>NC_137278.1:212190000-212706620 GCF_054371585.1 Giraffa tippelskirchi | reverse complement strand
CCCTAACCCTAACCCTAATTTTTTTTTTTTCCCTAACCCTAACCCTAACCCTAACCCTAACCCTAACCCTAACCCTAACCCTAACCCTAACCCTAACCCTAACCCTAACCCTAACCCTAACCCTAACCCTAACCCTAACCCTAACCCTAACCCTAACCCTAACCCTAACCCTAACCCTAACCCTAACCCTAACCCTAACCCTAACCCTAACCCTAACCCTAACCCTAACCCTAACCCTAACCCTAACCCTAACCCTAACCCTAACCCTAACCCTAACCCTAACCCTAACCCTAACCCTAACCCTAACCCTAACCCTAACCCTAACCCTAACCCTAACCCTAACCCTAACCCTAACCCTAACCCTAACCCTAACCCTAACCCTAACCCTAACCCTAACCCTAACCCTAACCCTAACCCTAACCCTAACCCTAACCCTAACCCTAACCCTAACCCTAACCCTAACCCTAACCCTAACCCTAACCCTAACCCTAACCCTAACCCTAACCCTAACCCTAACCCTAACCCTAACCCTAACCCTAACCCTAACCCTAACCCTAACCCTAACCCTAACCCTAACCCTAACCCTAACCCTAACCCTAACCCTAACCCTAACCCTAACCCTAACCCTAACCCTAACCCTAACCCTAACCCTAACCCTAACCCTAACCCTAACCCTAACCCTAACCCTAACCCTAACCCTAACCCTAACCCTAACCCTAACCCTAACCCTAACCCTAACCCTAACCCTAACCCTAACCCTAACCCTAACCCTAACCCTAACCCTAACCCTAACCCTAACCCTAACCCTAACCCTAACCCTAACCCTAACCCTAACCCTAACCCTAACCCTAACCCTAACCCTAACCCTAACCCTAACCCTAACCCTAACCCTAACCCTAACCCTAACCCTAACCCTAACCCTAACCCTAACCCTAACCCTAACCCTAACCCTAACCCTAACCCTAACCCTAACCCTAACCCTAACCCTAACCCTAACCCTAACCCTAACCCTAACCCTAACCCTAACCCTAACCCTAACCCTAACCCTAACCCTAACCCTAACCCTAACCCTAACCCTAACCCTAACCCTAACCCTAACCCTAACCCTAACCCTAACCCTAACCCTAACCCTAACCCTAACCCTAACCCTAACCCTAACCCTAACCCTAACCCTAACCCTAACCCTAACCCTAACCCTAACCCTAACCCTAACCCTAACCCTAACCCTAACCCTAACCCTAACCCTAACCCTAACCCTAACCCTAACCCTAACCCTAACCCTAACCCTAACCCTAACCCTAACCCTAACCCTAACCCTAACCCTAACCCTAACCCTAACCCTAACCCTAACCCTAACCCTAACCCTAACCCTAACCCTAACCCTAACCCTAACCCTAACCCTAACCCTAACCCTAACCCTAACCCTAACCCTAACCCTAACCCTAACCCTAACCCTAACCCTAACCCTAACCCTAACCCTAACCCTAACCCTAACCCTAACCCTAACCCTAACCCTAACCCTAACCCTAACCCTAACCCTAACCCTAACCCTAACCCTAACCCTAACCCTAACCCTAACCCTAACCCTAACCCTAACCCTAACCCTAACCCTAACCCTAACCCTAACCCTAACCCTAACCCTAACCCTAACCCTAACCCTAACCCTAACCCTAACCCTAACCCTAACCCTAACCCTAACCCTAACCCTAACCCTAACCCTAACCCTAACCCTAACCCTAACCCTAACCCTAACCCTAACCCTAACCCTAACCCTAACCCTAACCCTAACCCTAACCCTAACCCTAACCCTAACCCTAACCCTAACCCTAACCCTAACCCTAACCCTAACCCTAACCCTAACCCTAACCCTAACCCTAACCCTAACCCTAACCCTAACCCTAACCCTAACCCTAACCCTAACCCTAACCCTAACCCTAACCCTAACCCTAACCCTAACCCTAACCCTAACCCTAACCCTAACCCTAACCCTAACCCTAACCCTAACCCTAACCCTAACCCTAACCCTAACCCTAACCCTAACCCTAACCCTAACCCTAACCCTAACCCTAACCCTAACCCTAACCCTAACCCTAACCCTAACCCTAACCCTAACCCTAACCCTAACCCTAACCCTAACCCTAACCCTAACCCTAACCCTAACCCTAACCCTAACCCTAACCCTAACCCTAACCCTAACCCTAACCCTAACCCTAACCCTAACCCTAACCCTAACCCTAACCCTAACCCTAACCCTAACCCTAACCCTAACCCTAACCCTAACCCTAACCCTAACCCTAACCCTAACCCTAACCCTAACCCTAACCCTAACCCTAACCCTAACCCTAACCCTAACCCTAACCCTAACCCTAACCCTAACCCTAACCCTAACCCTAACCCTAACCCTAACCCTAACCCTAACCCTAACCCTAACCCTAACCCTAACCCTAACCCTAACCCTAACCCTAACCCTAACCCTAACCCTAACCCTAACCCTAACCCTAACCCTAACCCTAACCCTAACCCTAACCCTAACCCTAACCCTAACCCTAACCCTAACCCTAACCCTAACCCTAACCCTAACCCTAACCCTAACCCTAACCCTAACCCTAACCCTAACCCTAACCCTAACCCTAACCCTAACCCTAACCCTAACCCTAACCCTAACCCTAACCCTAACCCTAACCCTAACCCTAACCCTAACCCTAACCCTAACCCTAACCCTAACCCTAACCCTAACCCTAACCCTAACCCTAACCCTAACCCTAACCCTAACCCTAACCCTAACCCTAACCCTAACCCTAACCCTAACCCTAACCCTAACCCTAACCCTAACCCTAACCCTAACCCTAACCCTAACCCTAACCCTAACCCTAACCCTAACCCTAACCCTAACCCTAACCCTAACCCTAACCCTAACCCTAACCCTAACCCTAACCCTAACCCTAACCCTAACCCTAACCCTAACCCTAACCCTAACCCTAACCCTAACCCTAACCCTAACCCTAACCCTAACCCTAACCCTAACCCTAACCCTAACCCTAACCCTAACCCTAACCCTAACCCTAACCCTAACCCTAACCCTAACCCTAACCCTAACCCTAACCCTAACCCTAACCCTAACCCTAACCCTAACCCTAACCCTAACCCTAACCCTAACCCTAACCCTAACCCTAACCCTAACCCTAACCCTAACCCTAACCCTAACCCTAACCCTAACCCTAACCCTAACCCTAACCCTAACCCTAACCCTAACCCTAACCCTAACCCTAACCCTAACCCTAACCCTAACCCTAACCCTAACCCTAACCCTAACCCTAACCCTAACCCTAACCCTAACCCTAACCCTAACCCTAACCCTAACCCTAACCCTAACCCTAACCCTAACCCTAACCCTAACCCTAACCCTAACCCTAACCCTAACCCTAACCCTAACCCTAACCCTAACCCTAACCCTAACCCTAACCCTAACCCTAACCCTAACCCTAACCCTAACCCTAACCCTAACCCTAACCCTAACCCTAACCCTAACCCTAACCCTAACCCTAACCCTAACCCTAACCCTAACCCTAACCCTAACCCTAACCCTAACCCTAACCCTAACCCTAACCCTAACCCTAACCCTAACCCTAACCCTAACCCTAACCCTAACCCTAACCCTAACCCTAACCCTAACCCTAACCCTAACCCTAACCCTAACCCTAACCCTAACCCTAACCCTAACCCTAACCCTAACCCTAACCCTAACCCTAACCCTAACCCTAACCCTAACCCTAACCCTAACCCTAACCCTAACCCTAACCCTAACCCTAACCCTAACCCTAACCCTAACCCTAACCCTAACCCTAACCCTAACCCTAACCCTAACCCTAACCCTAACCCTAACCCTAACCCTAACCCTAACCCTAACCCTAACCCTAACCCTAACCCTAACCCTAACCCTAACCCTAACCCTAACCCTAACCCTAACCCTAACCCTAACCCTAACCCTAACCCTAACCCTAACCCTAACCCTAACCCTAACCCTAACCCTAACCCTAACCCTAACCCTAACCCTAACCCTAACCCTAACCCTAACCCTAACCCTAACCCTAACCCTAACCCTAACCCTAACCCTAACCCTAACCCTAACCCTAACCCTAACCCTAACCCTAACCCTAACCCTAACCCTAACCCTAACCCTAACCCTAACCCTAACCCTAACCCTAACCCTAACCCTAACCCTAACCCTAACCCTAACCCTAACCCTAACCCTAACCCTAACCCTAACCCTAACCCTAACCCTAACCCTAACCCTAACCCTAACCCTAACCCTAACCCTAACCCTAACCCTAACCCTAACCCTAACCCTAACCCTAACCCTAACCCTAACCCTAACCCTAACCCTAACCCTAACCCTAACCCTAACCCTAACCCTAACCCTAACCCTAACCCTAACCCTAACCCTAACCCTAACCCTAACCCTAACCCTAACCCTAACCCTAACCCTAACCCTAACCCTAACCCTAACCCTAACCCTAACCCTAACCCTAACCCTAACCCTAACCCTAACCCTAACCCTAACCCTAACCCTAACCCTAACCCTAACCCTAACCCTAACCCTAACCCTAACCCTAACCCTAACCCTAACCCTAACCCTAACCCTAACCCTAACCCTAACCCTAACCCTAACCCTAACCCTAACCCTAACCCTAACCCTAACCCTAACCCTAACCCTAACCCTAACCCTAACCCTAACCCTAACCCTAACCCTAACCCTAACCCTAACCCTAACCCTAACCCTAACCCTAACCCTAACCCTAACCCTAACCCTAACCCTAACCCTAACCCTAACCCTAACCCTAACCCTAACCCTAACCCTAACCCTAACCCTAACCCTAACCCTAACCCTAACCCTAACCCTAACCCTAACCCTAACCCTAACCCTAACCCTAACCCTAACCCTAACCCTAACCCTAACCCTAACCCTAACCCTAACCCTAACCCTAACCCTAACCCTAACCCTAACCCTAACCCTAACCCTAACCCTAACCCTAACCCTAACCCTAACCCTAACCCTAACCCTAACCCTAACCCTAACCCTAACCCTAACCCTAACCCTAACCCTAACCCTAACCCTAACCCTAACCCTAACCCTAACCCTAACCCTAACCCTAACCCTAACCCTAACCCTAACCCTAACCCTAACCCTAACCCTAACCCTAACCCTAACCCTAACCCTAACCCTAACCCTAACCCTAACCCTAACCCTAACCCTAACCCTAACCCTAACCCTAACCCTAACCCTAACCCTAACCCTAACCCTAACCCTAACCCTAACCCTAACCCTAACCCTAACCCTAACCCTAACCCTAACCCTAACCCTAACCCTAACCCTAACCCTAACCCTAACCCTAACCCTAACCCTAACCCTAACCCTAACCCTAACCCTAACCCTAACCCTAACCCTAACCCTAACCCTAACCCTAACCCTAACCCTAACCCTAACCCTAACCCTAACCCTAACCCTAACCCTAACCCTAACCCTAACCCTAACCCTAACCCTAACCCTAACCCTAACCCTAACCCTAACCCTAACCCTAACCCTAACCCTAACCCTAACCCTAACCCTAACCCTAACCCTAACCCTAACCCTAACCCTAACCCTAACCCTAACCCTAACCCTAACCCTAACCCTAACCCTAACCCTAACCCTAACCCTAACCCTAACCCTAACCCTAACCCTAACCCTAACCCTAACCCTAACCCTAACCCTAACCCTAACCCTAACCCTAACCCTAACCCTAACCCTAACCCTAACCCTAACCCTAACCCTAACCCTAACCCTAACCCTAACCCTAACCCTAACCCTAACCCTAACCCTAACCCTAACCCTAACCCTAACCCTAACCCTAACCCTAACCCTAACCCTAACCCTAACCCTAACCCTAACCCTAACCCTAACCCTAACCCTAACCCTAACCCTAACCCTAACCCTAACCCTAACCCTAACCCTAACCCTAACCCTAACCCTAACCCTAACCCTAACCCTAACCCTAACCCTAACCCTAACCCTAACCCTAACCCTAACCCTAACCCTAACCCTAACCCTAACCCTAACCCTAACCCTAACCCTAACCCTAACCCTAACCCTAACCCTAACCCTAACCCTAACCCTAACCCTAACCCTAACCCTAACCCTAACCCTAACCCTAACCCTAACCCTAACCCTAACCCTAACCCTAACCCTAACCCTAACCCTAACCCTAACCCTAACCCTAACCCTAACCCTAACCCTAACCCTAACCCTAACCCTAACCCTAACCCTAACCCTAACCCTAACCCTAACCCTAACCCTAACCCTAACCCTAACCCTAACCCTAACCCTAACCCTAACCCTAACCCTAACCCTAACCCTAACCCTAACCCTAACCCTAACCCTAACCCTAACCCTAACCCTAACCCTAACCCTAACCCTAACCCTAACCCTAACCCTAACCCTAACCCTAACCCTAACCCTAACCCTAACCCTAACCCTAACCCTAACCCTAACCCTAACCCTAACCCTAACCCTAACCCTAACCCTAACCCTAACCCTAACCCTAACCCTAACCCTAACCCTAACCCTAACCCTAACCCTAACCCTAACCCTAACCCTAACCCTAACCCTAACCCTAACCCTAACCCTAACCCTAACCCTAACCCTAACCCTAACCCTAACCCTAACCCTAACCCTAACCCTAACCCTAACCCTAACCCTAACCCTAACCCTAACCCTAACCCTAACCCTAACCCTAACCCTAACCCTAACCCTAACCCTAACCCTAACCCTAACCCTAACCCTAACCCTAACCCTAACCCTAACCCTAACCCTAACCCTAACCCTAACCCTAACCCTAACCCTAACCCTAACCCTAACCCTAACCCTAACCCTAACCCTAACCCTAACCCTAACCCTAACCCTAACCCTAACCCTAACCCTAACCCTAACCCTAACCCTAACCCTAACCCTAACCCTAACCCTAACCCTAACCCTAACCCTAACCCTAACCCTAACCCTAACCCTAACCCTAACCCTAACCCTAACCCTAACCCTAACCCTAACCCTAACCCTAACCCTAACCCTAACCCTAACCCTAACCCTAACCCTAACCCTAACCCTAACCCTAACCCTAACCCTAACCCTAACCCTAACCCTAACCCTAACCCTAACCCTAACCCTAACCCTAACCCTAACCCTAACCCTAACCCTAACCCTAACCCTAACCCTAACCCTAACCCTAACCCTAACCCTAACCCTAACCCTAACCCTAACCCTAACCCTAACCCTAACCCTAACCCTAACCCTAACCCTAACCCTAACCCTAACCCTAACCCTAACCCTAACCCTAACCCTAACCCTAACCCTAACCCTAACCCTAACCCTAACCCTAACCCTAACCCTAACCCTAACCCTAACCCTAACCCTAACCCTAACCCTAACCCTAACCCTAACCCTAACCCTAACCCTAACCCTAACCCTAACCCTAACCCTAACCCTAACCCTAACCCTAACCCTAACCCTAACCCTAACCCTAACCCTAACCCTAACCCTAACCCTAACCCTAACCCTAACCCTAACCCTAACCCTAACCCTAACCCTAACCCTAACCCTAACCCTAACCCTAACCCTAACCCTAACCCTAACCCTAACCCTAACCCTAACCCTAACCCTAACCCTAACCCTAACCCTAACCCTAACCCTAACCCTAACCCTAACCCTAACCCTAACCCTAACCCTAACCCTAACCCTAACCCTAACCCTAACCCTAACCCTAACCCTAACCCTAACCCTAACCCTAACCCTAACCCTAACCCTAACCCTAACCCTAACCCTAACCCTAACCCTAACCCTAACCCTAACCCTAACCCTAACCCTAACCCTAACCCTAACCCTAACCCTAACCCTAACCCTAACCCTAACCCTAACCCTAACCCTAACCCTAACCCTAACCCTAACCCTAACCCTAACCCTAACCCTAACCCTAACCCTAACCCTAACCCTAACCCTAACCCTAACCCTAACCCTAACCCTAACCCTAACCCTAACCCTAACCCTAACCCTAACCCTAACCCTAACCCTAACCCTAACCCTAACCCTAACCCTAACCCTAACCCTAACCCTAACCCTAACCCTAACCCTAACCCTAACCCTAACCCTAACCCTAACCCTAACCCTAACCCTAACCCTAACCCTAACCCTAACCCTAACCCTAACCCTAACCCTAACCCTAACCCTAACCCTAACCCTAACCCTAACCCTAACCCTAACCCTAACCCTAACCCTAACCCTAACCCTAACCCTAACCCTAACCCTAACCCTAACCCTAACCCTAACCCTAACCCTAACCCTAACCCTAACCCTAACCCTAACCCTAACCCTAACCCTAACCCTAACCCTAACCCTAACCCTAACCCTAACCCTAACCCTAACCCTAACCCTAACCCTAACCCTAACCCTAACCCTAACCCTAACCCTAACCCTAACCCTAACCCTAACCCTAACCCTAACCCTAACCCTAACCCTAACCCTAACCCTAACCCTAACCCTAACCCTAACCCTAACCCTAACCCTAACCCTAACCCTAACCCTAACCCTAACCCTAACCCTAACCCTAACCCTAACCCTAACCCTAACCCTAACCCTAACCCTAACCCTAACCCTAACCCTAACCCTAACCCTAACCCTAACCCTAACCCTAACCCTAACCCTAACCCTAACCCTAACCCTAACCCTAACCCTAACCCTAACCCTAACCCTAACCCTAACCCTAACCCTAACCCTAACCCTAACCCTAACCCTAACCCTAACCCTAACCCTAACCCTAACCCTAACCCTAACCCTAACCCTAACCCTAACCCTAACCCTAACCCTAACCCTAACCCTAACCCTAACCCTAACCCTAACCCTAACCCTAACCCTAACCCTAACCCTAACCCTAACCCTAACCCTAACCCTAACCCTAACCCTAACCCTAACCCTAACCCTAACCCTAACCCTAACCCTAACCCTAACCCTAACCCTAACCCTAACCCTAACCCTAACCCTAACCCTAACCCTAACCCTAACCCTAACCCTAACCCTAACCCTAACCCTAACCCTAACCCTAACCCTAACCCTAACCCTAACCCTAACCCTAACCCTAACCCTAACCCTAACCCTAACCCTAACCCTAACCCTAACCCTAACCCTAACCCTAACCCTAACCCTAACCCTAACCCTAACCCTAACCCTAACCCTAACCCTAACCCTAACCCTAACCCTAACCCTAACCCTAACCCTAACCCTAACCCTAACCCTAACCCTAACCCTAACCCTAACCCTAACCCTAACCCTAACCCTAACCCTAACCCTAACCCTAACCCTAACCCTAACCCTAACCCTAACCCTAACCCTAACCCTAACCCTAACCCTAACCCTAACCCTAACCCTAACCCTAACCCTAACCCTAACCCTAACCCTAACCCTAACCCTAACCCTAACCCTAACCCTAACCCTAACCCTAACCCTAACCCTAACCCTAACCCTAACCCTAACCCTAACCCTAACCCTAACCCTAACCCTAACCCTAACCCTAACCCTAACCCTAACCCTAACCCTAACCCTAACCCTAACCCTAACCCTAACCCTAACCCTAACCCTAACCCTAACCCTAACCCTAACCCTAACCCTAACCCTAACCCTAACCCTAACCCTAACCCTAACCCTAACCCTAACCCTAACCCTAACCCTAACCCTAACCCTAACCCTAACCCTAACCCTAACCCTAACCCTAACCCTAACCCTAACCCTAACCCTAACCCTAACCCTAACCCTAACCCTAACCCTAACCCTAACCCTAACCCTAACCCTAACCCTAACCCTAACCCTAACCCTAACCCTAACCCTAACCCTAACCCTAACCCTAACCCTAACCCTAACCCTAACCCTAACCCTAACCCTAACCCTAACCCTAACCCTAACCCTAACCCTAACCCTAACCCTAACCCTAACCCTAACCCTAACCCTAACCCTAACCCTAACCCTAACCCTAACCCTAACCCTAACCCTAACCCTAACCCTAACCCTAACCCTAACCCTAACCCTAACCCTAACCCTAACCCTAACCCTAACCCTAACCCTAACCCTAACCCTAACCCTAACCCTAACCCTAACCCTAACCCTAACCCTAACCCTAACCCTAACCCTAACCCTAACCCTAACCCTAACCCTAACCCTAACCCTAACCCTAACCCTAACCCTAACCCTAACCCTAACCCTAACCCTAACCCTAACCCTAACCCTAACCCTAACCCTAACCCTAACCCTAACCCTAACCCTAACCCTAACCCTAACCCTAACCCTAACCCTAACCCTAACCCTAACCCTAACCCTAACCCTAACCCTAACCCTAACCCTAACCCTAACCCTAACCCTAACCCTAACCCTAACCCTAACCCTAACCCTAACCCTAACCCTAACCCTAACCCTAACCCTAACCCTAACCCTAACCCTAACCCTAACCCTAACCCTAACCCTAACCCTAACCCTAACCCTAACCCTAACCCTAACCCTAACCCTAACCCTAACCCTAACCCTAACCCTAACCCTAACCCTAACCCTAACCCTAACCCTAACCCTAACCCTAACCCTAACCCTAACCCTAACCCTAACCCTAACCCTAACCCTAACCCTAACCCTAACCCTAACCCTAACCCTAACCCTAACCCTAACCCTAACCCTAACCCTAACCCTAACCCTAACCCTAACCCTAACCCTAACCCTAACCCTAACCCTAACCCTAACCCTAACCCTAACCCTAACCCTAACCCTAACCCTAACCCTAACCCTAACCCTAACCCTAACCCTAACCCTAACCCTAACCCTAACCCTAACCCTAACCCTAACCCTAACCCTAACCCTAACCCTAACCCTAACCCTAACCCTAACCCTAACCCTAACCCTAACCCTAACCCTAACCCTAACCCTAACCCTAACCCTAACCCTAACCCTAACCCTAACCCTAACCCTAACCCTAACCCTAACCCTAACCCTAACCCTAACCCTAACCCTAACCCTAACCCTAACCCTAACCCTAACCCTAACCCTAACCCTAACCCTAACCCTAACCCTAACCCTAACCCTAACCCTAACCCTAACCCTAACCCTAACCCTAACCCTAACCCTAACCCTAACCCTAACCCTAACCCTAACCCTAACCCTAACCCTAACCCTAACCCTAACCCTAACCCTAACCCTAACCCTAACCCTAACCCTAACCCTAACCCGACACCCTAACCCTAACCCTAACCCGACACCCTAACCCTAACCCTAACCCGACACCCTAACCCTAACCCTAACCCGACACCCTAACCCGACACCCTAACCCTAACCCGACACCCTAACCCTAACCCGACACCCTAACCCGACACCCTAACCCTAACCCGACACCCTAACCCTAACCCTAACCCGACACCCTAACCCTAACCCTAACCCGACACCCTAACCCTAACCCGACACCCTAACCCTAACCCTAACCCGACACCCTAACCCTAACCCTAACCCGACACCCTAACCCTAACCCTAACCCGACACCCTAACCCTAACCCTAACCCGACACCCTAACCCTAACCCTAACCCGACACCCTAACCCTAACCCGACACCCTAACCCTAACCCGACACCCTAACCCTAACCCGACACCCTAACCCTAACCCTAACCCGACACCCTAACCCTAACCCTAACCCTAACCCGACACCCTAACCCTAACCCTAACCCTAACCCGACACCCTAACCCGACACCCTAACCCGACACCCTAACCCTAACCCGACACCCTAACCCGACACCCTAACCCTAACCCTAACCCTAACCCTAACCCTAACCCTAACCCTAACCCTAACCCGACACCCTAACCCGACACCCTAACCCGACACCCTAACCCGACACCCTAACCCTAACCCTAACCCGACACCCGACACCCTAACCCGACACCCTAACCCGACACCCTAACCCTAACCCGACACCCTAACCCGACACCCTAACCCGACACCCTAACCCGACACCCTAACCCTAACCCGACACCCTAACCCGACACCCTAACCCGACACCCTAACCCGACACCCTAACCCTAACCCGACACCCTAACCCGACACCCTAACCCGACACCCTAACCCGACACCCTAACCCGACACCCTAACACTAACCCTAACCCTAACCCGACACCCTAACCCGACACCCTAACCCGACACCCTAACCCGACACCCTAACCCTAACCCAACACCCTAACCCTAACCCTAAACCCTAACCCGACACCCTAACCCGACACCCTAACCCTAACCCGACACCCTAACCCGACACCCTAACCCGACACCCTAACCCGACACCCTAACCCGACACCCTAACCCGACACCCTAAACCCTAACCCGACACCCTAACCCTAACCCGACACCCTAACCCTAACCCGACACCCTAACCCTAACCCGACACCCTAACCCTAACCCGACACCCTAACCCTAACCCTAACCCGACACCCTAACCCTAACCCGACACCCTAACCCTAACCCGACACCCTAACCCTAACCCGACACCCTAACCCTAACCCTAACCCGACACCCTAACCCTAACCCTAACCCGACACCCTAACCCTAACCCGACACCGTAACCCTAACCCGACACCCTAACCCTAACCCTAACCCTAACCCGACACCCTAACCCTAACCCGACACCCTAACCCTAACCCTAACCCTAACCCTAACCCGACACCCTAACCCTAACCCTAACCCTAACCCGACACCCTAACCCTAACCCGACACCCGACACCCTAACCCGACACCCGACACCCTAACCCGACACCCGACACCCTAACCCTAACCCTAACCCGACACCCTAACCCTAACCCTAACCCGACACCCTAACCCGACACCCGACACCCTAACCCGACACCCTAACCCGACACCTGACACCCTAACCCGACACCCTAACCCTAACCCGACACCCTAACCCGACACCCTAACCCAACACCCTAACCCTAACCCTAACCCTAACCCGACACCCTAACCCTAACCCGACACCCTATCCCGACACCCTAACCCTAACCCTAACCCTGTACCAACACCCTATCCCACACCCTAAACCTAACCCACACTCTTCACACCCTCAACCCTACACTTACCTTTTGAGGTACATACCTGCATCATCTTCAATTTCGGCTCTTCACATGCATAACAAAAGACAGGGGAGTAATATTTAAACATGGGACCAAGACCCATTACCTGTATAACAGGAATATAAACACTCTGAACACATTATTTAAATGACTCGCATCACCAAAATATCTCTCCACCACATTTCCAATGGATAAGAGTGGAAGACACGTTTGTGATACATATTGTAACATAGTAGTCTAATACCGAACAGTAATCTGGCTAATTATATACACAAGATATATTTAAACCACAAATAGTTCTACAAATTCCAGTTTCTACAATCGTTTCAATCTTCACAAAGGTAGGATTAACAGCACATTTTTCCGTAGGATCCGAGGCATGGCGCAAAATGACAGTACAAATGTCATGCTCATCATTGACAATGAAAATCTTAATTATGACTGTCGGAAGAAAGGTCAGCATGGTTGCTCTAACAGATTTTTCAGTGTTCCAATACAAGTTCTACCCAAATCCATAAAGAAAGACATACGCATAGGAAACTACACATTGAAAGCAAGTCTATTCAGATAAATATTGGACATCATCTGTATCAATATTTAAGGCATAAACAACTTCAAACATTCTTCAAATTCACAGAATGACAACAAGAAAGTATGGCTACACACAGTCCGTTCAGTTTTATAAACTGCCAATGAATAACCTCCCATGGAATTTAAAGGCTGGTGACCATTTCAAATGTCATTTTCAATTTTTAATAGCTTTGATCTATGAGCAAAACTGTAAGACAGAAAATTAAACAAGTATGACCGAAATAAATGAAGTAAATCCTCAATAGATATGAAAACATTCCATGGTAGTGAAATCAATTCACATAGTTATTAGGACTTTAATGCACAGACATATCTCCAGATTCAATGTGATCAGAATTCATATCTGGCAAAGATACAAAAGCTGATTTTAACACTCATATTATTTTTCTTTGTACCCCTAAAAAGAAAAACAACCTTCAAAAGCAAAATCGAACTTGGAGACTCACATTTCCCTATGTCATATGTCAGTATACAAAGCAACAGCATATCAAACTTTGCAATACTACCATGAACATACGCATTTAACTGAAATTGGCTGAAATACCCCAAAATAAACACATACTTCTAGACTCAGTGTTTCACAGGGCAGATAACATTCAATTAATGAAACTGAGAGGGTAACAGACAGGAAGGCCAGGGGTCTCCAAAGGGAGGAATTAGGCTGCAAATGTCAGACATTTTTTCTCTCTCTCTCTTAAGAGGCAGGAGGAAACAAGCTAGTGCTATCTTTTTTCCCCTTCTCTACACAAATTTAAAAAGAGGTTTTCTCTAAAAAATCTGTGTTCCTATAATGACACCTGGTTCCACCTGAACTTAACTTTTCTCAAACCATGAGCGAACCAATGCATTTTTCTTTTGGAAATGTTTGCTTTAAGCTATGTGAATGTACTATGTATTTACCCTAGACTCTATCTTCAAGTAGGTTCTGCCTAAAGGCTCAAAACTGACTTGACAAACCAATATGCTTTATTCATACACTGTCCTCCTAATCTATGGGAATGAAGCTATATATTTGCTCATGTCAAATGTTTTATGGCGCAGGATGACTCACCCGGTGCCAGGGTTATCTCCATGTAGCTTGTGGGTGAGGGGCCTGCTGCCATTCCTTTCTCTAATTAGTAGACTGCTAGTAGCTATATAACATCTAGCTAAAGACGAGCAGGGGGAGTACTCTCTTGCATTGGCAGGTGGGTTCTTTACCACTAGCACCACCTGGGAAGCACCAAGACACATGAACATCAGTGGATTTTGGGATCCACGGGGCATATACAGAACCATTCCTCAGAGAAAACTGAAGAAGGACTTTAACATCTCAAACAAAACATAAGTAGACGTGTTCACAACCTTGACGTAGCAAGGGTTTCTTCAATCTGACAAGTGCCATGGACCGATGAAGCACTATGTGAAGAATACTTCAAAGTCTATTCGGCAAACACAGCATAAGTTGGCTATATTTAGTCCTCAAGTGAATGAAAATGTCATTAATAGTGGTCATTTCAAATAGGTAGCGTGGGAAGCTGTTTACACTTATTCTGATTCGCGGTATACCACATTCACAAATTTCAGTGGCATTGGTGCAAAATCTATACATTTCTCAGTGGAAGCTTCTACATGGACTGTTGGGATCAGAGCTCTAACTCATACAGGCATACTTTTACTTGTAAAATGATCCTGCATGATAATCAAACAAAACACTGGATGAACACCTAGACAGTGTTTGAGCTCTGCACTAAATGATTTTAAAGCTAGTTGATGGAATGTACTGATGAGGAAGACTATGAACGAGTCACGTTCTTCAACTTGGTCAAACTGCTGATAGTCATACAAGTTAATGAAAAGTTAAGCCTGTTGTCATTAAATCGGTTCAAAAGAAATAGAATAATAAAACAAAGTAGTAAATCTTGTTTTCTTAATAAACATTGTATTATTTCTGGACAGCTTTGTTACTGGCATTAATAGAATACCTTAAATAATAACTTGACACAGTGAAACGGATCCACATCTTTAATTGATGCCATTGCTGTTTGATACTATTGCTTGAATGAACAGCATGATTCACACTGGCCAACAAACAGAAGCAATCTAAGTGTTCATGGCAGCCAATTCCATAAACAAACTGTGGTATACACACAATGCAATATGATTCATCCCTTCAAAGTCGGTCATTCTGACAATGCTACAATGTGGACGAACCTTATGGTCATTATATTAAGTGAAATAAACCAGACCAAAACGGGACAAACGTTCTGTGATTCCACTAGTATGAGATAGCCAAACAAGTCAAATCCAAAGCCAGAAAAAGCAGAAAGTGATTCCCAGGGATGGAAGACAGTTCATGTTTCATGGACCCCACCCAGTTTCCCTTGGGGAAACTGACTTCCCATGACATCGCCAAAACCAATTATACAAATAACTGAAAGCCATATCCAATCAAATGAATGTAGACATAATTTTACAGTGTACACCAACCTCACTCAAACTTCTCGATAGACAAAAGCCAAAACTGTATCTATGGTACCTCAGCTTTGCTTAAAACTGTATCTACAGTACCTCAGTTTTGCTTATGAAATTTAACAACAAAAAAAACCACTAAAGTCTATCCAAAAAAGGATATAAAACATATATAACATGAACTTTAAAAAATTAGAAGTTTAAACTGTGAAAAACCTTATTCACAAAACTTAAACACAAACCACATAAAAATACATTTACAAAATACATATCTGATCAAGGATTGTACTCCAACTATAACAAAAAATCTGGAACAAACAACCTCATTAAAAATGTATAAATCTGAACACCTGGCCAAAGAAAATATAGAGATAGTAAATAAGCATGTTAAAAATACTCAAAATCATATATCATTAGGAAATTACAAACTAAAACAACAGTGAAGTAGCACTGCACATCTGTTAGATCCAGTAAACTCAAAAAAGGGCTGGGGGGGGCACTTCTCTGGTGGCTCAGTGGTAAGGAATCTGCCTGACAATGCAAGAGACTCAAGTTCGATCCCTTACCCAGGAAGATCCCACAGGCCACAGAGAAACATAGCTGGATTTTTCCACAGCTAAACAAGGCTCACCTGTGACCCGAACACTACACATCTAGTACTTAGCAAACAGCTTTGAAAAAGTGTCCAGGCAAAAACTATCACACAATTATACACAACAGCTCTACTTGTAATAGCTAAAAACTTTCAAATATCACGATGTCTTCAGTAGATGACTGTGTCAACAAATGGGGATACTTCCAAAGTGAAGGGGGGCAAATGCTACCCCAAAATATACCGCTTCAGCATGAGAATTAGTTGGACCTAATTAACTTTTTTTTTTAAGAGGACACATGATCATCTCTGAAACCGAAGTTCAAGACGGCTCTTCTGTGAGTCACATTTACCAGAGAAATCTCATTTCAAAGAAATCTTCTGTATATACCAGATAGAAGGATGACAGTCTGTGAAACTATTTTTTATCAATAGGGAAAGCTAAGACGTAAATCTGTACAACAACCAAACCCTTCCTTTCCTTTGGTTTTATTTTTTTAATATTTATTTGTTTTTTATTTGGCTGTGCCAGGTCGACCTTCGTTGAGGCAAGCCAGATATTTAGCTACAGCATGCAAACTCTTCGTTGTGGCATGGGAGATCTAGTTCCCTGATCAGGGATTGAACCTGGGCCTCCTTCTTTGGGAGTGTCCAGTCTTAACCACTGGACCACCAGGAAGCCCCGGTTTTGTTTTTAGATGAAGATAGTACCTAAGGTGATATCTTGGGCCACTTCAGTCACTGGCTCAGTTTCCTGAGTTTCTCCAAAGCACACACAAGGTACACATTATTAAACTGGTTGGCAAAACAAGTAAAGGTAGTTCATACTACAACACTGTATGCTTACAAAGATCTAAATGGTAAATGGCATGTTATTTATTTTTATTTACTATGGGGAAAAAAGAATGCAGTATTCGTACATGTCACAACATGAATAAACGTTAAAACCATCTTTAGTGGAAAAAATCCATATAGAAAAGACCACCCAGATCCCATATTCACCATGTCTGCTTTAAATCCATCAAGTTTGTCCAAATACCTGAAAATCTCAGTAACACTCTAAAGAAAGAAAAAAGGATGAGGATGGAAAAAAAGATATAGTCATACAATTGAACAATTGCTGAAAGTGGAAGTGGGGTTGTGGATTACATTATAATGGAGAAACCATATGATTTCCTGACTTTGAAGGTTATGTGCTGGTTCTGCAAGAGAATGCACCCATTTTGGATAAAACACATAGAGCATTTCAGATGATGCGGCAAATGTGAGTACTTTTTCCCATTGCTAGGAGTTTTCTGTACATTTTAAATTACCAGAAAGTAAATTATGTTTCAAAACAACCATGTCAACACCACAAAAGAAAATTAGATCAGACAGGCATGAAACTTTCTTATACAGACCAACACTTACCCAGACGAGGTTCAAGGGAAGCAGTGATGCTCACTGCCATTGTAGGAGTCCACATGGAATGAAGAAGCACTGTGGAAAGTCTATTAGTAACCACCATGTCTTGGGTCCTCTGCATGACCTACTGCAGGAGAAACAGATTTTACAAATAAACTTTTCCACATAACTTCACAAAAAGTTGTTAGACTATATTCAGTAAAGCTGAATAATTTTGCATCAATTTACAATCATATAAAATATTATAATTTACAATCCCAATCAATATGCAAAAATCAGTTGCGTTTCTGTACACTAATAACAATCAGAAACAAAATAAAGAAAATCCCACTTATATTTGCATCAAACAGAATAAAACATCTAGCAACAAACTTAATCAAGGACATAAAAGACCAGTAGTCAGAAAACTAGAAAGCACTAATAAAGAAACCAAGAAAACATAAATACACAGAAAACTCTTCCACGCTCATGCACTGGAACAATGAGGAATTAAAGTGTTCATTCCAGCCAAAGCCATCAACAAATACACTGACTGCAATCACAAAATAATATTCAATGGCATTTTTCACAGAAATAGAAATATGCCTAATATTAGGCTGCTAATAATATTGAACAGGAGTTTAAACAGCCAACAAGACTGAGAAAAAAGAACACAGCTGGAGGTATCTTCCTCTCTGACTTCAAACTACATCACAGAGCTGTAGTAACCACCACAGTGAGGAACTGGCACGAACACAGACACACGGACTCGAGGAAAGAACAGAGAGCCCAGGAGTGAACCCACATGTACTGGTCAGTTCATGAAAATCAAACCAGGAACGAGTGAAGAGGAAAGGACAGTCTTCTCGAGAGACAGTGACAGGAAAACTGGCCACCTACACTGAAGAACATCACTGGTCACCCTCTAGATCATCTAACAGAAATCTAACTAAAAATCCACCATTTTGCACATGGAGCTCTTTCCCCCCTGAGTCCTCTGAGATGGACCTCCGCTCAGCGCTCAGCTGGACACAGGAAATGTCTACTTCACCCTCATTTTTCCCTCTTGCAGCACCTCCCTGCTGGCGGGCACTGAGACGACCCCGCTCCTCTCAGCCTGGACGCAGCCCCGTTATCCAGAAGCCAGAGCCCTGACGGCCCTGAGGAGACAAACCTCCCGCCAGTTGGTCACCAATCCGAGTCTGAAGGCAAAGTGTCCTGTGCCCGCGGGTCAGAGGAGCGTATGGTGCCCACTGTGGGCCGCCAGAGAAGATCGGGCAGCCCCGCGCTCACAGAGCCCAGAGGGCTCAGCCAGAAGCAGCTGTGCTGTGAGCACTCAGACTGGAAGCCCAAACTGAAATGGAGCAGAATATCTCCATGACCCTCCTCAAAACAAGTCTAAGGAACAATTAGAGCCTAAGGAACACATTTGAGTCAGTTCTAATGAAGTGGATGGATCTAGAGCGTATTAAACAGGGAAGTCAGTCAGAAAGAGAAAAATATGGAATCTAGAAGGACGGTACTGACGAATCTGTTCACACAGCAGCAATGGAGATACGGACATAGAGAACAGACTTACAGACAAGGGTGGGGAACAAGAGGGAGAGGGTGGGATGGATGGAGAGAGTGGCATGGATGCATGTGCACCAACATCTGTAAACAGACAACCAATGGGAATTTGCGGTATGACTCGGGGAACTCAAACTGGCGCTCTGTAATAACCTAGAGAGGTGGGAATGGGTGGGACGTGGGACGGAGATTCAAGAGCAAGGGGACACACATACACCTACGGTTAATTCATGTTGATGTACGACAAATGAAACCAATATTGTAAAACAACGATCAATCAACTAAAAATAAATAACTTAAAAAAACATATGGAATGAAATGAACATAAACACAAACTTTACAACACTGTAATTCAATTTTACAAACTATAAAAATTTTAGAAAACAACAAAAGACCTACATGACCTTTGGTCTGGTAATGAGTTCTAACACACAACAAAAAAGCCAACTTACCAAATTATTAACATAAATTACTTAAAACATTGACTTTTACAATTTTATACAATTACTCTGTGAAGGACCTTACTCGAGAGAACCAAAAGACAAACTGTTAAACGAACCACTGACCACCCGCCCTTGACAGGCCACAGAGAAGAGGAAACGCTTGCAGGAGTCGTCTTACAACAGGAGTTCCTGGTAAGGAGCCAGGAACTAACCAGCTACCACCAACCAGGATTCTGGAGAGGTCAAAAGGAGATGGGAGACTCCAGTCCAGAGGTCCTACCAACCTCCCAGGATCCTCCTCGCTGGAATCCATCTCAGCTGAGGGACGCGTATGCCCCCAGGAAGGATCCCAATTCAGAATGACGGGCAACAGACAAACCAGAAACTAACCCAATGACCATAAAACCTGAGACTGTGAGCCGCGTGGCAGAGCAGTTGTCTCCGTTTCCCTCGCCCTCCCGCCCTCCGCCCCGGCAGCCCTTCCCAATAAAGCCTCTCACTTGGACAGCACTCCGGCCTCGGACAACTCACTTCCAAGTGTCAGACAAGAACCCACTCTCAAGCCCCGGAAGGGATCCCCTTTCCTTCATCAAAACCAATATCCAAGAGAAAATATCTTCAAAATGCTGTCTTGTGGAGAAGGAAATGGCAACCCCTCCAGTATTCCGGCCTCAGAAATCCCGGGGACAGAGGAGCTTGGTGGCTACAGTCCAACAGCAGGGCATTTCTGAGGGGAGGAAACAGCCCCAGGAAAGCTGAGGCGCTCGCCAAAGGCCCCAGAGCTTTTGATAGCACAGCCAGAACTGTGGCTGAGGATTCCCAGCTGCCAGGCCTCTTGATCCTGGCCTCTTTCACCACATACATGTGTGGAAAACTAGAATCTAAAATATGCCCTGGTGGCTCCGTGGTCAAGAATCCGCCTGCCAGTGCTGGAGATGCAGGTGTGATCCCTGGTATGGGACAATCCCACATGCTATGGAGCAACTAAGCCCGTGTGCCACAACTGCTGAGCCTGTGCTCTAGATCCTGGAAGCCACAGCGCAGAGCTCACATACTGCAACTACTGAACCCGTGAGCCTGTGCCCCACAACAAGAGGAGCCACTGCAGTGAGAAGCCCGCACACCACTAACTATGGCCCATGCTCACCAAAACTAGAGAAAAGCCCACACACAAAGACCCAACTCAGCCAAAAATAAATAAAATCATTTTCCTAAAAAATGAATATCTGACAAAGAATCTGTACTCAAATTGTCCAAGAACGCTAGAGCAAACAAGCCCAATCATAGTTGATAAAGACTGAAATAGACACCTGGCCACGGAGGGTATACTGATAGTAAACGATCAGACAAAAACACACTCAAGACACTGGTGGGATGCATGCACAGCCCCCTTTGGAAGACAGTCTTGACAGTTTTTTCAGCAACCCCATCGGACAAGCACTGAATTCTATACATAACAAGTGGTGGAAGTCAGGTATCTTACCATTGGAATGTGACGTTACAGATACACAAAAGGAAAGGTTACAACATCCATGTCATGGTGGATCAGGTTGGAGACATCATCACAAATTACCTTTAACTGAATATGTTCAAAGGTAAGCTGGAATACATGTATATATTTCCATGTATTGTCAGCTGAGTATATGTAGCTCCTACATGTATGTTTTAAATATCATTCTGTAATAAAAAGGAACAGGAAACATCCCTGGTGGCCGGGTGGTAAAGAATCTGCCTACCAATGCAGGGAACACGGGTTCAATCCCTGGTCCTAGAAGATTCCACAGGCCCAGGGACAGCTAAGCTCCCGTACAACTATTGAAGCTCGCATGCTCCAGAGCCCAAGTTCTGCAACCAGAGAAAGCACTGCAATGAGAAGCCATGGGACGGCAACTAGAGGGTAGCCTCTGCTCACTACAACTAGACACCTAGCAACAAAGACCCAGCATAGTCAAAAATAATTTAATGTTAAAAAAAAAAAAAAAGGACAGAAGTTCTTTAAAGAAACGACTGAAGACTAGGGGTGAGACAGTAAATATATAAGCCAGGCTAATCTTAAATTATGAGAAAGTAAAGAATGTAAAGACAACTATCAAGCTGTCCAAACTGATAAAAATGAATGATTACACAGTTGTATCTGTATACACTAGCAAATAACAATCTGAAAAGGAATTTAAAAAAACAATTCCCTTTCAATAATGCCAGCATTAATAAAATACTTTGCCACGGATGTAATGAGGATGACAAGACTGCCACACTGGAAATTATACAATCCAGGGCCAGTGACAAAGCTTGATTGCTCAGGGCTTTTGTGTCATAAAGTTTTATTAAAGTGTAAAAGAGATAGAGAAAGCTGCTGACATAGACATCAGAAGGGGGCAGAAAGAGTACCCCCTGCTAGTCTTTAGCCAGATGTTATACAGCCACTAGCAGTCTGCTAATTAAATAAAGACAACGTATCAGAAAATAGCACCAGGCCCCTCACCCACAACATGCATGAGATAACATTGGCAGCAGGTGAGCCATCCCAGGCCATAAAATGATTGACATGAATCTTGAAGAAAGGCAGATTTCCAAGCAAATATATAGTTTCATTAACGTAGATTAGGAGAACAAGGTATGAGGAAAACATACTGGTTTGTCAAGTCAGTTCTGAGCCTTTAGGAGGAACCGACTTGAAGACAGAGTCTAGGGTAAATACATAGCACATTAACATAGCTTAAGACAAACATTTCCATAAGAAAAATGCATTGCTTAGCTCAAGGTTTGAGAAAAGTTAAGTTCAGGTGGAGCCAGGAGTCGTCATGGCAACACAGGTTTTTAAGAGAAACCTCCTTTTAAATTTGTATCAAGAAGGGGAAAAAATGTAACACTAGTTTGTTTCCTCCTGCCTCTTAAGAGAGAGGTAAAAACGTCTGACACTTGCAGCCTATTCCCTCTGTCTGGAGACCCCTGGCCTTCCTGCCTGTTACCCTCTGAGGCCTTTAGGAAGCAATACACAAGCTGACCCTAACATACACGTGGAGTGACAAGGGACTCCAAGGAGCCAAAACAATCACATGAGTCAGCAGTTCAAAGGTCCTCCAGTGTGCTGTGTTAAGTCGCTTCAGTCATGTCTGACTGTCCGAGCCCGCCAGGCTCCTCTGTCCATGGGAATTTTCCAGGCAAGGATACTGGAGTGGGTTGTCGTGCCCTCCTCCAGGGGATCTTCCCAACCCAGGGATCGAATTCCTGCATTGGCAGGTAGGTTCTTTGCCACTAGCACCACCTGGGGCTGCTGCTGCTGCTGCTGCTAAGTCGCTTCAGTCGTGTCCGACTCTGTGCGACCCCATAGACGGCAGCCCACCAGGCTCCACCGTCCCTGGGATTCTCCAGGCAAGAATACTGGAGTGGGTTGCCATTTCCTTCTCCAGTGCATGAAAGGGAAAAGTGAAAGCGAAGTCGCTCAGTCGTGTCCGACTCTTAGTGACTCCATGGACTATAGCCTACAAGGCTCCTCCGTCCATGGGATTTTCCAGGCAAGAGTACTGGAGTGGGGTGCCATTGCCTTCTCCGCCACCTGGGGCAAAAGTGCCTAAATGGAGATCAGGGAAACCCAGCTAGGAGATGAGAGGAGGCTCAGAGAAAAGGAAGTGAGGGAAGGAGACTCCTAGTCACATTCAGAGAAGCCCAGCAGGTAGTTCTCCAGGAGGTACAGGAGGGGGAAGCAGGCTGGACCTACGTAGAAGATGAAAGAGGAAACTAAAGCAGGGGCCCCCAACCTCTAGGATCTGATGCCTGATGATCTGAGGTGGCGCTGATGAAATAATAATAGAAAAAAGTGTTCGCTCACTCAGCCAACCCTTTGTGACCCTATGGACTGTAGCCCACAAGACTCCTCAGTCCATTGAATTCTTCAGCCAATTCTGGAGTGGGCTGTCATTTCCTTCCCCAGGACATCTTCCCGACCCAGGGATTGAACTCGGGTCTCCGCATTGCAGGCAGACTCTTTACCAACTGAGCCACCAGGGAACAGAAATAGAAACAGAGCGCACGGGAAACGGACGGCACTTGACACATGCTGGGGAGGAGGCTCCTTACAAACCCCGGAGCCAGGGTTCCCGGAAGGATATCCCATTCTCCCCTGGACCGTCCACCCTCTCTGGGTCTCAGTTTCCTCATCTGTAAAATCACGGACAACTGACTATAATTCATTCCTGGAACCCAAGCCCATTGAGAGGGATGGGAAATATTACTCCAAGGCCTGGATGATAGACCAGATTTAAAGAAAAATATGGCATTGCTGCTTTTCAGTCAAACAGACAAATACAACCAAGGAAGGAGTCCCTGGCCCTGCGGGATTTGCCTAGGGGTCTAGTCTGGGAAATTCTTACACATCAGGAGATGGCTCCGAGCTGGATTTCCACAAACAAGAATATCCATGCGAAGGACAAGCCTGTAGAGCTCTGTGCCCATCAGCCACGGGAAGAGACTGCCTCCCGACAGCCAGCAGCATTTACGAGTGACCTCCTAAGGCCTTCACCAAACTACAGGGGCACCTCTGGGTTTTCTGTTTCCCTCACTTTTCTGACTCTTTTCTTAAAAACACGCACATTTCTTCATAGAATGCCACAGTGGAAGGAAAATAGGCCTTCAATTTTTAGACCTCAATTTGCAAAAAACTTGGAGCTTTTTTGTTTTTTTTTAATTAAAGCACCACATAATTTAAAAATTTTACACGTTCTAATTATTCAGTTCCAAAACACCACACTTATTGTACAGGGTCCCCATGGAAAGGCCCCCTCTCAGCAGCAGGACAGCCACAGATGCCACCATGAAAGGGCAGCCAGGTGCCCTCCTCCCTTCTTTTCCGCCTGGGTGGCCGCCAGGTTTTTAAATCCACGCACCCTACTAAGTTTCTAGGGTGCAATACGTGGACCCCTCCCTTTCCCATCCCAGAAGGTGGTCAAGGGCCCGCTGGGCTGCAAACTGCCGGAAGCAGGGCTGGGCCAGCCGGCCAGAGGAAGGGTTGTGGAGCCCCAGCAGGTGAAATCACCAGGCAGGATAAATCCCTTGGACTTCCTGGGGACCTCGCTGCGGGCACTAGGCTGCTTGGGAAAACCGCGCGGGTCTGAGCTTTAGGCGACGGGGTAAAGTGGTAAAGGCCCTAACCCTAACCCTAACCCTAACCCCAACGGCGAGGCCTTTCTGCGACCGCCAGGTTAGGGGGCTCCGAGACTGTGCCAACAGAGAGGGCGGAATACGTGGTTCCCTGCTCCACCCTGCGCCAGAGCCGCAGTTCCTTACCTGTGGTCCGCAGCCCTCCGCTGCGCTCACTGGATGCCAATCCATGCGGACCCAGGAGCCCACGAAATGGGCGTTCCCAGCCGCAATGGAGACCCCTGAGACCCGGGACCCACTACCTAGGAGCTCGGAGGAGGCGCGCTCCGCCCCCGACGCGGCCAGGTGTGCTCCGCCCACACGCCCGCTCCCAGGAGAGGCCCGCGGGCCTCACTACTGCCGCCAGGTGACATCCATCCACGGGCAAATCCACCCCACCGAGACGACCCGAGCTTTCTATCCGCTGATCTGTCTATAATTCAGGGATAAAACTGTGACTACAGAAAGGAAAGATGACCTGACCTAGGATGGCCATGATATTCTATAGAACCAGAGAAAATTGGTTAAAAAAAAAAAATTTCTTGGAAATTGTAAAGCTGGTTGTTTTGCATATGCAATTAAGAACAATTAGCTTGTTAAAAGGCCTGCCTAGGGCAAAGCTTGAAGTTAACCCTTTCCTTGAAAAACACTGCCCACTTTGCCTGAGATCTCAGCCTTGGGCAAATGAGAACTTCAAGCCCCCCTCCCCCCCAAAAAAGGAGGTCAAAGAGATATTTTAAATCTTAGGCGGAAAACTACAAGATCTGTCTGTCTGTCTGTGTGGATTTATGTATGTCTCAGTGTGAGTCTTCTGTTTTTTGATAATATTGCTGAAGTTGTGAGTTCTTATTTAAATAATCTAAAGAAAAGGAAGCCCTTACAAATCAAACAGTTCTAAATACAGCAAAAAATTGACCTAAATGAATTTTAGATTCATGTGAACTGGGAAATAGTCAATATTAAATATCTAGTATTTTTTTTTTGCTACTCTAGTATAGACATATCTAAGAGTCATTAACATTAAGCATAAAATTTTTATAGTGTCTAGGATTATTATAAGTTAAATATTGCTATATTGTTATATCTGTCACAAGCTTGTCAACAAAGAAAGTACCTCTAAAAACAAACAAACAAAAAACTCCTAAAAAATGTAAATGCGATATGAGCTTTTAGATAAACTATTAAAAATAATTATGCTTTAAAATATCTGTCTATAATAGTCTTGATTGAAGGCAGAGGAGAAGGGGAGGACAGAGGATAAGATGGTTGGATGGCGTCACTGACTCGATGGACATGAGTTTCAGCAAGCCCAGGGAGTTGGTGATGGACAGGGAAGCCTGTTATCTTGCAGTCCGTGGGGTCGCAAAGAGTCAGACACGACTGAGCAACTGAACTGAACTGAATTTACAATAGTTTCTCCAGATTTTGGTTACCTGAATTTCTATCGTTGTGCTAAACTAAGTGATGACAGTGTATTGAATAGCTAGGTCATTTCCAAATAAATTAAGGTTCTGAAACATTCACTACTTGACAGGACCTTCCTCTTACGCAGAAACTAAAGAGATGTTTGACTATCCATGAACAGCGTCTGGTGCCATCCTGAGATGTTCACTATAAGAAAGCAAAATTTTTTTTAGATAGTATCACTGATATGTATGTTCACCAATCTATAGAATGCCAATATAAAAGTCAGTTCTTGGTTGCTTAAGGAAAATGTATGTCTTGTTATTAAAGAAGGTATGAGGAATGAAATCACATTTTATGAAGGAAAAAGAAGTAGTTCTGACTTACAGGTGGCAGTTTCAGGATGGGAGAAGCAAAGGAATGTGTACACAAAAGGATAAGGAAGTTTTATGGAAGGTGGACCCCCAGAAAAGAGCTTTGTGTGTAGTATAAGTTTTCCTGAGATGTTGAACTGCCTTTGCTGATGGATTTTAAGTTTCTTTACCTCTTAAGTGATCTGTTCTAGGTTTACCTTTGAAATCTTTTGTTTACTTTGGCTAAGTGGCTAAGTATTGTTTCACAGTGACTTATGTGATTCCTACCTGACTGTTATAAACCCTTTGGATATTTATGAACAAGCCGTCCTAAATAATTGACTTCTAGCTAACTTTGGGATGCTTCAAAGGGCCCCTGAGACCTCCCAAAGAGATATATTAAACAAGCTGAGTTCATTTAACATGTTAAACTACATGGGAAGTGTTGTCAGAAGGAGTGATGAATCTTCTCAAATTACATTGTATGGTTGATGATACTAATATAGATATCCTAGAAATTATGTGACATTCATGAAAATCTGATATGTTCTGGTAAAATGCTGTCAGTTATAATTCTAGTTATCATATTAAAGTGTTTCAAGTCACAGCAATGACGAGATTACTTTGTCAATTTCAATTTAATCAGGTTTTAAACATGCCTTCTATGATTTCGCATGGATGCCTTTGCAAAAATACTGCTACTTCAAGATATATGGAAAAGACTTTTCTAAGCTTACCCGTAAACAACTTTTTTGTTTGTTATCTGGTAAGCTGGTACCAGACTGGAATTTAGCCTAGTCTCTAGGTTAAGAGAACACAGTTTTCTTAGAATGCAGCTTTCGATCACAGATTATGACTTTCTTTACCTTTCAGTGATTTATATTTGTTTTTATCATCTTTTTTTTTACTTCTGTAAAGTAAATAAGCATTATTTTAAGATTATGGTACATGTAGGATGGACCAAGCTTTCCCCACTCCTGCAAATTCCCTTAAGCCCTCAGATTCTTCTGATGGGACCAAGGTCTCACTTCCCTCCAGAGGGACAATCTAAGCTTTTTATCAGCTGACCTGCCCCTGATAGCAGAGTCAATTTGAGCACTATTTGGTCTATAATTTAGGCATGAAACTATGACTACATAAAGGAAAGATGACTTTTTGATGCAGGATGGCCATGATATTCTTTGGACTTAAGAGAAAATTGGTTAAATTGACACTTTTTCTCTTGGAAACTGCAAAGCTGGTTCTTTTAGCATATGCAATTGAAAACATCTAGGTGGTTTGGTCAGTTTTCATTCCAGTCCCAAAGAAAGGCAATGACAAAGAAGGTTCAAACTGCCGCACGATTGCACTCATCTCATACGCTAGTAAAGTAATGCTCAAAATTCTCCAAGCCAGGCTTCAACAATACATGAACTGTGAACTTCCAGATATTCAAGCTGGATTTAGAAAAGGCAGAAGAACCAGAGACCAAATTGCCAACATCCACTAGATCAAGGAAAAAGCAAGAGAGTTCCAGAAAAATATCTATTTCTGCTTTATTGACTATGCCAAAGCCTTTGACTGTGTGGATCACAATAAACTGGGGAAAATTCTGAAAGAGATAGGAATACCACACCACCTGACCTGCCTCTTGAGAAATCTGTATGCACGTCAGGAAGCAACAGTTAGAACTGGACATGGAACGACAGACTGGTTCCAAATAGGACAAGGAATATGTCAAGGCTGTTTATTGTCACCCTGCTTATTTAACTTTTATGCAGAGTACATCCCGAGAAACACTGGGCTGGATGAAGCACAAGCTGGAATCAAAATTGCCGGGAGAAATATCAATAACCTCAGATATGCAGATGACACCAGCCTTATGGCAGAAAGGGAGGAAGAACTAAAGAGCCTCTTGATGAAAGCAGTTGAATCCATGCAGGCTGAAGAGCACCAATGACAGCAGAGAGAAATAGTTCTTGTATTGCTTCCTACCAAAAAAAAAAAGAGAGAAGAAAACTTGTAACTCTTTTTCTGACACTCAGATCACAAAAGGGAGAAACTGCTATGAGTATGTGGATGGAAAGGACACCTCTTTGGCCAACTGGATGAGGTGAGTGCTGTGAGTCTGTAGTTTGTAGATGTCGGTCTTCCCTCAAGCCCACACCCCTTTATTTCTCAACCTATCTCCCTCAATAGCTTTCACATCTTCTTTCCTCTTTTCCCTCCATATCACACTCTCTCATTTCAAACGACATTAGAAAGAAAGAACTAAAAATATAGCATGTGCCCTCAAAACACAAGTCTATATGCTGGGGGACTTGAAAACAACTTGAGGAGTCTAGATTCACCAGGGACAGTTTAACTCACTTAATTGACACTTACCAAGCACTTTATGTTTCAGTTTAGACAGTGAACTTCATTACTGAAGCATATCACACAACCCATGTCCTTTTGGAGAACATACTGCAGAGAGACATTAGCCAATTGATTTTAGGAACTGCAAGAAGATCCAACCAGTCCATCCTAAAGGAGATCAGTCCTGGTTGTTCATTGGAAACACTGATGTTGAAGCTGAAACTCCAATACTTTGGCCACCTCATGCGAACAGTTGACTCATTGGAAAAGACCCTGATGCTGGGAAGGATTGGGGACAGGAGGAGAAGGGGACAACAGAGGATGAGATGGTTGGATGGCATCACCGACTCGATGGACATGGGTTTGGGTAAACTCTAGGAGTTAGTGGTGGACGGGGAGGCCTGGCGTGCCGCAATTCATGGGGTCGCAAGGAGTCGGACACGACTGAGCAACTGAAATGAACTGAACTGAACTTTAATTTTTCTATCTTTGAGTAACTGCACAGCACCAGGATAACCTAACATGGGAGACCTTGAGCCTATGTGGGCAACAAGCTCCCCAGGCTCGGTTCCAGTGAGAAGTGAGCCCTGAGGCCTGGGAAGGAATGAGGGGCAGGATGGCCATGAGCATGGCCATTCTCTGCGGGCCTCTCCTTTCATCAGGGCAGGCAGAAAGTGAATAAACTATTACTGTTCTGGGTCTCAAGCTATGTCAGAGCACTCTCCAAGTTTCAATGGGAGAGGGTGGGCAAGTAAATAGGACCCTGGATACACGTGGGGAGATTGAAGAAAAGCCTCGAGAGAGAAGGCAGGCTGGGGTGAGCGCTGAGGGCTGTGTGTTAGCCTAGAAGCACCAAGTCCTGTGGAATGAAAGAGAACTTAATTTAGAGTTTAGGGGAGCTGGAGGTCACTAGCCTCATGGACAGTCCAGGTGGAGACGAGTCTGGAACTGGGCTCTGGAAAATGGCTAATTAGGTAAGGAGAGAAAAGCATTCCAGCCAGGAAGAGGACCAGAAACAGGATCTGGAAATAGGAATTCATACGGCCTGGTCGAAGGTGTGAACAGAAGGTCCCCATGAGGGGCGGTGGGAGAGGCCCACGGCGGCCTCAGAGCCTGAAGGCAAGGAGCTGGGCATGGCCCGACCGTGGAGGGCACTCGTCACCTGAGGTTTCTTTCCCTCTCCCGGCCTCGACCCCAGGTATGTGAACTGTGCCCGGGACGACAAGGAGCAGAACCTGGTGGCCTTCCAGTATCACAGGCAGATCTTCTACCGAACCTGCCAGGTGGTCAGGCCAGGCTGTGAGCTGCTGGTCTGGTATGGGGACGAGTACGGCCAGGACCTCGGCATCAAGCGGGACAGCGGGGGGAAGAGCGAGCTCGCGGCCGGGAGAGGTGAGCGCCACCCCTCTTCCAGCGCCCCAGCCCATCCTGGGGAGCCTCCCTGGTCCGATTCCGAAGCAGAGTACAATTCAGTCTACAGTCAGTCAAGTCGCAATTAAAATGCCTCAGAATTTGATTCATTTCATATGACTGTTAGGAAAGATTTCTATATTAAAAATGTTAGTTCTACTTTTCAATATTTCACGCAAAAACTATGCCACATCACCTTCTGCTGAAAGGCTCAGAGACAAACAGCAAGTTTCCCAGCACCGACCCGCCCCCTCACCTCTCCCTGTTTCTCCCTCATTTCCTCCCATTTCTAAGCAACACGTGGACAGTGATTTGCATTCAGTCACTGTTTCAGTTTGTGGTCATGTGAGCTCATACTCTGTGCCAGACAGGGCTCCACGCACCGAAACAGACAGAACCACTGCCCTGGGGCAGCACGGGCTTCATACCAGACAGGGGCTGGTGCTCTGAGGAAAGCAGCGCAGGAAAAGTGCCTCGGATCAGCGTGAGCAGAGGGTGGGGTGTGGCGCAGGACGGTGGGGCAGGGTCTCTGCAGAGATAACACCCCTGGGAAAGGATTCAGGCAGGGGAGCAGCCAGTGCCGCAGCCCCAGGGCCGGGAAAAGAGCCCATGCCAGTGGTCGCAGGAGGAAGCACAGAGGGCGAGGAAGGAGCTGGATGGGACACGGAAACCTCAGGGCCCGTGTCCACGTGCAGGCCCCAGGGCTCTTCCTGGGTGACACAGAACAACCGTGCGGCTTTCAGCTGCAAGCGGCATGGTCTCTGTTCTGTGACGATGCTTTGGTTTGCTTTTGGGAAGAGACAGCAGCAGGGAGTCCCCCCAGAAGTCAGTTCACTCCCAGACATGAAGGGAGAGTGGGCTGGCTGAAGATGCACGGGAGTGAGGGTGTGAGGAGTCTGGCTGGAGGTGTATTTTTAAACAGGAATTCCTAGTGCATGTTAAATGGACTAAGACTGAATGAAATAAATGAGGTATGAATACAGGTGAGGCTTGAGAAAGGATATGCCTTTATTTTCTGATTTGTGGAAAACTCAGAGAGGAGCAATTTGTGAACCAGTTGGGGCAGCACGAGCCAGAGATCTGTAGTCAGTGGGAACTGGGCCACTCGGTCTCATCCAGTCTGAAACCCACTTCCTGAAGAGATCGGCACAATGGCTGCTCTTTGAACCAGGAGCTGCAAAGTCACCTTTATTCACACCTGCTGAAACCACCCCCTGTGCTGCCTCCCATATGCAGAGAGCTTCAGGCCAGGCGCCCCTAACTTAATTGACCCTTTCCCCTCACAGGGAGCCACTCAGGAAGATTCTACCTAAGTCATCAAGAGTCTTATCTCTCAGTAGGGTAAAATACCTGTGGCCACGGTGACATGACTTTTCAGATACTTACACGCAGGGAAAGGTCCCTGCAGATCCACCTCTCTCAGGAAAGACGCTGCCTCTGATGCTGTTGGAAGGTCCCTAGTCTGAGTGATATGTAGAAAAGGCTGTTGACACAGGCTTCCTGGATTTCTGTAGATGTAGAGAATAAGAATAGAATGGAAAAGTGGACTGTAAAGACACACTTGATGGGAGACAAATCGTGCGCTGTCAACACTAAGATGATTAGTGGGCAGGCCTTACCATGGCAAACCAGCTACCTGACCAAAAGCTTCCTCTTTCAGCAAAACCGGAGCCCAATATCCACTCATGTGCCTCCTGCTCTCTGGCCTTCTCCAGTCAGAAATTCTTCAGCGAACACGTCCAACACAGTCACCCCTCTCAGACACTCCTGAGATCATCTGAAAGAGACCATCTCCAAGCAGAGGATCTCTGCCCAGGGAATCAAAATCAGCAGCAGCGATATTCCGATCCACACAGCCCGAGTGACAAACCTGAGGGTCACGAGGCAAAAAAAAGGCCCCAACCTTTGCTGAAAAGCATAAGGCTGAAGAGGATTTCAAGGGCCTCTTCCTACTCACCCAGAGGGCAAGTGGGGGGTTCTGGGGTGCATGAGAGAATGACAGAAGAGCCCAGCACAAGCCAGAAACTGAATCCAGAGGACACAGGCAAATTATTCATGGGGGCAGGAGTCTCAAGGATTATAAAAGCCAAGCACGGAGAGTGTGGGCAAGTCTCCAAGGATAGGTCAAGTCTCATCACAAACCAGAGGACATACACAGGGGAGAAGCCCTATGTTTGCAGGGAGTGTGGGCAAAGCTTCAGTCGTAAGTCCCATCTCATCACACACCAGAAGACACACACAGGGGAGAAGCCCTATGTGTGCAGGGAGTGTGAGTGAGTCATGACCAACAAACCACATCTTAGCCACAGGAAGATTACTGCAGCCACCCCATGCCTCAGCTCTAAGGGGCCTCAGAGGAGGTCTATGACCCGTTACTGTCCCCAAGAGTATGAGGAGAGACTTCCCAGGTGGTCTAGTGGCCAAGATTCCAATGCAGAGACCCATGTTCAATACCTGATTGGGGAACTAACTCCCACATGCTACAACTAAGACGTAGTGCAGCCGAATAAATAAATACATAAATAAACATTTTAAAGAAAGAGTGTGATAAACACAGAATTGATTAAATAGACCTTCCACTTTCATGACAGGAGAGGAAGTAGATAAACAGCAGAGGGTTTCTTAAGTGTCAATTGCCTTCATGGTTTTTTGTACTCCTAATAAATTTTGTCTCCAAACAAATCTGAAGCCCAGACTACGTACTTATTCCCCACTTATTACTGAGAGCAGTGGGCTCCAGTGGTAGCTGAACCCCTGGGAAGGCATAATTCTGGAGCCAACTCAGTTAGGTCATGGGACAGTCGGTTCCTGGGTCCAGGGAGAGGAATCTAGGGTTTGAGACAGACTCACCAGGGAAGAGAATTCCTCGGCCTCCTGGGAAGTGTGGTCTCTCCTCCTTATAGACCTCGACTCTCCTTTGGCCTCTCCTGGTTGTCCTCTGGTTTCCTCTGACTTCTGTGGCCTCAAAGGTGAAGGCCTCATGCATGTGTGTGTGTGTGTGTGTGTCTGTGTGTGTGTGTGTGTGTGTGTGTGTGCCTTGCTCAGCCTGGACCATCTGGTCTTTGCCACTCCCTCAGGGTCATCACAGCATCTGGACTCCAGATTCAACCACAGGGATCCAGTTCTCAGCCCTGCCCTCAGCAGCTCTGTGACCTGGGGCAAGATGCTCAGCCTCTCTGTGTCTCTATTCTTATCTGTGATACGCGGTGGAGTCAGCAGCATTTTAGTCTGATGCATGAGCACAAGGAGAATCTGGCAGAGGCTGGCTGAGAATGCAAACCCCACCTTTGCTGTTCTTTGTGTTTTTTTCTTTAACTTTTTCTAATTTTTTAATTGAAGGATAATTGCTTTACAGAATTTTGTTTTCTGCATGTCCTTCAGCCCCCACACCTTCCAGGTCTTCAGAGCTAGATGAGGAAGGGGCCGTTTAGGCACTTGGCTGCCCTGATGAGTGGGTGTGAAGTCAGGGCTGCTAAGGGAGGGTGACCTCCCTTCCCACCACTGCCGTTCCTGCTGAGCTGGGCAGCCCCAGAGCCCCTCCACAGACAGGCAGTGCCGACAGTCGTCCGCCTGCCAAGAACAGAGCCTGGAGCCGCGTGTGTCCGACCCCCATCCCACCCCCACACGAAAGGTCCTCAAAGCCCACACAGCGGCTTCTCTATGCACGGGCCTCGTACCTGTGTCCACATGCTCTGGCCAACGGTGTCATGACCTTGAAATTCTTAACTATGGAATAGTTCATCCTTACACGTCCCTTTTATGAGTGAAGTCTGATGGACCCCGGGGTGTGCTGTGAGCAGAGCAGATACGCACAGCACGGGTCCCAGGGGTGACCAGGCTGCACGAAGGGACAAGGTGGACACAAAGGCCCCCCGGTGAGTGAAGGTGGGGACCGCATCAGGAAGCCACTCTTGCTTAGACCCAGAACTGAGCTCCGACACAGAGTGGAGACAATGGCGATCTAAAGAGTCAACCACACCCTCCCCTCTGTGAATGACCTCTGCCCTGGCCTCATCCTTCCAGGATGTGTTTAGGAGGCTGAAGTCCGCCCAGTCACCAGAAGACACCAAGGGGAGAGTGGGCCACAGGACAGGGGGCGGAGGGTGCAAACTCCAGGACTGGGGGCGACGGCCCTCAGTTCCCTCCCTGTGCCAGGCTTCTGAAGCGTCTCTACATGAACCATGTCAGTAATAACCACCCATTATTATTTTCTCGTTTCTTTCATGCTTTCTCAAAGGAACACGTTTGTCTGTGGCTTGGTTTCCCTACAGGAAGGGAAGCCATATAGACTCCCCATCTTCTGCGGCTTTAGGCAGGGGCCACGGGAGGGAGAGTTAAGGGTGGTGCAGGCAGAGGGGCTTCAACTGAAATACGGTGGGGACCGAGCAACTTGCAGGGGCTTCTCACCTGCACCTCCCACCGGAGCTGAGCCTGGAATCCCCTGGGAGCCTGAGCAATTCATAGCTTCTCCCTCCCCTCTGCTCCCCTCTCTTCCCCTCAAAAAGCTGACTCCTGGGCCAGCCCACAACACCCCCAAATCCCCCATCACCCACAGCCCCGCACAGGCCCTCCCTCACAGAAGTGGGACGACCTGCATGGTGGTGGGGACGGTGTGTGACCCCAGAGCTTTGGGTCTCAGCTGACCTTGAGCAATGGGACTGGTGCTTTACACAGCCTCCCAGCCCAGGGAGCTGCCAGCAGCCACAAGCCACGACCTGAAGCAGGGGTGGGGTGGGGTGGGGATGTGAGCTGTCTGAGGTCCCATCCTGTCCCCACGACAGCGGCCAGGCCTCACCTGACACCGTGACTGCCCTGCACGGGCACACAGAACAGCAGCAGTCACGGGGACGGACAGCCAGCTGCCTCCGCCGCAGGCTCCACTCTGACTGCAGCGGTCCCACGGCTGTACCAGCCCCGCCTGCGCGCCGCTCTGCTTGGCTGCCAGGGCTCAGGGACCCTGCGTGAGTCGGTGAGGGCAGAGGTCCAGAAGCCAAGCCTGTCTTCAGCCACCAGACCCACCATGGTTGCCAGACTCATGAGCCCAACCGGTATCTGAAGCCTTTGGGAGAATGACACCACAGACTCTGACCTCAGAGCTCAGACCCCTGAAAACTTACTAAACAGGTAGCTTTTAGTCTTTTTTTAAAGGAGGAGGTTGGCAGGAAGGAGGGAGGGGAATGACTTCCTTGGTGGTTAAGAATCCACCTGCCAATGTAGGAGACATGGGTCCAATCCCTGATCTGGGAAGATCCCACCTACCATGGAGCAACTAAGCCCATGCACAACTACTGCAGCCATGAAATTAAGATGCTTTCTCCTTAGAAGAAAAGTTATGACCAACCTAGCATATTAAAAAGCAGAGATATTACTTTGCCAACGAAGGTCCATCTAGTCAAGGCTATGGTTTTTCCACTAGTCATGTATGGATGTGAGAGTTGGACTATAAGGAAAGCTGAGCACCAAAGAATTGATGCTTTTCAACTGTGGTGTTGGAGAAGGCTCTTGAGAGTCCAGTAGTCTTCAAGGAGCATGAACCAGTCCATCCGAAAGGAAATCAGTCCTGACATATTTATTGGAAGGACTGATGCTGAAGCTGAAACTCCAATACTTTGGCCACCTGATGCCAAGAGCTGACTCATTTGAAAAGACCTTGATGCTGGGAAAGATTGGAGGTGGGAGGAGAAGGGGATGACAGAGGATGAGATGGTTGGATGGCATCACTGACTCAATGGACATGAGTTTGAGTAAACTCCGGGAGTTGGTGATGGACAAGGAGGCCTGGTGTGCTGCAGTCCATGGGGCCACAAAGAGTCGGACAAGATTGAGCAACTGAACTGAACTGAACTGATTCTTAAAGATCTTATTCAGAAAATCAAAAGACAAGCCACAATCTGGGAGAGAAGTATTTGCAAAACTCATATCTGATGAAGGATTTGGACTCAAAATAGACAAAGACCTCTTGAACAGCCCCATAAAAAACGAATAAAGATCTGAACAGACACCCAGCCAAAAAAAGATATACAGATAGTCAAAAACAAAAACATGCTCAACATCATACACCATTAGGGAATTATAAATTAAAATCATGAGATATCACATCACACATATTACTAGGACTGTAAATTCTAAATATATGACAATATCAATTACTGGAGGCTGAGGAACAGCAGGAATGCCCCCTCACTGCTGGTAGGATGCATGCATAGCCACTTTGTAACACAGTTGGGCAGTTTTCTCCGAAGCTAAACAAACCTCACCTTGGGATCCAACAATCATTATTTCCAGTATTTAAGAAACTGCTTTGAAAAATCCATGCCCAAATGCAAACAAAGATGAACTTAGGTACAGCAGCGCTATTCATAATAGTCAAAAACTTGAAGGCAAGTAGAGTAGGCCACCCCAAAATAAGCCTCTCTGGTGTGAGGATTATTTACATCGGCTTCAAGGGGAAAAAAAGAGGACTCCCAGTAAACTAAGTAGCAATTGCCTTTTGTGAAGGACATTTACAACAGAGAAATCTCTGCATTTAAGGGTTGCCCCTGTTTGCACCAGAAATAGAAGGATAATTAACTCAAGTAACTTATCAATGGAAAGGTCCTATCTTAAATCTACCAACAATCATCCTTCTTTACTGTGTCTTGATGATAACCTTCCATAACTGGCTTCTCTCATTCCCCAAGGTCTTACTTCTGTTTTCAGCTGAAGATGGTATTTAAGGTGATGACTTAGGACATTTCAGGGACTGACTCAGTTTTCTTTGGTAGCTCCCCTGTATACAGTAGGCATTTGTTGTTTTAGTCACTAAGTCATGTTCAACTCTGGGATCCCATGGACTGTAGCCCCCCAGGCTCCTCTGTCTATGGGATTCCTCAGGCAAGAATACTGGAGTGGGTTGCCAACTTCTCCAGGGGATCTTCACAACCCAGAAATCAAACCCATCTCCCCTGTTTTGCAAGCCATCAGGGAAACATAGAGGAGGTATGCTTCTGTTTTTTCTCCTGGTGATTTGTCTTTTATTATGGAAGGGCAGAATGAAAATTGTTTTTCTTCCCATACACATGCAATGGAGTATTACTCATCAGTAGAAAGGAATGAACCACCAACCCTCAAAAGGCATGGTTAAATCTCACGTGCATATTACTCAGTGAAAGAACGCAGTCTGAAGAGACAGCGTGAAGCCTGACCTCATTGATGAGGGATGGGCTGGGTTTGGTGGGTCCTCCTGTTTCCTGGATCTCAGAGGGAGCAGGCTCCAGGGGGCCATGGAGCAGATATGTGCAGTTCTGCTGCAGATAAGAAATTCAAACTGAAATAGAGATGAATATCTTATGATTTCTCCAAAATAGTTACAGAACAATCAACTGGAAACCATATGAAATGAAATGACTGTAAACACAAACTGTAAAACTTACACCAAATTCACTCAGATTCATTAACAGACATGTAAAATGCAAAACAATCAAAATTACTTGTATATATAAGAAAATATACATGACCTTGGCTTTGGTCTGCAGATCATGAGCTTTGAGTTGTAACACAGAAAACACCAATATACAAAAGAAAAAAATATGTGGACTTTATAAAATAAAAGATTTCTCCTCTGAAAGACCTTATTCAGAAAGTCTAAAGACAAGCAACAAACTGGGAGAATAATATTTGCAAACACATATCTAATAAAGGATTTGGACCTAAAATAGACAAAGACCTCTAAAATAGCCCCAGTTTAAATTAAAAAAAAAATGGGTAAGGATCTAAACAGAAACACCTGGCCAAAGGAGATATGCAGATGCTCAATATCATAGAAAAATTATACAAAAGTATCATACTACTAGGGAATAACAATTAAAATCATGAGTAAACACACTGCACCTATTAGCACTGCTGAGCTCCGAATATATGACAGTAGCGATTGCTGGAGTGTGAGGAACAACAAAAGCTCTCCTTCATTGCTGGTGGTGTTGAAGGAAGGGGGACCCCTTCCAGGCCCCGAAATTGGGCTCTTGTCTAACACTCGGAAATGAACTGTCCGAGGACACACACGTGCTGACAAAGAAAGAGATTTTATTGGGAAGGGCGCCCGGGTGGAGAGCAGTAGGGGAAGGGAACCCAGGTTTTATGGTGATGGGATTAGTTTCCAGGTTGTCTTTAGCCAATCATTCTGACTCAGAGTCCTGCCTGGTAGTGCTGAAGGAGGAAAGTAGGCCAAACAGATTCCATCTTGAAAATCAGTCTCCGTCATGAAACCACTGTGAAATTTGGACTATATGCCTGGGTGCTCACCCGATGGACACTAAATTATATGCCCAGTATCCATGGAGACGACGTATCAATTGGAAAACTGACCCCCGGATAAAAGGCCTTCAGGACTGTCACCAAGGGAGTGTACTAATTTACCCCAAAGCAAAACAAATTATCTGTACAATATCTATTAATATATGTTACCCTGTTTATCCAACTAAGACTTACTGCATATAAATCACAGCTAGCCTTGATTATATCTCTCCTTTACACTATCCAGACTAGTTTCAAGGAATCTGGGGATGTGGGTTTAGACACGTACACTTATGGTATATAAGGTTGTCACACAAACTGGTCAGGGTCCTTGGCTAAGAGGAGACTCTGTAATAAATTGCACTCCACTATTTGCGTTGTCCTTCTGAGTGAGTTTGCTTCCCGGAGAACATGGCTACAACAGTGCACACCCTGTTCAGCCAAGATGGATGCCAGCGAGGATTCTAGGAGGTGGTTGGACATATGGTGTCTCCTTTTGACCTTTCCCGAACTCTTTCGGTTGGTGGTGGCTTATGAGTTCCATGTTCCTTACCAGGACCTCCAGTCATAAAACAACTCATGCAAATGGTTACCATGGTGCCTGGGCAGGGTGGGCGGTCTCAGTCAGTGTGCTTCCCCTAACAGTGGGATGCCAGTACAGCCACTTTGTAAGACAGCTGGGCATTTTGTTCCAAAGCTAAACAAGTCTCACCTTGGGATGCTCAGTATTTACTCAACTGCTTTGAAAACCTATCTCCAAATTCAAACAAGGAGGAAATTATGCACAGCAGCACTATTAATAATAGCTAAAAACTTGAACAAATAAGGATGTCCTTGAATGCACAAGCAAAGTGGGATACATCCATGTCAAGGCAAACAGAATACGCCGCCCCAAGAAATGCCTTTCTGGCATAAGGAATATTTCAGTCTCATTAAAAAAAAAAACAAACAGGAATCTCAGAAAACTGTATGGAGATGAAGTACATTTACAATAGAAAAATTTCCATATATAAGGGCTATCCCTCTTTGCACCAGAAATGGAAGGATGATTAAACCTCAAGTAGCTCTTTTCAATGATGGAGCCCTGACTTAAATCTGCAAACAATCATACATTTCTTTACTGTGTTTTGCGTGATAACCTCCCCCAAGGACTTTCTCCTATTGTTTTTATCTGAAGATAGTATTTTAAATAATGGCCTTGGACGTTACAGGGAGTACCTCACTTTTTCTGGGTAGCTCTTGTATATACAGGAGGTAGGTGCTTAGTCGCTCAGTCATGTCCGACTCTTTGCGACTCCATGGACTGTAACCCGCCAGTCTCCTCTGTCCAGGGGGGTTCTCCAGGCAAGAATACTGAAGTGAGTTGCTGTGCCCTCCTCCAGGGGATCTTCCCAACCCAGGGATCGAACCCAGGTCTCCCACATTGCAGGTGGATTCTTTACCATCTGAGCTGCCAGGAAAACCCATACAGGAGGTATACAGGTTATTAAACTTCTGTTTTTCTCCTGGTAATCTGTTTTTTCTTTTTTACAAGGGAAGTCTCTACCAAAAATCTGGAAGGGTAAAAGGAAAATTGTTTTTCTTTACAAGCATAAGCAATGCAACACCACTTAGCAATAGAACGGAATGAACCATCAGCTCATACACTGTTAGTGAAAGAATCCAGTGTAAAGAAGCTGCACACACTATTGAACTCAACGAGGCAGCAGTTGTAACCAGGGAGGGTTAATTTTAAATTTACACTGGCTCTGCTTCTATGACTGTAACTCTTTTTTGTTATAATAAATATACATAATGGCCTGCCTCTGGGAGATAATCTGAGCCCCCTATGAAGGACTGTAAGCAAGTGAGACTAACACATCCCCCTGCCTGAGGCTTGCCATTCTAGGAGACATCTGCAAGGATTGAAAAGTCTTCTTGCTGTGTTTCCTCACCTGCCCCCATTTCTGATCCATAAAAGAGCCTGGCTACCAGGCCCTGACAAGATGGATATTTTGAGGCACTAGCCTGCCGTCTTCTCAGTCAGCTGGCTCCCCAATTAAAGTCTCTTCATTGCCTCGACACCTTGTCTCTTGGATTCATTGGCCTGTTGTGCGACGAGCAGAGTGAGCTTGGACTTGGTAACACAGTGAGCAGGGCATGAAGCAGGATCTTAATTCCCTGCCTAGGAACTGACCCCGGCCAGCCTGGATGAAACCCAGGAATCCTAGACACCAGAGCAGCAAGGGCTACAGGCTAGAAGATGTTTTCCCTTGACTCTTTGTCCCAGGGGAAAATGCATTTATCCTGGAGGCAGAGACTGTAAATGCAAGTATAAAATTCATTATCATAGACATAGCGTACCAACAAGTGGTAGAGCACATAGAGAAACCATTTGTTTAGTTGAGACAGAAGCAAGGCAGAGACGCGCATCCGGAGAGAAAGTGTGTGGGCAGGCCCCCCCCCCCCCACCGGGGAGGAGCAGCGCAGTAAAGAGACGGTTAAGTCATTCATACAGGTCGGATCTTCCGGTTCTTTGTCTTCCTTCAGCCAGTTATCTGGTTTCTTTTTCAACCTGATCTATGCTGGGACCCTCCCCTTGGTGTGCACACACCCCTCAGCCAAGATGGACCTCAAAGTGAGGGGAGGCGCAAGACTCATTATGGCCTGGCACTGTCCCCAGACTTTCAACCCACAAAGAGCCTTCCTGTGCATGTGGAGTATCTCCTTTGTCCCAAAAGACGGGGAGCAGCAATTCCTGAATCCTTTTCTCACACAGGGTTTTGCCCCTCTTTGTCCTTGCCTTGACTATTACCTTGACTATTGCCATAACTGTTACTTGAACGTGTTTCCAAGAGACAAACCCTGGCTATTTACCCTGTTTCTGTTGTTACTTCCATTTCAGAAGGCAAAAGAGGCTGATTGTAAATGCCTTAACTGGCGTCCAGCTATCTCTTGTCTCAGGAAATGCTAACGGTTGTGAGTATCCAGCTGAAGCCCACTTCTTCATGCCCTGTGAAATGCAAACAGGAGGCCAGTTGCTAGTGTCTAACCTGGAGCCCAGCTATCTCCTACATCACTGTGACCCCATTTATGACATCCTGGATGAGGCAAAGCTACACAGATAATAAGCAGATCATGGGGTGGGGGTTTAAAGGAGTCCATGTGATACTTTCGAATGGATACCTGTCACTATGCATTTGTCTGAGCCTGCAGATGTGTATAGCCCAAGGGGTCGATTATAATCTATTTGATTTTAGTTATTTTGGGTGTAGGAGTGGAACACACAATGGGACACCGCATCTGACTGTAATAGAACTACATAGAAAAACCTCACCGTGCGGGATGAGGCAAAAGGCGCTGACAGCTTTGGAAATGAGCAGAATCTGTAGACTAAAGGCAAAATGGAGCTTTCATAAACAGTGGGCTTGATTTTACAGAGGTCTCTCCAGGGTGTGGCAGCTGAGAATGCTCAAACCTCTGAACTGTCATCTGGAAAGGAGCAGCACACAGAGAAACGGCGGAGGGTGGGCACCGGGTTCCTCACTGTGGGACTGACAGCTACACATAAAGGGAGAGAGGGCCCCTGCCCTGGTGACCCTGGGTCTGGGCTTCCTGGGAGGATGACGTGGGGAGCTGACTGGCTGGGGAAACGCACAGACCTCTGCACTGGGAAGGCCCTGCACACGCAGGAACCTCACGCCCCATGGTTTCCCCATACCCGCTGGAAACACTCAGCCCTCCATGATATGCGAGGTGCAGATTTTAAGACATTCTTGACCCCAGGCAGGTACAGGAGTGTGAGGGTCTTCCTTACCCTTAAACTATCACAGAAGCCAGGCGCTGGAGCCTGGAGCCAGGATGGGGATGCCTGGGCCTCTAACCAGCAGCTGGTTGGAAGGAGGAGCCAGTCCTGAGGGCAAGAGCTCCCTGTCGTCTGTGAGCCTCGGGGCCCTGATGGGGCTCATCGCCAGTGAGGACACGGGCAGGGCCGGCAGTGGTTCTGTTTTCCCAGGGACCCTTTGATGAAAAGGCTTCCCGGGTGGCTCAGTGGTAAAGAACCCACCCGCCAATGCAGGAGACACAGGAGAAGGGGATTCGATCCCTGGGTTGGGAAGATTCTCTGGAGGAGGAAATGGCAGTCCACTCCAGCATTCTTGCCTGAAAAATTCCAAGGGCAGAGGAGCCTGGCAGGCTACAGTCCCCAGGGTCAGACATGACTGAGCATGGTCACATGCCCTTTGATGAAACCATGCAACACTGGGCTCAGAAGTCTCCTGACAGGGTTTCAGACTGACATGGGGGTTTTATAGGAACAGAGAAAGAAGCTGAGCTCCTGACAGGCAGCCCTTTCTGGCTGTGAGTTGATTCCACCAGGACTGCACCACAGTCACCCGCGTGGAGTCTGCTATGACCCACATGCGCCTGCCCGGCCTCTCCTCTTCCTGCAACGATTCCAGTGATATTTCCAGCCTGGACCCTCTCCCAGACCAGGTGCATCTGTCCAGCCACCGCATCCCCGTCTCACCTTGAGGGCCAAGAGGCCTCACAGAGGACTGTGACCCTGCTGCACCCACACCCAGGAGGCAGCCTGACCTCCCCTGGTTGCTGAGCCCAGACGCCCAGGGCCTCCCAGTCTTCCACTTCCTTGTGCCCCAGCGACTGCCAGTTCCCCCTCCAGAGCCTATGGCCAGTCCCCACACTGATTTCCCTCTAGGGCCATAACCTTGGCTCAAGCCTGATCCCTCCATCAGGCCCTAACAAAGCTCCCTGCCCCCACGGTGAATCTTACACCCCATCTCAACATGGTCTTTCTAAAGCATAAACTATGGAACCACATGCTGGGGTCATAGGGCAATATTTCCAGAATTAGCTAAGCTCCATGGCAACCACTGTCATGGGCCATTCTATTTGTCATTCGTCATTCTGGCCCTTGGACTTCCCTGGTGGCTCAGAAGGTAAACTGTCTGCTTACAATGTAGGAGACCCAGGTTCAATCCCTGGGTCAGGAAGATCTTCTGGAGAAGGAAATGGCAACCCACTCCAGTTTTCTCGCCTGGAAAATCCCATGGACAGAGGAGCCTGGTAGGCTACAGTCTATGGGGTCGCGAAGAGTCAGACACGACTGAGCGACTTCACTTCACTTTTCACTTCACATTCTGTCCCTAAATAGCAAGTTCCAACCTCCATATTAGGCAAGGTGGACAATCAAAAGACCCCCAACCAATGAGAACACCATCCCATTTCATAGGAACTTTCTTTGTCCTGAGACTATAAAAATTAGCTCAAGCCCATGAAAGAGATCAGCTCTTCCTGGTCGGTCAGGAAGTCTGCCCGCTGTCTCATCAGTGGCCCTCCCTACCTCAGTCCTCTGTTCTCAGCAAATTCTCTCTAAAAGACTGTCTGCTCTGCCTGTGTTTCTCTCTGTCTCTCTCCCTGCCCTGTAAGGACACAGTGTTGCACATCTTATCCTTTGCTTATACTCACAACACTCCCTTTCCCTTGTAGTTACATATCAGAAAGGCCATAGAGTCACTTAACTGCTAGACTCAATTACTGGGCTATTGACACCAGCCCAGGACTGTTTTTGACAAGATCCTAACACCTCTGTTCCCCATCTCTAAGTCCTGACTGCAAGCCCTCGTCTTATATAAGCCCCTGGACTCCTCATGGGAGGGGGTGCAGTTCTCAAAGCATGACCCTACAGGGTTTCCCTCTTCATTGGCTGGAAATTTCTTTTAGGAAGTTCTATGTTCTGTAACTTCAGAGTTAAATTTTTATGCCTTCAAAGATTGTATAAGGTATTCAGCACAGACCTTTTTCAATTTATAAATCGAGCCAAAGCAAAATTCCTATTTTTAAATAAGAGGTTCTGGGATCACCAGAGTAGGGTAAAGCTGAGGAAGTCAGGCCCTTTTTGCCTCAGTTTCGTTCAGTTCAGTCACTCAGTCATGTCCGACTCTGCAACCCCATGGACTGCAGCACATCAGGCCTCCCTGTCTATCACCAACACCTGGAGCTAACTCAAACTCAAGTCCATTGAGTCGGTGATGCCATCCAACCATCTCATCCTCTGTCATCCCCTTCTCCTCCTGCCTTCAATCCTTCCCAGCATCAGGGTCTTTCTCAGTGAGTCAGGATTCGCATCAGGTGGCCAAAGTATTGGAGCTTCAACTTCAGCATCAGTCCTTCCAATGAATATTCAGAGCTGATTTCCTTTAGGATGGACTGGTTGGATCTCCTTCCAGTCCAAGAGACTCTGAAGAGTCTTCTCCAACACCACAGTTCAAAAGCATCAATTCCACAGCGCTCAGTTTTTTTAAGGTCCAACTCTCATGTCCATACATGACTACTGGAAAAACCATAGCTCTGACTAGACAGACCTTTGTCAGCAAAGTATGTCTCTTCTTTTTAATGTGCTGTCTAGGTTGGTCATAGCTTTTCTTCCAAGGAGGAAGCGTCTTTTAATTTCATGGCTGCAGTCACCAACTGCAGTGATTTTGGAGCTCAAGGGAAAAAAAAAAAAAAACACTCTCACTGCTTCCACTGATTCCGCATCTATTTGCCATGAAGTGATGGGACTGAATGCCAAGATCTTCGTTTTTTCAATGTTGAATTTTAAGCTAGCTTTTTCACTCCTCTTTCACTTTCATCAAGACGCTATTTAGTTCTTCGCTTTCTGCCATAAGGGTGCTGTCATCTGTGTAACTGGGGTTATTCAGGCAGCCTCTCCCTCTCTTGGTGCTGGGAAACCCAGTTCCAGCCTCCTGCCTGAGAATGCAGCCTTCTAACTCCTGAGAACCCCCAGCAGTGCACTGTGGACCCTGAAGGGACTCGTCTAGAAGGGCTGTTTGTGAGATGCTGTAGGGGGAAAGGGGTGAGACTCAGGCCAATCTTCTTTGCTCAGGCACATCCCACTCATTTATTACACAGCCAGGAAGCCAGCTGGCCCTAAGGCTCCGCTTGCCCCCAGGATCCAAAGGTGGGCATGGGAAAGTGCTACCACCTTGTGGCCATTTTCTGTAACTACAACATGACAACAGGAACCTCAGCTCAATCCACAAGGCCTGGGCTTCCCTTCCAGCCAGCTGCCCCCACGGAATGGCAGCTGATGTTTAGAAAGCCAACTGCCAAAGGAAAATCGCCCTGACACCCTTAAAGGAGAAGAAAGAAAGAAAAAACCAGAAAGCACAGACGCACTCAACCTCCCCCACCAAACAAGGCGCTCATCATCCCTGATTAACGCAGGAATGCCAATGGAAAGGACAATGGGAAGTCACATTGCAACACTCACAAATGCCAACATGGCAAGGCTATAGGCAATCAACATGGCAGAGAGTCTGGAGGAAGAAGAACCACCCTGGACTGTGGCTGGGAGCACCCATTGACAGCAGCCGCTAGAAGGGAGACAGCAGACTCTGAACGCCTGAAAGAAACACTCTCAAGTCAGGCCTTATGTCATTCCCACACCTTGGCCTGTATCCTGAGAGCTCCATCGATCAAAAGGCACATGCACCCCAACAGACCGCCACCACTGCTTCCTTCAGGAGCCTAGATGTGCAACCTGCAAAATCCCCAACGAGAGACTGAAGCTTAAAGAAAACGTTGTACACAGTTCCTGTAGACGGTTTCTCACTCACAGAAAAAAAAAGATATGGAAAGTAGGGAACTCCAACCCTGGGAGACACGGATGGATGGCCCATGAAGGATCAGAGGCCAAGAGTAGTCAGGCAGGCAGAGGAAGAACTGGGTATATGAGGTGTAGTCTAGGCCAAGTGAGGACAGAGAGAGAAGGCGACAAACTGACATCCCAGGAAGAGATGCTGAGAATTTGAAGTCAAAAAAAGGGTTTTGGAAAGAAAGAAAGAGCACGGCCTGGAACAAATTAGCAAGTAAGTACCCAAAGCGAAAGCAGATCTGTACCTGTAATGAATCACCCACGTGGGCTGTACCCTTTCCTCCTCCCTTCCAACCACACAGACATACAACTCTGTAGCTCTAAGAGATGATCCATACCAGTTATCTGTTATCTTCCTGCTTTCCATTGGCAAAAAAAAAAAGAAAGAGTACCTGAAGTATAAAAGGCATGAAGACCTGATGCTCACCACTAAGCTCGACCTCCTAAGGCAGATAGTCTCCCCAACACCATAGAGAAAACCCATAGATGATTTCATACCTGAATCAGGCGACTGTGCAGTGACAACCGTCACAGCAAGTCAATTGGACTATGCTGCGGGTAGTATTGGTAAGATGTTAAAGAAAGGGGAAGGAAAGCAGTGTCTACTGTATGACGTTGGACCTCCCTAAGTTGGGACGCTACCGCATCCCTGGAGGCCGAGAAGGCTTGAGTCCCACTGCTAAACTGGGGTGGGGTCAAAACAGTCTGGCAGTGAACAATTTTTAAAGGTTTAGTGTGTGCTGTGTCAGGCTGGGACAAAATTACATTGTGGGATCGAGGCCGCTAGAAATTTCAAGGCAAAATTTAGCCAGTCTTCACCTCTGCTGGTCCTGGGGATCTTAGCTCAAGCCTCCTTCCTGACAACGCTGCCTCCTGGCATAGAAGCACCCTCAGTAGTGTACTGTGGACCCTAAAATGATGAGTCTGGATTGGGTGTTTGTGTGATGCTTTATGGGGAAATAGTAGCGAGACTCAAGGCCTTTTCTGTTTATTCAGGTAGAATCCAGATAGATAGTTCAGGTAGAATCCAAAACACAGAAAACTAATTAAACTGATCACAACAACCACAGCCTTGTCTAACTCAAAGAAATTATGAGCCATGCCATGTAGGGCCACCCGAGACAGACAGGTCATGGTGGAGAGTTCTGACAAAATGTAGTCCACTGGACAAGGGAATGGTAAACCACTTCAGTATTCTTGCCTTGAGAATCCCATGAATGGTACAAAAAGGCAAAAAGATAGGACACTGAAACATAAACTCCCCAGGTCAGTAGGTGCCCAACATGCTGCTGGAGAAGAGGAGAGAAATAGCTCCAGGAAGAATGAAGAGATGGAGCCAAAGTGAAAACAATGCCCAGTTGTGGATGTGACTGGTGATGGAAGTAAAGTCCCATACTATAAAGAGCAATACTGAATAGGAACCTGGAATGTTAGGTCCATGAATCAAGGTAAATTAGAAGTGGTCAAACAGGGGATGGCAAGAGTGAACATCAACATTTTAGGAATCAGTGAACTAAAATGGACTCTAATGGGTGAATTTCACTCAGATGACCATTATATCTACTACTGTGGGCAAGAACCCCTTAGAAGAAATGAAGTAGCCCTCATAGTCAATGGAAGAGTTGGAAATGCAGTACTTGGGTGCAGTCTCAAAAATGACAGAATGATTTCTGTTCGTTTCCAAGACAAACCATTCAATATCACAGTTCCATGTCTAGGCCCCAACCAGTAATGCTGAAGAAGCTGAAATTGAATTATTCTATGAAGACCTACAAGATGTTCTAGAATTCACACCCAAAAAAGATGTCCTTTTCATCATACGGGACTGGAATGCAAAAGTAGGAAGTCAAGAGATACCCGGAGAAACAGGCAAAATTGACCTGGGAGTACAAAATGAAACAGGGCAAAGGCTAACAGAGTTTTGCCAAGAGAACGCACTGGTCATAGCAAACACACTCTTCCAACAACACAAGAGAAGACTCTACACATGGACATCACCAGATGGTCAATACCGAAATCAGATTGATTATATTCTTTGAGCCGAAGGTGGAGAAGCTCTATACAGTCAGCAAAAAACAAGACCGGGAGCTGACTGTGGCTCTGATCATGAACTCCTTATTGCCAAATTCAGACTTAAATGGAAGAAAGTAAGGAAAACCATTAGACCATTCAGGTATAACCTAAATCAAATCCCTTACGATTCCACAGTGGAAGTGAGAAATAGATTCAAGGGATTAGATCTGATAGACAGAGTGTCTGAAAAACTATGGATGGAGATTTGTGACGTTGTACAGGAGACAGGGATCAAGACCTTCCCCAAGAAAAAGAAATGCAAAAAGGCAAAATGGTTGTCTGAGGAGGCCTTACAAATAGCTGTGAAAAGAAGAAAAGCGAAAGGAAAAAGAGAAAAGGAAAGATATACCCATTTGAATGCAGAGTTCCAAAGAAGAGCAAGCAGAGATAAGAAAGCCTTCCTCAGGGATCAATGCAAAGAAATAGAAGAAAACAATAGAATGGGAAAGACTAGAGATCTCTTCAAGAAAATTAGAGATACCAAGGGAATATGTCATGCAAAGATGGGCTCAATAAAGGACCAAAACGGTATGGACCTCAGAGAAGCAGAAGATATTAAGAAGAGGTGGCAAGAACACACAGAAGAACTATACAAAAAAGATCTTCATGACCCAGATAACCATGATGGTGTGGTCACTCACCTAGAGCCAGACATTCTGGAATGTGAAGTCAACTGGGCCTTAGGAAGCATTGCTACAAAAAGCTAGTGGAGGTGATAGAATTCCAGTTGAGCTATTTCAAATCCTAAAAGATGATGCTTTGAAACTGCTGCACTCTATATGCCAGCAAATTTGGAAAACGCTGCAGTGGCCACAAGACTGGAAAAGGTCAATTTTCATTCCAATCCCAAATAAGGGCAATGCCAAAGAATGCTCAAACTACCACACAATTGCACTCATCTCACATGCTATCAAAGTAATGCTCAAAATTCTCCAAGCCAGGCTTCAACACTACATGAACTTTCAGATGTTCAAGCTGGATTTAGAAAGGCAGAGGAACCAGAGATGAAAGTGCCAACATCCATTGGATCATAGAAAAATCAAGAGAATTTCAGAAAAACATCTCCTTTATTGATTACGCTAAAGCCTTTGACTGTACAGATCACACCAAAATGTGGAAAATTCTTCAAGAGATGGGAATCCCAGACCATCTGAACAGTCTCCTGAGAAATCTGTATGCAGGTCAAGAAGCAACAGTTAGAACCAGACATGGAACAATGGACTGGCTTCAAATGGGGAAAGGAGTACATCAAGGCTGTACATTATCAACCTGCTTATTTAACTATATGCAGAGTACATCGTGTGAAATGCTGGGCTGGATGAAGCACAAGCTGGAATCAACATTGTCAGGAGAAATATCAATAACCTCAGATATACAGATGACACCACCCTTTTGGCAGACAGTGAGGAGGAACTAAAGAGCCTCCTGATGAAAGTGAAAGAGGAGAGTGAAAAAGCTGTCTTAAAACTCAACATTCAATTAACAAAGATGATGGCATCTGGTCCCATCACTTCATGGCAAATAGATGAGCAAACAATGGAAAACTAACAGATTTTATTTGGGGGGGCTCCAAAAATCACTGCAGATGGTGACTGCAGCCATGAAATTATAAGATGCTTGATCCTTGAAAGAAAAGTTACGAGCAACCTAGACAGTGTATTAAAAAGCAGAGACAATATTTTGCCGACAAAGGTCCATCTAGTCAAAGCTATAGTTTTTCCAGTAGTCATGTATGGATGTGAGAGTTGGACCATAAAGAAAGCTGAATGCCAAAGAACTGATGCTTTTGAACTGTGCTGTTGGAGAAGACTCTTGAGAGTCCTTTGGAATGCAAGGAGACCAAACAAATCAATGCTAAAGGAAATCAGTCCTCAATATTCTTTAGAAGGACTGATGCTGAAGCTGAAACTCCAATCCTTTGGTAACATGATTCAAAGAACTGACTCATTGGGAAAGACCCTGATGCTGGGAGAGATTGAAGGCAGGAGGAGAAAGGGACGACAGAGGGTGAGATGGTTGGATGGCATCACCAACTCAATGGACATGAGTTTGAGCAAGCTCTGGGCATTGGTGATGGACAAGGAAACCTGGCATGCTGCAGTCCATGGAGTCACAAAGAGTCGGACACGACTGAGCAACTGAACAACAAGATGTGCTGCATGTATACGGTAGACTATTTCTCACTCATATAAAACTGCTGCTGAAGTTAGGGAATTATGACACTGGTAGTCACAGGGATGGCGTTTGAAGGATCACACACTAAGGCAGAGGTAGAACATGGTGTATGAGGTATTGTCCAGGTAAACTAAAAAAAAGATGTACAAGTCAACCAATTTCCAATTCTGAAAGAGACTCTGAGAATTCAAATCAAACAAATGGTTCCAGAAAAAAATTGAAGTGAAGGGATGGGATGCATTAGGAGGTCCATACATAAATTGACAAGAAATCAATATATGTAACAAGTAATCCACAAGGAAAATCCTCTGCCTTCCTTCCTTCATTCCTTCCTTCGACGTATGCACAGAAATCTTTGTCTCTAAGAGATAATTCATAAAATTTATCTCCTATCTTTCTGTTCATAATCACAGAAAACTGTATCTGATATAAATAACTCACAAGGACCTGATGCTCACCCCTCTGCTCAACCTTCTAAGGCAAAAAGTCAGGGGAAAAAAAGTAGAGATTTCATAGATAACTTGTATTCCAGTCCCTATGATGAAAAGGACATCTTTTTTTGGTCTTAGTTCTGGGAGGTCTTGTAGGTCTTCATAGAATTGGTATTTCAGCTTCTTCAGCATTAGAGGTTGGGGCATAGACTTGGATTACTTTGATATTGAATGAGTTGCCTTGTAAATGAACAGAGTTCATTCTGTTGTTTTTGAGACTGCAGCTAAGTACTGCATTTCACATTCTTTTGTTGACTATCAGGGCTACTCCATTTCTTCTAAGGGATTCTTGCCCACAGTAGTGGATATAATGGTCATCTGAATTAAATTCACTCATTCCCATCCATCTTAGTTCACTTATTCCTCAAATGTTAACGTTCACTCTTGCCATCTCCTTCTTGACCACATCTAATTTACCTGGATTCATAGACCTAACATTCCAGGTTCCTATGCAATATTGCTCTTTACAGCATCAGACTTTACTTCCTCCCCCAGACAAACCCACAACTGTTTCCATTTTGACTTTAGCCTTTTCATTCCTTCTGGATTTATTTCTTCACTCTTCTCCAGTAGCACATTGGGCACCTACCAACTAGGGGAGTTCATTTTTCAGTGTCATATCTGTTTGTCTTTTCATACTGTGCAGCTGAATATTAAATGCCAGCTGAATTGCTAGGCAGTTAATATTCAGGAAGATCCAGGTTTTTGTAGTTGTTCAGTTGCTAAGTCATGTCTGACTCTTTGTGAACCCATGGGCTGCAGCACGCTAGGCTTCCCTGTCCCTCACTGTCTCTGGGAGTTTGCTCAAACTCATGTCTGTCGAGTGGGTAAAGCCGTCCAACCGTCTCATCCTCTGCTGCCCCTTCTCCTCCCATCCTCAATCTTTTCTAGCATCGGGGTCTTTTCCAATGAGTCGACTCTTTGCCTCAGGTGGCCAAAAGATTGGAGCTTCAGCTTCAGTCCTTCCACTTCCAATGAATATTCAGGGTTGATTCCACAAGAACTTTCTCTCCAACACATACAAATTAGTAGTACACCTCAGCTAAAAAAAAAAAAAAAAAAAAAAAACCTCAACAAAAAAAATCAGCTAAAGGTCTAAATGCATGTTTCTCTAAAGAAGTCATAGAGACGGTCATAAAGCACATGAAAAGATGCTCAGCATCACTAGTTCTTTGAGAAAGGCAAATCAAATGTACAATGAGGCATCACCTCACGTTGGTCAGAATGGCCACATCAAAAACCTACAACAATAAATTCTGCAGAGGGTGTGGAGAGAAAGAAACCCTCCTGCACTGTTGGTGGGAATGTAAACTGGTACAGCAATTAGGGAGAACATTATGGTGGTTCTTTTAAAAACTAAACATAGAAGTACCCGGTGACCCAGAAATCCAACACCTAGAAGGAGATCCAGAAAAAAAAGCAACATTTTAAAAGACACCCGCACTCCATAGACCACGGCAGCGCTGGGTCAACAGTCAAGACAGGGGAGTGACTTCAGTGAGCAAGGACAGACAGACGGACACAGAGAATGAGGCACATACACAGCCAAGACAGGGGGCAACTTAAGTGAGCAAGGACAGACAGACGGATACAGAAAATGAGGCACATATACACAATGCAATATTGCTCAGACATAAAGAAGGATGAAATAACACCATTTCCAGTTAAGGGAAGAAACTAGAGGTGATCAAACTAAGTGAAATAACTGAGAAAGGGAAAGTCAGATAATAGAGAGTATCACTTCTGTGGAATCTAAAAATGGATACAAATGAACGTCATTACAAAAGGCAAACAGTTTCACAGACTCAGAAACGTATGGAAAGGTGGCCAAATGGAAAGGTGGCAGGGGGTGGGGGAGTAATTAGCTGGCACAGACCAAGATGTACATGTCAAAATGGGTGCAGTTGTTGTTGTTTAGTTGCTCAGTCGTGTCTGACTCTTTGCAACCCCATGGACTGTAGCCGGCCAGGCTCCTTTGTCCATGGGAGTCTCTAGGCAAGAATACTGGAGTGGTTTGCCATTTCCTTCTCCAGGGGATCTTCCCAACCCAGGGATTGAGCCCAGGTCTCCTGAAGGTCTCCTGCATTGCAGGTGGATTCTTTTACCACTGAGCGAGCAGGGAAGCCATAAAACAGGTGCTGAAGGGCTCTAAATAGTCACAAGTTTGACAGGGCTTTAAATGCCATCTGCCCTCAAGAAATGTCCCAGGTATTTCATCAGAAAAGAATTCCAAACAGGGCCGAGATTCAAGAAGCCATTTTCAAGAGGTAAATTGTACTCACAAAGTATAAAATCATAAAAGCACGTGGAAAGATACTCCACACCAATCATTATTAAATCAATGCCAATCAAAACTACCATAAGGTATCACCTCATGCTGGTCACAATGGCCATCATCGAAATGATCTACAAAGAATAAGGATAACATAAATAAATAAAATAAAAGATCTGCAAAGAATATACAGAAAATGAAATCCTCCTACAATCTTTTTGAGAATGTACATGGTGAAGCCACTATGGAAAACAGCAATGAAGCTTCCAAGAAACACAAGACATAGAGGTATCATATGACCCTGCAATCCCACTCATGGGCTTATGTCCAGAGAAAGTGAAGGGAAATTAGCTCAGTCGTGTCTGACTCTTTGCAACCCCATGGACTATACAGTCCATGGAATTCACTAGGCCAGAACACTGGAGTGGGTAGCCTTCCCCTTCTCCAGGGGATCTTCCCAACCCAGGGATCAAACCGAAGTCTCCCTCATTGCAGGCAGATTCTTTACCAGCTGTGCCACAAGGGAAGCACAGGTCCACAGAAAATCACCATTCAAAATGACACGTGCCCCTTGATTTTCAGGGCAACACTATTTCAATAGGCAAGACATGGAATCCACCGAAAGGTCCACTGACAGAATAATGAAGACTAGAGGGTATATGTATACACTGGAATACTACTCAACCATAAAACAGAATGAAATAAGGATGCTGTCAGCAGCATGGATGGACTAAGAAATCATCACAGTAAGTGAGGGAACTCAGAGAGAAAGATAAGTATCATGAGATATCACTTACAGGTGTAATCTATAAATTCATACCAATGACTTCATGTACAAAACAGACTTCACAGCCTGAGAAAATCAAACTATGATTATCAAAAGAAAGTTAGAAAGAAGGGATAATGAAGAGTTTAGGATTAACAATACACACTAATATCTAACAAATTAATAATCAAATAGGACCTAGTGAATAGAACAGGGATCTCTATTGAACAGACTGTAATAATCTATACAAGGAAAAAAATGGAAAAAGAATAGATACTCTTCTATGTAAAATCAAATTAAGTTCCTGTACTGCTAAAACTAACAAAACAATGGAAATCAACTTGACTCCAATAGAAAATAAAAATTGAATTACCTGAAATCTATCCGGGGAACCCCAGACAGTGGCAACCCTGTAGATTAGATATGTGATATGCTATGACATTAATATGACACCACCAAAGGTTTTCACTCAGCAGAACACAGAGCAGCAACCCATTCAAAGGTGCTTGACTTCATGTGAATGTCCCAAGATGAAGAGAACAAAAAGGACCACAGGTTAATCAGGACAACACCCTCAATTCAGATGTTGGGAGTCTCCGAGGGTCAAGAGCAGACACAGGGTCTCCGAGTACAGGATCCGGACTCACGTGGATGGGGTGAGACCCACACAATCCCCGGACCCTGCATCTGGGGTTGCATGACTCTTGGTTAGGACACCAGGTCTCTGCTGGTTGGGCCCCTAAGGCGGAAACGAGTGGGTTCCTGGAAACTCCTAGGATGGTAGAAAGAAGCGTAGAGTCTCCTCTCCCCACACTTGTCCCAGGGAAGTCCTCCTCTCCCACCCTTCAGTTCTGTCTGATACTGTTTTTACAGCTGTCACGATAATGTTGAACACACTACCTTGGTTCCAGCAGGCTCGGTCCTTCGTTTTCTCACTGGGGTGTTGAGAAAACACACCGGGCGCGGGGCTAGGAGAGGAGGGGCAGGTCTGGTCTCTGCTGAGCAGGGACGGCCGAAGGGAAGGTGATCACAGCAGCAATCTCACCTGCTGCCCGTTGGTTTTCTGCCTCATCCCAGTACCCTGGAATCAATTTACCAGGTGACCCTGCCTTCCTACTCAAACTGAATGTGCTGGAAAATGGGACTAATTACCAGGTAGCCCACCTGAGGTGTCTCCGTGAGCCCCAGGGCAGGGGAACCTGGCAGGAGGAAAGACTAAGAGCCCTACTGCGGCCCTGACCCCTGGGAGAGCCTCTGAACCCCACTCAGAGGAGGGCACGTTACCCAGAGGAGCCCACCTCAGCTCCAGACCCCAGGCCTCTGAGCACTGACATTCAGACACAGGCACGGAGTTTTCCAGGACAGAGGACGGGCCCAGTCTGCACCCAGGTCTCCACATCCTAGTGCACACAAAACATGGCCAGTGTCAGTATTCTCACACTATTTCAATAGGCAAGACATGGACTCATTGTAGAAAGAAAGCAGTCTTATCTAAACATAATCAGTGAAGACGGGATTGAAAATCAAGGTGTTCATCATTCAGACATATCTGACTGTTTGTGACCACATGGACTGTAGCCCTCCAACCTCCTCTGTCCATGAGATTCTCCAGGCTAGAATACTGGAGTCTGTTGCCATTCCCTTCTCCAGGGGATCTTCCCTATCCAGAGATCAAACCCAGGTCTCCTGCACTGCATGCAGATTCTTTACTATCTCAGCCACCAGGGAAGCCCCTAGACAAGACTTGCTGCTGACTTAGGGAGGTCTAAATCTACCATGTAGACAGAATGTGGTCAGGTTTAAACTAGCATAAGGTTGCTCTCCCTGGAGGCACAGGTCATACACATGCAGGGTCTCTCATCATTGGACAGGGGCCTCACCTTCCTGTGGGAACTAGCAAGTAAGTTTCTTAAAGAAAAAATCATCACTGGGCTCCACATGTCACCCACATCAGGAAACTGAAAGAATCTTTGTCATTAAACACTTCAACAGCAAAACCAAATCGTTACCAGTGTCTTTGGGCACATGGTGGTCAGGATCCAGGGGAGATTCAGGGATTTCTTAGAGTTGACCCCAGGGTCCTGTACAGATAGACAGAAAGTGTCCTGATTTCATCATCCAAGGCTTCCAGGAGGAGGCAGCCACACTGGAAGCCTTCTAGAAAAGGATATTCTTTATCAGAATAAAAATTGTTGAAATTGAAAGCATATTAGTTATTATTTGCCAACCTAAAATATTCTTAAAAGCCTGGCCCCCAAATCTTTGTGGTTCCCACCGGTTCCTTTGTGTTCAGATTGTCAGGGTAGAAACAATCCATCATTTCAAATTAGTTTCTTCTAATTCTGTTATTTGCTATTATATGAAGGAAAGGTCACACTTGAAAAAATACATAGGAAAATTCCTGCAAAAAGATTGAGTCAAGGAGCCCATAAGCTACATGAACTCTGCCTTCTGACAGTTTCAGTTTCAAAGACTGAGGGCAGAAGAAGAGGGGACGACAGAGAACAAGATGGTTAGATGGCATCACCGACCTAATGGACAGGAGTTTGAGCAAACTCTGGGAGATGGTGAAAGACAGGGAAGCCCAGCGTGCTGAAATCTATGGGGTTGCAAAGAGTTGGACACGACTGAGTGACTGAACAGCAACAAGCTTCAATTTTCTGCCTGGAGAAATGTGACAAAATAGGCATCCTGATTTTGTCACTTCTCTGTTCAAACTCTGCTAAAATGAAATTGATATTCATATCAACATGTAAGAATTTCTGAGTTTTGAGATGTCACACCAAGGTAAGAGGTGCTGGTGAAAATAGAACGCTACTGGTAGGCAAAACATTCTTAAAGCTTTGTTTCAAATTGGATTTGAAAACACTACACGAAATACAACACTACATGGTTACATGAAGTATGAACCAGGAGTCTAAATATAACAGGCAGTATGTAAAAGCAAATTTGATATCCCCTATGTGAGAGTAAAAGCTACTGGTTTTTGCAGCAGTCATGTACGGATGTGAGAGTAGGACCACAAAGAAGGCAGAGCACCGAAGAACTGATGCTTTCAAACTGTGGTGCTGGAGAAGACTCTTGAGAGTCCCTTGGACTGCAAGGAGATCAAACCAGTCAATCCTAAAGGAAATCAGTCCTGAATATTCATAGGAAGGACTGATGCTGAAACCAAAGCTCCCATCCTTTGGCCACCTGATGTGAAGAGCCGACCCACTGGGAAAGACTCTGATGCTGGGAAAGATTGAAGGCAAATGGAGAAGGGAACAACAGAGGAAGAGATGGTTGGATGGCATCACCAATTCAACGGACAGCAGTTTGAGCAATCTCCAGGAGATGGTGAAGGACAGGGGTTCCTGGCATGCTGCAGTCCACCTGGTCACAAAGAGTCAGACACAACTTAGCAACTGAACAGCAACAACAACGTGAGAGTAAATGTTTCTTGTCAGATCTGCAGCTGGTATGTGCAAATTGGTTTAGAACACTCTCCAACATAGATTGTCTCTAAGTCTGATTAAGTGTGTCACAAGGGCCTGAATCAAAAGATGATGTATTCATTCCAGGATGGAATAGAATGTTACTTTGAACAGTCTGTAAAACTTACACAGAGTCTGTAATCCACTCAAGATTTCAAATAATAAAACATTTACCTGAAATTTAAAGCCTCTTGGAAAGTTGTGTTGTAAACATTTCTTAGATTTCTTTTCATAATCATTTTTCACAGTGATAACACTTTAACTCCTCAGTTGCTGATGTTGGTACCAAGATAAACTTGTCCTCATGGGTGTGGGAGATAAAGTTGATCCATTGTGATTGTTCTCTGGTCAAATGACTCTCGCAATTTCTAATTATGTTCTACATTCACAATATTTTTTTTTATATCCATCAAAGTCTACTTCTCAGATCTTCATATATACCAAATAATAGATACCTGGTGAGTTCAGATTATATTAAACACTCTTTCCATAGCTTTTCCCATGTCAGTTGAATCAGAACAAGGTGAAGCAGGGAGAAGAGTTGAAATTTTCCATGATTTCTAAGGCCTCTAAAAAAACATTAGACAGAAATCCTAGCCTTTACTGGTCTATACGAAAGAATCACAATGTGCCTTTTTCGTGAAATTGCAACAATTGACTAACTAGAGTTGCAATAAGTTAGAATTATGCTTGGAATGATTTGAGTTGAAACAGTTTGGATGTGGGCATGTGAGGATATATGTAGGATGATACATACTTAAGGAGGTATCAACAAGTATGAATCCATAAATTGATGAGGTATACTTTGTAAAAAAAAGATGACACATTTAACTTGTTTTCACTATCTGACCCTTCCAGAATTTGCCATCATCTACTGACTCCCCTGTGGACTTGGTTTATTGCCACCAGATTAAAACTAGTTACAGGAATCGTGGTTAGCTTTGTTCTCTTTGTTTGAAATTGTTTATGTTTCTCTCTCCTAGGATGCTCCTATAAATGCCACTATCTGTATCACTTACTTTGTCTATAAGGTTGTCTCTTGCATTTTCCACTGTGTAACCATCTTCCATGTATACAGATATTTATATGTCTATGTATATAAATATCTATGTCTATATGTATCTATAATAGATATTTATATCTGTATGTGGCGTGCTGCGATTCATGGGGTCACAAAGAGTCGGACACGACTGAGCGACTGAACTGAACTGAACTGAACATAGATATTTATGTCTATATGTACATAGATATTTATATGTCTATGTATATAGATATTTATGTTTCTGTGTATCTAGGTATTTATATATCTATATATCTATGCATACAGACATTTATATATCTATGTACCTAGACATATCACTATCAGTCTGGACATTTATGTATCTATGTACCTAGACATTTATAACTATGTACACTTCAGTTCAGTTCAGTTCAGTCGCTCAGTCGTGTCCAACTCTCTGCGACCCCATGAACTGCAGCACGCCAGGCCTCCCTGTCCATCACCAACTCCCGGAGTCTACCCAAACCCATGTTCATCGAGTTGGTGATGCCATCCAACCATCTCATCCTCTGTCATCCCCTTCTCCTCCCGCCCCCAATCCTACCCAGCATTAGGGTCTTTTCCAATGAGTCAACCCTTCACATGAGGTGGCCAAAGTATTGGAGTTTCAGCTTCAACATCAGACCTTCCAATGAACACCCAGGATTGATCTCCTTTAGGATGGATTGACTGGATCTCCTTGCAGTCCAAGGGACTCTCAAGAGTCTTCTCCAACACCACAGTTCAAAAGCATCAATTCTGCGGCGCTCAGCTTTCTTCACCGTCCAACTCTCACATCCATACATGAGCACTGGAAAAACCATAGCCTTGACTAGACGGACTTTTGTTGGCAAAGTAATGTCTCTGCTTTTAAATATGCTATCTAGGTTGGCCATAACCTTCCTTCCAAGGAGTAAACGTCTTTTAATTACATGGCTACAGTCACCATCAGCAGTGATTCTGGAGCCCAAAAAAATAAAGTCTGACACTGTTTCCACTGTTTCCCCATCTATTTCCCATGGAGTGATGGGACCAGATGCCATGATCTTAGTTTTCTGAACGTTGAGCTTCAAGCCAACTTTTTCACTCTCCTCCTTCACCTTCATCAAGAGGCTCTTTAGTTCTTCTTCACTCTCTGCCATAAGGGTGGTGTCATCCGCATATCTGAGGTTATTGATATTTCTTCTGGCAATCTTGATTCCAGCTTGTGTTTCCTCCAGCCCAGCGTTCCTCATGATGTACTCTGCACATAAGTTAAATAGGCAGGGTGACAATATACAGCCTTGACGGACTCCTTTTCCTATTTGGAACCAGTCTGTTGTTCCATGTCCGGTTCTAACTGTTGCTTCCTGACCTGCATACAGGTTTTTCAAGAGACAGGTCAGATGGTCTGGTATTCCCATCTCTTTCAGAATTTTCCACAGTTTATTGTGATCCACACAGTCAAAGGCTTTGGCATAGTCAATAAAGCAGAAATAGATGTTTTTCTGGAACTCTCTATGTACACTTATGTATACACAAATAGATGTTTTACCAGTGTAACAGGGCCTGGAGAAAAGGGAACGCTCCTACCAAAAGAGTCAGACATGACTAGGCGACTGAACAATAAAATAGAAAATACACTCGGTTCACCTACCACCAACAACACATAGTATCTCAGTGTTACTACAATATAAAATAAAGATTCATTTAAAAAAAGAATGCCGAAGGGGACGTCCCTGCAGTTCAGTGGTTAAGATTCTGTGCTTCCAATGCAGAGGGCGAAGGTTCGATCCTTGGGCAGGGAACTAAAGATCCCACAAGCCGCATGGAATGGCCAGTAAATAAATAAAATTATTAAAATAAATAAATAAGAATGTTCAGGGAAGAACACAAAAGCTTTTGGGTGTTTCTTCAGGTACATTCCGTATTAAATTACAGTCCTGAGTTAAAACGAAAGCTTTCATTTCCAAGGTAATCATAACTGGCCATTAAAGAATCCTGCCGCCTTGTGGCCATTCCCTGCAATAGCAACCTTAAGAGTTTTGCTTATGAGTACCTCTTCGTTGTTCAGTCCCCAAGTCATGACCCACACTTTCCTCTCTAGGACGTGACGCTGCCTCTCACTGATCCCTGACGCCTTTCCTCTCTAGGACCTGACGCCGCCTCTCACTGATCCCTGAGGTCGTCCTCTCTAGGAGCCTGACGCCGCCTCTCAATGATCCCTGAAGTCGTCCTCTCTAGGATCTGACGCCGCCTTCACGGCTCTCTGGCGTCTTTCCTCTCTAGGACCTGACGCCACCTCTCACTGTTCCGTGACGTCTTTCCTCTCTAGGACGTGACGCTGCCTCTCACTGTTCCGTGCCGTCTTTCCTCTCTAGGACCTGACGAGGCCTCTCAATGATCCCTGAAGTCGTCCTCTCTAGGACCGGACGCCTCTTCTCACTGCTCTCGGTCGTCTTTCCTCTCTAGGACGTGACACCGCCTCTCACTGATCCCTGAGTTCGTCCTCTCTAGGACGTGACGCCGCCTCTCACTGCTCCCTGACGTCTTTCCTCTCTAGGACGTGACGCCGCCTCTCACTGATCCCTGACGCCTTTGCTCTCTAGGACCTGACGCCGCTTCTCAATGCTCCATGACGTCTTTCTGTGACGTATTTCCTCTCTAGGACTTGACACCGCCTGTCACTGATCCCTGAGGTCCTCCTCTCTAGGACCTGACACCGCCTCTACTGATTCCTGACGTCTATCCTCTCTAGGACCTGACGCTGCCTCTCACGGCTCTGGGACGTCTTTCCTCTCTAGGACGTGACGCCGCCTCTCACTGATCCCTGTGGTCGTCCTCTCTAGGACCTCACGCCGTCTCTCAATGATCCATGACGTCGTCCTCTCTGGGACCTGACGCTCCCTCTCGCGGCTCCCTGACGTCTTTCTTCTCTAGGACCTGACGCCGCTTCTCAATGCTCCAAGACGTCTTTCTGTGACGTCTTTCCTCTCTAGAACTTGACGCCGCCTGTCACTGATCCCTGAGGTCCTCCTCTCTAGGACGTGACGCCGCCTCTCACTGATCCCTGTGGTCGTCCTCTCTAGGACCTCACGCCGTCTCTCAATGATCCTTTAGGTCGTTCTCCCTGGGACCTGACGTCTTTCCTCTCTAGGACCTGACGCCGCCTCTACTGATCCCTGACGTCTATCCTCTCTAGGACCTGACGCTGCCTCTCACTGCTCCGGGACGTCTTTCCTCTCTAGGACCTGACGCTGCCTGTGACCGGCGCTGACTCTTTTCCTGTCTCTATGCCCTGAAACGGCCCACTTCAGGTCCTCTCCACAGACCCCGTGCACTGCCACTCGTCCACTTATGACTCCCCACCCCAGGTCCGCTTGACTGCTCCCCTCAGGGTCCTCTCCGCGGACCACCCCCCACCCCCAAATTCTCTCCGTGGGTCCTCCCGCACCAGGTCGTCTCATCGGCCAGAATCGGGTCCCCAGCTCCTCTCAACGGCCCACCGCTAGTCCCCTCTCGTCACCTGCCAATGGTCCTCTCATTGGCCGACTGCTGGTCCTCACTACTCCGACATCGGTCCTCACTATGGCACGTCTCTGGACCTCACTACGACCTGACTCTGGTCCTCGCTATGCCCTTACTCTGGACCTGACTACACTTTGGTTCTGGTTCTGTGTCCTGACACTTTTCCATTCAGTTCCTTACTCTGCTGCTCACTTTGCGGTGACTCTGGTCACTACATCCTGACTTAGTTTACTCGACATCCAGACTTATTCCTTTGAGTAGGACATTTGGAACAGTCCAGACAGGATGAAGAGAGGATCGTCCTCAAGGCAGAGTTGGTCTTGGCAGCGGCTAAGGCAGTCCCTCTTCGCTGTCTGCTCCTGCCCTGGAGTTCTAATTGCCAGATGGGGTATGACTCGGTCTCGGCCTTTCCAGGCAAGAATGCCAGGTGATCTGCCCTCTAATGGAATTCTCCAACCTTCCACTCTCTTGAAAGAGGCTGGCATGGAGAAAATCTTGGAGCATCTGATCAAGTCAAAGGACCCACAGGGGCCATCCCCAAGTCATCCTGACAATGAGCATCAAATCTGATTCCAAAACACCACCTCGGTACACCTGTGCCAAACTGAATCTCAGAGATAGAGTTTCAGGTGAAGTAGAAAAGCATAGCTATACTGCTTTGCTAGCAAAGAGGGACACAGAAAACTCATGCCCTCAAAAAACTACCCCCAGGCAGGAGGATTTGCTTAGTAGGAGTTTTATAGCTATGGGCTTCCCTGGTAGCTCAGCTGGTAAATAATCTGCGTGTAACGCAGGAGACCCTGGTTCAATTCTTGGGTTGGGAAGACTCCCTGGAGAAGGGGTAGGCTACCCACTTTAGTATTCTCGGGCTTCCCTGGTGGCTCAGCTGGTACGGAATCCACCTGCAATGCGGGAGATCTGGGTTTGATCTCTGGTTGGGAAGATGCCCTGAAGAAGGGAATGGCTACCCACTCCAGTATTCTGGCCTAGAGCATTCCATGGACTGTATAGTCCATGGGATCACAAAGAGTTGGACTGAGTGACTTTCACTTTATAGCAATGGTTAAAGGGCAGAGTTGTTGTAAGGATTAGGGTATGTACAGGGCCTGAACTCCCTTCGCCTGACCTCAGGTGGTCTCTTGGTGAGCTTCTCTGGAATGAAGAATGCTACAATTCTCCATTTTGCTGGAGAGGATGTTTACTTGGGTAAAAAGTTTAGAGATATTTTTGTGTGTATCCCTTTTGACAGAAACAGAACCCTGACCCAAAACAAAATACTCTTTCTTGAGTGCTCTTTCCTTCTCCCTGCATCCCCTCCCTCCCCTGATTAGCACCTCTTCCAATCTGCCCTTTGGAGCTTAGGGTAGGTCATGGAACCAGGAGTCTATTCCCAACAAAGAAACAGGGGACATTGGGAAAGGCTTCTGGGCCCAGGAGCCCCACAGGGTCCTGCTTGATTTCCCTACCAGGCCCTGACCCTACACTGCACATGACCCTACACATGGCCCTGAGCTGTCCATGACGGCCTGAGCTTTCCCAAACTGTCCTCTTAGCTCTCTCCCTAACTAAGGCCCTGATGCTGGTTTTAACAAACACCCTGACAATATCCCTGGGACAAATGGTCTAAAGTGTCTTTTACTAAGGTCTTCAAGTTTTCTCTGAGGCCCTGACATGCTCCCTAATTAAGCCCTTAACTCTGTATTTAAGTGACAACCTGATGCGCTCCCTCTCTCAGGCACTGAAGATGCGCCCCTGACGCACTCCCTCACTTCAGAGCACTAAGGCCTTGAAGAAGTCTCTACCTGAGGGGCTGGTACTGTCTGTAGCCAATTTTCTGACTCTTTCCCTAACTAACATCCTCATTTTGTCTCTAAATAACACCCTGAGACTCATCCTAATGCCCTGATGGTGTCCCTAATAGCCCTCAATATCCCTACTTTTGCCATGATCCTGTCTGTAACTAAGACCCTGAATATGTACTGAAGTAGGTCTCTGATGCTGTCCCTAACTAACACCCTGACACTGGTCACAACTATGAACCTGACGCTAGCCCTATTAAGGTCCTGAGATGCTGCTAAGTAACAGCCTGAACTTCTTTAAGGCCCTCAAGTTATCTCTAACTGAAGCCTTGAAACTGTCTTTAAGCCCCAGACACTGTCCCTAGCTAAGGCCCGAACTATACTTTATGAAGGCCCTAAGCCTGTCCCTAACTCTGACACTGCCCCTAATTGAGGCCATGATACTGCCCCTTATAGCCTAAGCTGTCACAAAATAACACCCTGATCCTATTACTAAGGCCCTGACTATGTCCCTAAGAAAGTCACTGAAGTGCATCTAACAGCCTGAACTATCTCTTACTTAGACCATGAAGTTATCTCTGAGGTCCTAACAAGGTCCCTAATTAAGGCCCTGTTGCTGGCCCTAACTAATGTCCTGCTGCTGAATCTGAGTCCCTGATGCTCCTCCTGTTATCCTTTGCCCTACCAACAGAGTTTTGCCAAGAGAACGCACTGGTCATAGCAAACACCCTCTTCCAACAAAACAAGAGGAGACTCTACATAGGGTCATTACCAGACGGTCAATACTGAAATCAGATTGATTATATTCCTTGCAGCCAAAGATGGAGAAGCTCTATACAGTCAGCAAAAGCAAGAATGGGAGCTCAGATCATAAACTGAGCCATAAGTCTGTGGCTCAGATCATAAACTCCTTATTGCCAAATTCAGATTTAAATTTAAGAAAGTAGAGAAAAAACCACTAGACCATTCAGGTCAGCAGTGACCACAGGACTAGGAAATGCCAAAGAATGTTCAGGTTCAGTTCAGTTCAGTCGCTCAGTCATGTCCAACTCTGCAGTAGTTTGAGCATTCTTTGGCATTGCCTTTCTTTGGGATTGGAATGAAAACTGACGTTTTCCAGTCCTGTGGCCACTGCTGAGTTTTCCAAATTTGCTGACATATTGAGTGCAGCACTTTCACAGCATCATCTTTTAGGGTTTGAAATAGCTCAAATGGAATTCCATCACAATTGCACTCATCTCACATGCTAGCAAAGTAATGCTCAAAATTCTCTAAGCCAGCCTTCAACAGTACATGAATCACGAATGTCCAGATGTTCAAGCTGAATTTGGAAAAGGTAGAGGAACCAGAGATCAAATTGTCAACATCTGTTGGATCATCAAAGAAGCAAGAGAGTTCCAGAAAAATATCTACTTCTGCTTTATTGACTACACCAAAGCCTTTGACTGTGTGGATCCCAACAAACTGTGGAAAATTCTTAAACAGATGGGAATACCAGACCACCTGACCTGCCTCCTGAGAAATCTCTATGCAGGTCAAGAATCAAGTTAGAACTGCACATGGAACAACAGACTGGTTCCAAATCGGGAGAGGAGCATATCAAGGCTGTATATCGTCACCCTGCTTATAACTTCTATGCAGAGTACATCATGCAAAATGCCAGGCCGGATGAAGCACAACCTGGAATCAAGATTGCCGGGAGAAATAACAATAACCTCAGATACACAACGACACCAGCCTTATGGCAGAAAGCAAAGAAGAACTAAAGAGCCTCTTGAATGTGAAAGAGGAGAGTGAAAAAGTTGGCTTAAAACTCAACATTCAGAAAAATAAGATCATGGCATCGGGTACCATCACTTCGTGGCAAATAGATGGGGGAACAATGGAAACAGTGACAGACTTTATTTTGGGGGGCTCCAAAGTCACTGCACATGGTGACTGCAGCCATGAAATTCAAATACACTTGCTCCTTGGAAGGAAAGTTATGACCAATCTAGACAGCATATTAAAAAGTAGAGACGTTACTTTACCAACAAAGGTCTGTCTAGTCAAAGCTATGGTTTTTCCAGTTTTCATGTATGGATGTGAAAGTTGGACCATAAAGAAAGCTGAGCACTGAAAAATTGATGCTTTTGAACTACGGTGTTAGAGAAGACTCTTGAAAGTCCCTTGGACTGCAAGGAGATCCAATCAGTCCATCCTAAAGGAAATCAGTCCTGAGTATTCATTGGAAGGACAGATGCTAAAGCTGAAACTCCAACACATTAGCCACCTGATGCAAAGAACTGACTCATTTGAAAAAACCCTGATGCTGGGAAAGATTGAAGGCAGGGGAAGGGGACAACAGAGGATGAGATGGTTGGATGGCATCACTGACTCGATGGACATTAGTTTGAGCCAGCTCTGGGAGTTGGTGATGGACAGGGAAGCCTGGTATGCTGCAGTCCATGGGGTTGTAAACAGTTGGTCTCGACTGAGTGAACTGAACTGAACTTGCACCATTTCAGGAGGTGACTCAGTTTTCCCAGGTATCTTTCAATTATACACGAATGCATGGCATATATTAAACCTCCGATTGTTTTTCTCCAGTTCATCTCCCTTTCATTATGAGGATCTCAATGAAGAACATCAAAGGATAGATATAATGCAACACAATAGTATTCAGAGATACAAAGGAATGAACTACCAACCCATTTATTAAAAAGCATGAATCTAACACTTACATTACTAAGGGAAGGAATCCAGCCTCAAGTGCTACACACTGTACAAACTTATAAGACATTCTAGAAAAGGCAAAACAGACATGATAAACAGTTTATGGAATATGTGGTTGAAATATTTCACATGGTATTGTCGTGATGAATACCTGCCACTACGCATTTGTCTAAGCACATATATTTTTGTTTTTAGAACCCAACAAGTAAATTATTACCTATTCAAATTTATTTATTCATGCTATGGGAGTGTCAAAGACTGGAATACAGAATTTAACAAAGAATCTAACTGATTGAGAAACGTATGAAAAACTTCAGGACTTCCCTGGTGGTCCAGTGGTTAAGACTCCACGTTGCCAATGCAGGAAAGGTGGGTTCAATTCCTGGTCAGGGAACTAAAATCCCACATGCCATATAGCACAGCCAAGAGAATTTAAAAAAAAAAAAAAAGAAGAGAAAGAAAAAACCCACTCTTAGTGGTAGGACAAAATGAGCTGACCTAAGTTCACTGTGGAAATGAATGGGATCTGCAGGCAAAGGCAAAGTGTACCATGCACAAACAATGGACTCTGTAAGTTCTTTCCTATGGGAGGGTGTAGCTAACAGGACTGAAACTACTGTATCAGTCATCGAATGGAACAGGCACTGAATTTGATAAATGACAAGTAGTGGAAGCTGGGTTTCTTACCCCTGGAGTGGGAAGTTACAGGCGGACAAAGGGAGAAGGTTACAATACCTGTGTCATAACAGGTCAGCTTGGAGACATAATTATAAACTATCTTTAGCCTAATACAGAAACACATAGCTCCCTGTGAAAATCTTCGTAACTGTGTGTATGCACAGTCTGGGATACAGGCATATGTATTTTCATGCATTATCTGCTGAGAATAGTAAGTTCCCACATGAAAAGTTTTATTACCATTCTCTAATAAAAAGGAATAAGGGTTCTTTAAATATGTGGCTGACACTAGGACTGAGACAGTAAATATGTAAAGCAAGATCATCTTAAAATATGAGAAAGAAGTACCAAAAAATCCCATGAAAGCTGAATTATGTAAAATAAAAACAGGAGAGCATGGAAAAAGCTCTCAATAGCCAAAGCAAGAATAAACTAAGCAGTCTAATAACACAGTGCTGGATTATAACCAAAAATTTAAAATAATTTTCATGTGTCCAAACTGGTTTAAAAAAAAAGTTACATAGGTTTTATGAGTAATGTTGAATAAAAATCTCTATGCAGAAAGATTCTAACAATTGATACAGACACTCAGCTGTCCATCAAGTATGTGAAGCTAACTCCCCTCTCCTCAAGTGTGGGTCCTGCATTATGACTTCCTCCATAATAAGGTGCACAGGACAGACATGGGGAACACCGACAATAAAGACAAATAACAAATGTTGGCTAAAATGTACAGAAATTGGAACTCCAACTTTACTTGTGGAGATGTAAAATGGTGCAATCAATGTGTGTAAAACTTCAGCATTTTCTCAAAAATATAGAAATGTAATTATCATATGTTTTGGAAGCTCCACTCCTACACATACATACAAATAATTTAAAATAGGTGTTCAAATATAAAGTTGTACACCAATATTCATAGCAGCACTGTTCTCAACCTCCCAAGGTGAAAACAATGAAAATGTCCACCAACAGGTGAATGAATAGGCAAAATAAGGTAGATCCATCCATAAGATGTCATATAAAGGAATATAGTAAACTAGAGCCGCAGCTGCGGAAAACAGTAGTGGGCACAGAGTATGTTAACACAGAGTTAACATAGAATCCGTCAATTCCAGTCCAGGGAATATACCCAAAATATTTAAAACCAAGAACTGGAACAGACATCGTATCCCATATTCACAGAAGCGTTATTCACAGTAGCCAAAAGGTGGAAGCAACACAAGCGTTCCACAGATGAATGGATAAGCACAGTGTAGTAGATACACAACGGAACATGATTCAACCTTTACAAACAAGACAACTCTCACACATGCTCTAACGTGAATGAAACTTCAAGTCATTATGTGAAGTTGAAACAAGGCTGACACAAAAGGAAAAATGTGCTATGATTCCACCAGTACGAGATATCCATATAAGACCGATTCCAAGTAGAATAAGGTAGCCAGGGATTGAGGGTGGTGATTGTTTAATGGTCACAGTGTCACTTCGGGAAAAGGAAAAGATTCTGGAGATAAATGGTGAGGAGGTTTTTACAATGTGAGTGCAGTTAATGCTATAGGAGTGCATGCTTAACATGACTCAGATGATAAATATTATATGTTTGTAGTCACAATTAAAAAATGATACAGGTTACAACATGGAAAAGCACTGAAAACATCTTCAGTGAAAGAAGCCACACAGAAAAAGCCACGCAGATCATAGTCATCTTGTCACTTTAAATCCACGAAAGTTTTTAACATGAGGGAAAGCCCCAGTGGTGGTCCCAGAAAAAGAAAACTGCATTAGAATGGAGAAAGACATTTGCACAAAGTCTGGGCAGCTGATGCAAGTTGAAGCAGTCCTATGGATAGGACTGTAATGTGGACACCATAACTATCCCCCATTTGGGGGTTATGGGCTGGTTCCCTGGGAAAGTGACCCTGTTTTGGGTAAAACATATTGCATTTTTCGGTGTGAATATAGAAAACCACTATTTAAACTTGACACTTGAAATTTTACTAGAAAGTAAATTACTTTTCAGTACAACCATGTAAGTCACATGCCAGAAAATCAGAGATGGCATCAAACATTGCAATAGAGTCCAAGACTTAACCAGACCACATTCAACTAAAGTCGTGATGCTAACTGCCTTGTAGTAGTCCACATGGTATTAAAAGTCACCATAGGAAGAGTAGCCACCATGTCTTGAGTGCTGTGGATGGCCCTGATGGAACTGAAACTATGAGATGTCTGAATTCTAGTTTTCCATGTAACACCACACCAAAGCAACTGTCAGAACTACAAAGTGAATTCAGGGACTTCCCTGGCAGTCCAATGGTGAAGATTCTGCATATCCACTGCAGGGAATATGGGTTTGATCCTTGGTCAGGGAACTAAGATCCAACATGCTGAGTTGCATGGCCAAAAAATAAATCAGTAGAACTGCAAGATCATGTGTGATTCTCTACACTAATAATGAACTATCAGAAAGAGAAATTAAGAAAATAATCCCCTGTACCATTGCATTCCCCCAAAACTAGAAATTTAACCAAGGGCTCAAAAGAGCTGCAAGCTAACAACTGCAAGACATAGTGCTCAATTAAACTGAGCAGATATGAAAAGATATCCCATGCTCATGGGTGACAATACTGTTAAAATCTCCATTCTAACCAAAGTAACGTACACATTCCTGCAATCACTACCAACATCTCATTGATATTTTTCACAGAAACAAAAACAATCTTAACATCCATGTGGAACCACAAAGGACCCAGAAGAGCCAAAGTGACCCTGAGAAAGGAGAACAGGCTGGCAGCACCTCCATCCCTGACTTCAATCTACGTTACGCACCTAAATGCACCACAAGACATGTGGAACTGTATCAGAAACAGGCACAGATACCACAGAGCCCAGAAATAAATCTACAGGTTCATGGTAATCAATTTACAAGAAAGGAGCTAAGAACATACACCCAGGAAAGGAGAGTCCCCTCAGTAAACCGCGCTGGGAAAAATGGACACCACACACCAAGGAACAACACTAGACACCATTCCATACCACAGACAAAAACTGACTAAAAACCCACAACTTTCCACATCAAGCCCTAACTGTCCTGGGTCCTCTGAAGACAGACACTCAGCAGCAGCCACACACAGAAAGTTTCTTCCCAATTTTCCTCACCTTTTCCTTCAGCAGCACCACCTCCCTGCAGGTCCTGAGGAAACCAGACTCCTGTCAGACTCAACTGAACCCCACAATGTACCAAAGATGAAGCCCCAGCAGGTCCTGAGGAAACCAGGCTCCCGTCAGCCTGAACTGAACCCCACAATGTCCCAAAGCCAAAGCCCTAATGGGTCCTGAGGGGCCAGACTCCCATCACCCTGGATTGAACCCCAAAATGTACCTAAGCTCAAAACCCAGTGGGTTCTGAGAAGACCAGACTCCCATCAGCTTAAGCTGAACCCCACAACATCCCAAAGCCAAAGCCCTAGTGGGTCCTCAGTGGCCAGACCCCCGTCTCCCTGAACTAAACCCCACAATGTCCCAAAGCTGAAATCCCAGTGGGTCCTGAAAAGACCAGACTCCTGTCAGCCTGAACTGAACCCCACAAGGTCCCAGAGCTGAAGCACCAGCAGGTCCTGAGGAGACCAGACTTCCATCAGCCTGAACTAACCCCACAATGTCCCAAAGCCAAAGCCATAATGGGTCCTGAGGGGCCAGACTCCCATCACCCTGGATTGAACCCCAAAATGTATCAAAGCTGAAGCCCCAGTGGGTGCTGAGGAGACCAGACTCCCATCAGCTTGAACTGAACACCACAATGTCCCAAAGCCGAAGCCCCAGTGGGTGCTGAGGAGACCCATCTCCTGTCAGCCTGAAGTGAACCCCACAATGTCCCAAAGCCAAAACCTGAGCAGGTCCTGAGGAGACCAGACTCCCTTCAGCCTGAACTGAACCCCACAAAGTCCCAAAGCTGAAACTCCAGTGGGTCCTGAGGAGACCAGACTCCTGTCAGCAGCCACACGCAGCCAGGTGCTCAGTCACAGCGGGAATTTCGCTTGCGGTGGGAGTGGGTAAGGGAGGCGGGCTCCTCGCTCCCTGCCAGCCAATGAGAATGCAGATCAAGCCTCCCTCACTCGCGCAGGCTCAGCTAAGTGGAGACTCCGCCCCTCAGGGCAGTTCCACTAGGTCCATTAAACTATGGAAATTCAAACCGAAATATTGCCAATATCCAAAACTTCTCCAAAATAGTTAAGGAATAATTAACTTGACACTGTATAGAATGAAATGTAGTCACCAAATTCACTCAAATTTATTAACAGACATTTAAATTTTGAAACTATCAAAATTGTGGACATAAACATAGAAAATCTACATGCCCCTGGGTTTGGCCTGTGCATCATGAGCTTTGAGTTTTAACACACAAGCTGTCAGTCCACAGAAGACAAATATTGTGGACTTTATAGAAATAAAGATGTCTATTCTGAATGACCTCATTCAGAAAATCAAAATACAAGCCACAAACTGGGAGAAAGATATTTGCAAAATTCATATCTGATACAGGATTTGGACACAAAATAAACAAAGAGCTCTTGAACAACCCTATAAACAATAAGTAAAGATCTGAACAGACACCCAGCCAAAAAAAGTTATACAGACGCTCAACATCGTACACCATTAGGGAATTACAAATTAAAGTCACGAGCTATCACACTATACATATTAGGACTGCTAAACTCTAAATATATGACAATACCAACTGCTGGAGGGTGAGGACTAGCAGGAATGCTCCCTCACTGCTGGTGGGACGCATGCACAGCCACCTTGTAACACAGTTGGGCAGTTTTGTCCAAAGCTGAACAAACCTCACCTTAGGATCCAACAATCGTACTTCCAGTATTTAGGAAACTGCTTTGAAAAATCCATGCCCAAATGCAAACAAAGATGAACTTAGGCACAGCAGCACTATCCATAATAGTTAAAAGCTTGAAGTAATCAGGGTATCCTTCAATAGATGAATGCATAATCAAATTGGGATATATCCATGTCAAAGCAAGTAGAACATGCCACCCCAAAATATGCCTCTCTGCTGTGAGGATTGCTTAAGTCCACTTCCATGAAAAAAAAAAGAGGAATCTCAGGAAAATATATAGCAATTGCCATTTTGTGATGGACATTTACAACAGAAAAATCTCTGCATTTAAGGGTTGTCCCTGTCTGCACCAGAAATAAAAGGATCTTTAAAACTCAAGTAACTTATCAGTGGAGAGGTCCCGACTTAAATCTATAAACAATTATACCCTTCTTTACTGTGTTTTGTATAATTACCTTCCATAACGGGCTTCTCCCATTCTTCAGGGTCTTCTGTTTTTAGCTGAAGATGGTATTTAAGGTGATGACTTTGGACATTTCAGGGAGTGACTCAGGCTTCTTTGGTAGCTCCCCTGTATACAGAAGCTATTTGTTGTTTTAGTCGCTAAGTCGTGTTCGCCTCTTTGCGACCCCACGGACTGTAGCCCGCCAGGCTCCTCTGTCCATGGGATTCCCCAAGCAAGAATACTGGAGTGGATTGCCATTTCCTTCTCCAGGGGATCTTCCCAACACAGGGGTCAAACCCAAGTCTCCTGTATTACAGGCAGATTCTTTACCACTAAGCCACCAGGGAAGCATAGAGGAGGTATGCTTCTGTTTTTTCTCCTGGTAATTTGTCTTTTATTACAGAAGGGCAGAGTGAAAACTGTTTTTCCTCCCATACACATGCAGTGGAGTATTACTCATCAGTAGTAAGGAATGAACCACCAAACCTTGAAAAGCATGGTTAAATCTCATGTGCATATCACTCGGTGAAAGAATACAGTCTGGAGAGACAGCACACAGTATGACCTCGTTTATGACATTCTAGGAAAAGCAAAGCTACATAGATGATAAGCAGATCATCTGCTGAAGGGGGTTGAAGTATCCCCTGTGATGCTTTAGAATGAACACCTGTCACTATGCATTTGTCTACGCTCTTCGATTTGTATAGCCCAAGGGATCAAACAATCTATTCAAGTATAGTTATTTAGAGTGTAGGAGAGTCGCAGGACAGAATGCACAATGCAACAAAACTTAACCACATTAGAAATGCATGAAAAAGGTATCTCACTGTAGGAGATGGGGCAAAATGTGTTGACTTTGGAAATGAATGAAATCGATACAGAAAAGGCAAAATGGCCTGCACATAAACACTGGGCTTCATTTTATAGAGATCTTTCCAGAGTGCAGTAGCTAGCAATTCTGAGACCACTGTACATGTAATCTGAAGAGGAGAAAAAGAACTGACAAATGCAGATGGTGGGGGCCAGGCTCCTTGCTGCAGGAGTGGGAAGTTACATATAAGCAAAGAACAAGAGGATGAAGCTTGAGCCCCTGACCACCACTCCTTATGGCTCTGAGTTGTGTCCTACAGGACCACCACCACCTGCATGTAGGGGCTATAAGCCACCTGCCCCCTCCTGGCCTTTCCCCTTTCTCACTGCGATGATTCCAGTGACATTTCCAGCCTGCACCCCTCTCCCAGGCCAGGTGCATCTGTCCGTCCACGGCCTCCCCATCTCATCCTGGGGGCTAACAGGCCCCTCGAGGACTGCGGTCCTGCTGCTGCCCACAGCCAGGAGGCAGCCCCAACTTCTCCAACTGCTGAGCCCAGACACCTGGTGTAACCAAGCAGGAGCCTATGGGGCCCTCCCAGGACAGACCCCGTCCCGTATCCTCTGCTGCAGCTCCTCTCTGAAGTATGGAGATAGTAGTATCTGAGGCACACTCAGGGAGTTGTTTTACAGCTGCTAAAAGCCCCACTGAGTGGAAGTAGTTAACTACTTGATGAGCATGAACACGTCACCCCCAGAGTGTCCAGTGCCTGAGGATTTGTGAGGTTAGCCGCCTGTTACCTCACCAACCAGAGAACCGTGCACCAGCCAATCACATAGTCTGTGACCCCCCTCCCTCATGTGGCCTGTAAAACTGCTTTCCTGAAACCCTTCAGGGACTTCAGGGTTTAGAGCACGAGTTACCTGTCTCCAGGTATTGGTGCCTTTACAATTAATGCTGCACTTCCTTTACTGCAAATGGTGTCAGGCAACTGGCTTTACTGCACTCGGGTGTGTGGACTCCAGTTTGGTTCAGAAACATGGAGGCCTCCCGGGTTCCCAGTTCCTTGTGCCCCAGGGACTGTCAGCTCCTTCTCCAGGGCGTACGGCCAACCCCCACACTAATTCCCCTCTGCACCCTCAGCCTTGGCCCAAGCCGAATCCCTCCATCAGGCCCTGACAAAGCTCCCTGCCCTCACGGTGCGTCTCACATCCCACCCAACACGGTCTTTTGAAGCCTGAGCAAGACCGTGCCCCCTCCTCCCTGTGATTCTCCTCACCTGATGAAGCCAGGCCTTGATCCGTTCCAGGTGACTCCAGGATCCTCATTCTCTCCAGATCCCACCTGTGTGGCCGCTGTCTGTGCCCGTCTATATGGGCCTGTGGTGATCTCCTAAAATAAGGGTTATTTTATATACAGATAATGGGGTGAATGATGGCCCCAAAAGATGTGTCCCCCAAGAACACGGGAACAGGGCCATATTTGGGAAAAGGGTCTTTGTAGATGTAGTTAAGGATCTCAAGGTAAGATCATCTAGGGTTAGGGTGACCTTCAATCCAACTGACAGAGTCCTTATAAGAGATGAAAGAGGACACAGACGAGAAGCCTCGTGAAGATGGAGGCAGAGATGGGAGGGAGGGGGCCACAAGCCCTGGGACCCCTGGAGCCCAAAGCTGGAAAAGGCAGGAAGGACTCTGTCCTGGAGCCTCTGGAGGGACCTCAGCCCTGCGCCACCTTGACCTCAGGTGTCTGGTCTCCAGGACTGGGGGAGGATGAACTCCTCCTGTTTTAAATCACCCAACATGTGGTCGTCTGTTAGAGAAGCCACAGAGAACTCACACAGGCCCTGCTCTGTGGGATCCTAGAAGTGTAGGTCTCACTAAAGGAAGATGGAGGCTGAATTACAGAACCCTTAGAGTCAGCACTGGGCCCTCAGAAATGCTAAAGCAGTGGCTGGACTCCAGAATGTTGAGGGGTCAAGTCTGAAGCCTGTCCCTAGGGCTGCACATGCCTCCCCAGGTTCTTACACATGAACAAGTGGTGTAACATCTCAGTCCTGACTGAGGACATTTAATGTCACTATTCACACTGCTTATTTCACCAGTTACACAGGTGAAAACCTAGTTAGGATACTCGCTACTGCTGCTACTGCTAAGTCGCTTCAGTCGTGTCCGACTCTGTGCGACCCCATAGATGGCAGCCCACCAGGCTCCTTCGTCTCTGGGATTCTCCAGGCAAGAATATTGGAGTGGGTTGCCATTTCCTTCTCCAGTGTATGAAAGTGAAAAGTGAAAGTGAAGTCGCTCAGTCGTGTCTGACTCTTCGCAACCCCATGGGCTGCAGCCTGCCAGGCTCCTCTGTCCATGGAGTTTCCCAGGCAAGAGTACTGGAGTGGGGTGCCATTGCCTTCTCCGTACTCGCTACACTGATGAGCAATTCTGAAGATGGTCGGGGGTGGGGACTTAATGCAACCAGCAGCCCTTCCACTGTCTCCGCCCCCTTACCTCACCCCCTCCTCCACCCCACCCCCCAAGGAGCATCCTCAGTGGGAAGTTGGAGGACCCAACAGAGGCCTCTCTAAGTAAACCTTGGCTGAGCCCCAGGCTAGCTGCTCCTGAACCTCATCTGCCATTCCCAGGTAAAACCCCGAATATGAGCAAAGGCCTCACAGACTGGAGGAAAGGGCTTGGGGCAACCCCAGCGACACCACGCTTGCCAAGTTGGTCCTGACCCAGGGACTCTTCTGGAAGCTTTCCATTCCCCTACCTGAGTTACCTCTCCAGTCCTGCTCCCACTACCATTTCTCTTGCTTCCTCACCCCTGCCCCCCACCTGGGGAGACATCCAACAGCAGGTAAGGGTGACACACCCCTTCCTTACCTGGTCTAGAAAAGACCTGATCACAAAGAGCGACTGCAAGGCGGTCTCGCCAGCCCAGCCCACACGCCCCGCAGTGTGGCGTCGAGTCCAGCTGCAGGCGCTCTTCACCCGCTTACAGAGACCTCAGCCCAGGCACACCTGGAAGGGCTGGTCAGTGGATCAGGTCAACCAACCCCCGCCCATCAGGGGCTCTCAGTCGCAGAAATGGGCCTTGTTGTGCCCGCCAGGTGCAAGGAACAGGGGTGGGTCCTGAGGGTCAGGATGGACTTGTGGCTGGAGCTCTGGCTTGTTTTCTAATCATTTTATTTGGCCCATGAGTGGAAGGTAATTCCAAGACCCTCTCCTAATGACAGGAACCCAGGAGTCAGGGAGAGGAGGGGTGTGGAGACAGGGCCCAGTGTCCGGGTGCAGTGGAAGTCTCTGGAAGACTCGGTGGAGGGAGGCTGCATAGTGAAGCCCAGGGTCAGTGCCCTGTACAGGAGCAGCCATTGGTCAGCTCAGGCCCTGCTCTGAGGGGCTCAGGGTCAGGTCTGACCAACAGGTGGACCGGGGGTGCTCTGCGATGAGGGCCCTGCACTCGGTTCCTGGGTGCTGAGCCCTGCGGGTACCTGCCCAGGTGAGCCCCATATCCTGGGAGGAGTCTGTGCACCAGAACCCTGTGCTCCTGCAGGGGGCGTGTGAATGAGCGCCCTCTCTGTGCAGCAGGCAGAGTAGCTTAGCGACTCCCCCGTGGGCAGCACCAGGGTGAGATGAGAACCAGCACACGCAGGGGGGCCCTGACCCACCCCGGGCCCGCGCCGAGGGAAGAGGTCGGGAGGCGGGCGCTGGCCGCTGTGCTGTGTGTGGGAGGCCCCACAGGAACCTCCTGACACCACGGAGGCCTCCCCAGGACGGAGCAGACAGCCTGCCCGGGGCGGTGGGAGCTCCTGGAGACCCTGCAGGGGCCGTGAGAGGGGAGGGCCAGGCCGAGGGGAGTGAGCGCCCAGGCAGAGCCAGGGGGCTCGGGGCCCGAGGGGGCCTTTGTGGTCTGAGTGGGGAGTGGGCGAGCAGGTGGTGAGTGTGACCCAGGAAAGCGGCCCTGGAGACGTGAGGCTGAATCCGCCTGAGAGGGACAAGCCTTCCGGATGATCCCAGAGACAGGATGTGAGACAGGAGTCCCGGTAAAAGAAGGTGAGTGAGTCCCCCTAAGAGGAGGCTCTGTGAGCTGCCCCGGGAGGGGGTGAAGGGGGCAGACGTGAACCTGCTGTGAGTGGGCACTCACCCCAGGAAGGGGACACAGACCCCGCTCCATGGCCACACGTCTGTCCTTCTGGGTAGGTCACTTGGCTGCTCGGAGCCTCAGCCTCTCAGCTTGCCTGTGAGCTGTTGGTAGCACGGACTGACTAGTCATTTGCTCAGAACAGGGCAGAAAGGGGCCTCATGGAAATTCCACAGAACACCCGGGGACTCACGGCCCCTGTTTCCTGCAGGTTTGTCTGCAGGCCCTGGAGAGCAAAGGCGGGCAGACTTGCAGCAGAGCCTGGGACGAGCTCGGTTTGGTGATTGGTGGAGTGACCGCTCCTGTCCCCAGGCCCTGCCCGCATGAGCCCTTCAGGCTCCGGGTCCAGGAGCCCGTGGGGTGTGGGTCCAGCTGTGCCCACCAGGGAGGCCTGGAGGACTTGGCCACTACTGTGGCCCTCACCTGTGCAGAAACTTCCGAACCAGGGTGCAGTGGGAGCTCTTGCCCTGCACGAGGGTTTCAAGTCCACAGCGCACATGAGCTTCTAGTGGCTCAGTTTGTTTTCTACACACCAAGTCCTAAACCCAGTGTACCCACCGCCCGTGAAGAGGCCCGTCTGATCTGCTCCAAGTGCTGCTTCGGGCCCGGCAGCCAGCGTCACCGCGTCAGACCGTCAGGTGGTGTCGGGGTGTGGGGACGAGAGCACAGTCCAGGCCCCAGGGGGCCGCACCGACCGCCGGTGCTGCGGCTGTAGGTGCGCCCTCCACCCGCCCCCCAGGCAGAGACCACCGTCCCCCTACAGACTGTCACCAAGTCGGTCCTGTGGACCCTGCTCGGACCCTAGCTTGGCCAAGGCTCTCTGCCTCAGCAAGGAAGGTTTCCTTTTTCCATTCAGGTTCAAATAGGTGATTATGAAACCAAAGCTGGGGCCAACACAGCATAGGCTTTGTGCAGAGGCCAAAGAATGGAGAAATGGGAACACAGTTCACAGCTCAACTTCTCATCCACCTGGAGAGAGTGGTTTGATTTCAAACAGTAAAGACAAAGGGAGGAGGAGTGAGGCTAATGCTGGGGAGGCAGGTCCGTTTAGGGGAAGGTCAGGGCTTTCCGAGTTGGTGGGGTGCCACCTCCTTCTTACATTTTTTGGTTCTTCATGTTCGGTCATGGCCACCGGTTGGTGTGTCACTTAATATAATAATCAAGTTAGCAGAGAGCAGTGATGTGAAGTGAGATCTTAATTCCCTGCTCAGGAATTGAAACTGGGAAGCCTGGATGAGAACCAGGAATCCTAGCCACCAGACCAGCAAGGGCTAGAGGCTAGAAGCTATTTTTTCCCAGATCTTTGCCCCCAGTGAACAATGTATAAAATTTATTATTAGAGACACAACGTAACAACAAGTGGGAGAGCGCACAGAGAAATGGTTCGTTAGGAGAGAAGCAAGGCGGAGAGAGGGTGTCCCCCCCGTGAGGGGGTGCGGTAAAGAGGCGGTGAAGTCACTTATATAGGGCAGCCCTTCTGGGTATCTGTGCTCCTTCACCCAGTTATCTGGTGTGCTTTCCCACACCTGACCTACCCGGGGACCCTCCCCTGGGTGCACACTCACCCCTCAGCCAAGATGGATCTCGAAGGGAAGGCTTCTGGGAGGGGGAAGACTCGTTATGGCCTGGCATTCTCTCTTCAGTTCTGACAAGAAGCTGTTCTGCGCATGTGCAATGTCTCCCTTGTCCCAAAAGAGTAGGGGGCAGAGACCCCTTAATCCTTTCCTCACACAGGCTTTCGCCCCCTCTTTGTCTTTGTCCTTGCCGTGACTATTACCTTAAGGTGTTTACAAAGAGACAAACACTGGATATTTACTCTCTGTTGTGACTTCCGTTTCCGAGGGCAAACAGGAGGCTGAGTGTAAATACCTAGACTGGAGCCCACCTCTCTCTTCTCTCAGGAATGCTAACAGTTGGAAGCATCCAGCCTGAAGCCCACTTCTTCACGTCCCCTGAAATGCAAACAGGAGGCCAGTTATAAATGTCTAACCTGAAGCCCATCTATCTCCTACATCAAAAATACACTAAAATCAACATACAATGAGACTTGGGGTCTGCTGGAGGTCAGATTCATCTTGGTCCTACGGAGGTAGAAAAATATTAGGTAGTCAGTGTAGGGTCAAAAGAAAAAAAAGCCTCAGTTTCTTCTTCTAAAAATCTAATCCCAATCTCCACTTATTTTTCACATAAGCATTTCACTCCAGTAATCTATAACCATACAGTTCAGTTCAGTCGCTCAGTCGTGTCTGACTCTTTGCGACCCCATGAATCGCAGCACGCCAGGCCTCACTGTCCATCACCAACTCCCGGAGTTTACCCAAACCCATGTCCATCGAGTCAGTGATGCCATCCAACCATCTCATCCTCTGTCATCCCCTTCTCCTCCTTCCCCCAATCCTTCCCAGCATTAGGGTCTTTTCCAGTGAGTCAACTCTTCCCATGAGGTGGCCAAAGAATTGGAGTTTCAGCTTCAATATCAGTCCTTCCAATGAACACCCAGGACTGATCTCCTTTAGGATGGACTGGCTGGATCTCCTTGCAGTCCAAGGGACTCTCAAGAGTCTTTTCCAACACCACAGTTCAAAAGCATCAATTCTTCGGCGCTCAGCTTTCTTCACCGTCCAACTCTCACATCCATAGATGACCACTGGAAAAACCATACAGGCTGTTCCATTTTCTTGACTTTCAAAGAGAGTGCCTTCATGCCCCCTTGACCTGAAGGCCATGAAACACCCAAACCCATGACAGGACAATCAGAAACTGATCAAGGTGAAAAACACCAGGTGGTCTATTAACTTTAGAACATACATCTGGTCCTTAGACAATGGTCTGAAATCATGAGAAAAGGTCAGGGGATGGAGACTCCATTTCATAAGAAAATTCAACAACTGGGAGATCAAAAAGAGAGCCATAAATATTGACAGACTGACATGATTTTTAAACTGATTGTCCAGGGATTGCATACATCAGGACCCTAGTTCAGTTCAGTTCAGCCACACTGTCGTGTCTGACTCTTTGCAACCCCATGGACTGCAGCATACCAGGCTTCCCTGTCTATCACCAACTCCTGGAGCTTGCTCAAACTCAGGTCCATTGAGTCAGTGATGCCATCCAACCATCTCATCCTCTGTCAGCCCCTTCTCCTCCTGCCTTCAATCTTTCCTAGAATCAGGGTCTTTTCCAGTGCGTCATTTCTTCACATCAGGTGGCCAAAGTATTGGAGTTTCAGCTTCAACATCAGTCCTTCCAAAGACTATTCAGGACTAATTTCCTTCAGGATGGACTGGCTGGATCTCCTTGCAGTCCAAGCAATTCTCAAGAGTCTTCTCCAACACCACAGTTCAAAAGCATCAATTCTTCGGCCCTCAGCTTTCTTTATAGTCCAACTCTCACATTCGTACATGACTACTGGAAAAACTATAGTGTTGACTAGATGGACCTTTGTTGTCAAAGTAATGTCTCTGCTTTTTAATATGCTGTCTAGGTTGGTCATAGCTTTTCTTTCAAGGAGCAAGCTTCTTTGAATTTCATGGCTGCAGTCACCATCTGCAGTGATTTTGGAGCCCAAGAAAATAAAGTCTGTCAGTGTTTCCATTGTTTCCCCATCTATTTGCTATGAAGTGATGGGACCAGATGCCACGATCTTAGTTTTCTGAATGTTGAGCTTTAAGCCAACTTTTTCACTCTCCTCTTTCACTTTCATCAAGAGGTTCTTTAGTTCCTCTTCTCTTTCTGCCATAAGGGTGGTGTCATCTGCATATCTGAGGTTATTGATATTTCTCCCAGAAATCTTGATTCCAGCTTGTGATTTATCCAGCCCGGTATTTCACATGAGGTATCCTGCATATCAGTTACATAAGCAGGTGACAACATACAGCCTTGACATACTCCTTACCCAGTTTTGAACCACTCCATTGTTCCATGTCCGGTTCCAGCTGTTGCTTCTTGACCTTCATACAGATTTCTCAGGAGGCAGGTCAAGTGGTCTGGTATTCCCGTCTCTTGAAGAATTTTCCACAGTTTGTTGTGATCCACACAGTCAGAGGCTTTGGCATAGTCAATAAAGCAGAAGTAGATGTTTTTCTGGAACTTTCTTGTTTTTTCAGTGATGCAATGGACATTGGCAATTTGCTCTCTGATTCCTCTGCCTTTTCTAAATCCAGATTGAACATCTGGAAGTTCTCGGTTCACGGACTGTTGAAGCCATGAGCATTACTTTGAGCATTACTTTTGAGCATTACTTTACTTGGAGAAAGGCAAACTGGTCCAGTGAGGTACCACTCTGAATGGCCATCTCAACAATCTGCAACCAGAAATGCTGGAGCCAGTGTAGAGAGAAGGGAAACTTTTGTACTGTTCTTGGGATTTAAATTGTTACATCCACTAAGGAGAACAATATTGAGGTTCTTTTACAAAACTAAAAGAAGTACCTTAGGACCAAGCAATCCCACGCCTGGGTATAGAACCAGAGAAAACCAAAATTTTAAAATTTGGTACCCCTGCTAATACAGCACAATAGTTACAAGGACAGATGAATGGATAAAGAAGATGGGGTACATAAACACAATGTAATATTATTCAGCAAAAAAAAAAAAAAAAGCAGGAAATAATGCCTTGTCCAGCCACATGGAAGAATGTAGAGATGATCATACTAAGTGAAGTAGGGGAGACAGACAAGTATCATGTGATATTACTTCTAGATTGAATCTAAAAATGGATACAAATGAACTTCTCTACCAAAGAGAAACAGCCTCACAGACTTAGAAAAGAAACTAAGGGTTACCAAAAAAGAAAGGTGTGGGGCCGGGAAAAATGAGCTGGTTCAGACTAACATATGCATGTTACTATTTCTAAAACAAGCCACAAGGACCCACTGTGTAATGCAATCCTACACAACACCCTATAATAACCTATATAAGAAAATAACCCAAACAAGAAAATACATACATCTCTGCATAAAGAAATCAAGTTGCTATAGATCAAAAAGAAAAAAAAAAAAAAAAAAAACACCCACAGCATTATTCTATATCTATATAGAAAACTTCATCTTAAAAAAATTTCAAACTTTTTTAAGGTAGAAAAAGAAAACACACAAGAAATGCTAACTCTGTTCCTTTAGGCCATGGTGACCTGGACTGGTATCACATCCCTGGAGCCAGAGCAGACTTTGGCACCAAGGCTAGAGTGTCGTGGAGCTGAGGGAGCTGGGAGGATGAAGCAGGCAATGTGCCGTCACGATGGACCTGGAGTGCTTCTTACTTTCAGACTGAGTCCCCAGTCTCTGGATCCAGGAGGGCCCTCCGGCAGAGAAACCCAGCCTTCTGCATCCACAGAGCGGTGGAGCCTCTGGGCTGGAAGAGCTTTGAGAAGTTCCCCGGGCTCCACGCATCCTCTGGGCTGGGCTCCCCCGCCAGCCCCTTTCCTTACGGTCGCCCCACCTTCGGGTGATAGCACCCTCCACAGAGTGGTGTTCCAGGAACTGGGATGTGCTTTGGGGAATAAAGGGGAAGGGGAAGAAGGAATGAGATGAGACACAAGCCTTGAGTGTTTCTTCTGGCAGGCTGCACTCTTGACCATCTGGCCACAGGATCTTCCTTAAGGCTCAGCCTGCGGGAGGAGCCAGAGTTGGGCATGAAGGAATGCTGCAGCCTCGTGGCCACGTTTTGTAACAACTTTAAAATGTCGATGAAGGTGAAAGAGTGAAAAGGCTGGCTTAAAACTCAACATTCAGAATATGAAGATCATGACATCCGGTCCCATCACTTCATGGCAAATAGATAGGGAAATGATGGAAACAGTGACAGACTTAATTTTCTTGGGCTCCAAAATCACTGAGAACGGTGACGGCAGCCATGAAACTAAGAGACCACTTGCTCCTTGGAAGAAAAGCTATGACCAACCTAGACAGCATTTTAAAAAGCAGAGACATTACTTTGCCAACAAAGATCCGTCTAGTCAAAACTATGGTTTTTCCAGTGGTCATGTATGGATGTGAGAGTTGGACCATAAAGAAAGCTGAGCGCCGAAGAACTGATGCTTTTGAACTGTGGTGTTGGAAAAGACTCTTGAGAGTCCCTTGGACAGCAAGGAAATCAACCCTGAACATTCACTGGAAGGGCTGATGCTGAAGCTGAAACTCCAATACTTTGGCCACCTGATGTGAATAACTGACTCATTGGAAAAGACCCTGATGCTGGGAGAGATTGAGGGCAGGAGAAGAAGGGAACGACAGAGGGTGAGATGGCTGGATGGCATCACCAACTCAATGGACATGAGTTTGAGCAAGCTCTGGGAGTTGGTGATGGACAGGGAGGCCTGGCGTGCTGCAGTCCATGTGGTCACAAAGAGTTGGACACGACTGAGCAACTGAACAACAAGCCATGCAGTCAATGGTGCTTTGTTATAGCAGCCTCAACAGTCTCTGACACCCGAAAGAATTGAAAACTGCGCATATAAGCACCAATGAGCATATATGCACATGTATAAGCATGTTCGCAGCAGCATTATACACAATAGCTGAAAGATGGACCCCACAAATGTCCATCAATGGATAAATGGACAAACAACTTTTGTTATATAATACAATGGAATATTATTCAGCCATAAAAGGGAGTGAAAGAATAAGACAGATACAAAAGGTCACATTATGTTTTATTCCATTTATATAAAATATCCAGAATAGATAAAATCCATAGAGACAGAATGTAGATCAGTATTTGCAAGGGGCTGAGGGGAGGGAATACTGGAAAGAAACTGCTTAATGAGGAAGGTGTTTTACTTCAGAGTGATAGAAATGGTTTAGAATTAGAGAGAAGTGATGGTTGCCCAACAATGTGACTGTTCTAAATGGCACTGCCTTGCATACTTTAACATGGATAACTTTGTAAGTTTCACTTCAGTACCATTTTAAAGAAGATTCAAGGGTGGTGTTCCTGTGTGTCATAATGAAATGACCTTTAAGAACCAGGTGGATCTGAGCAATGTAGGGCTATGTGGCCATGGATGTTGCCGACACCCCACCTGAACACTTTTCCCCTACATGCTTCGAGTGTTGAACTCATAGCTGCCTTTTTCCCAGAGACCTGCCCTTGCTAAAACAGGAGCCACTTTGAGCTAGACACTACAAGTCATCCCTTCCACCACTTCCTCTTCACACACTTTGCTAACTGGCACAAAAATCCCCCTGGTCTCAAAGTGGGATCAACCCTGAGGGACAGTCTGCCCTCCAGAGCTCCCTTAGGGAGAGGCAGGCTGAAGCTGGTCCCTAGCAGAGACAGAGAACCGCCCCAATATTCATCTGACCAAGACTTGTTGTCTTCTCAGGCTTTGCTTCTAAGAGAACTGATGCAAAATGGTTATGTGAGCCCAATACACATGGGGAATTTTATGGTATTTGAATCATATCTCAACTAAGCCATTGTTTTCTGAACACATTTTTCATTTATAATAAAGGGTTTTTTTGTTGTTCTTGTTTTTAAAAGCCCATCTCACCAGCATAACACATTCCTGAATTCAGGTTACGTTTCTTAAGTTGAAATTGTAAGCATCAATAATTTAAAGGGTAAAAATGTTTGTTCTTGACTCCCAAACAAATACCCATTCTTTTAAAACCCTAAAGTCCACTGAAATGATCCGTGACAATAAATGAAGTTAACCTGGTCACCCTGCTTGACGAATACGGCCACCTCCCCCCATTAACGTGGCTGTTGGTCCACTCATTCTTTTGTGACTTTTTGCTTAAAAAAAATCCATACCCACAAAGCAGGCACATCAACTCAATGTTTATGTAATTCCATCTTTATTGTAAAAAAAATGTTTAATGGAAATGATGTACAAGATGATCATAAAAGCATCCTAGTGAGCAACAAGTCCTGGAGAGAAATGGAAATGGCAGCACGACAGTCCTCAGCAGCCCTTGCCACCCACAGAGGCTCAGTGTCCACACTAGTCCTCAGAAAATGAGGCAAAGCCTCCTATGTTGAACTGTGGATTTTAAAAGAAGCTTCCTAAAGTCAATTTCTTATAATGCATGCCTTGTGATGTGGCTGTATTGACCCGTGATGTTCACAACAATGATGTTTGTGTATTACTGTGTGGCCAGACCAGTCACCTGCTTTCACTTGATGCTGACAGCAAACGTGGGCCTGTGATCTTGGCCTCGCTGTTCATCAAAGCACTGGCCACATCCAGAAGAGCTCTAGAAAAACTTACGGAACAAACAGCTCTCTGCTCAAAATCATTCTTAAAATGACTGGGTTAGTTGGGAGCCTAAAGAGGAGAAAAGTCAGGAATTAGAAATCATCCTCTTTGTGGAAAAGCAATGAATAGGCTAACATCAGCTCTTGGGGAGGTGGCGGGGGGGAGACACCTAAATATCCTTGATGAGACACAAAGAGAATATTCCAATTCTCTTTACTGTCCCATATGACCTGGAGGGTCCATCCCTAATTTGGCTTCAGGGTCTGGTATGGGCCTTACACCTGTTAGTGGCATGTACTGAAGGATCAGGTTTCACGGGCCATGGAAGTCGGGGTGGGGGGGTGCAAATAGGACAGCTGGGTCTGTAGGAGGTGTAGCAGGGGACGGCCTGGAAGAGTGCCTCAGAGCTGAAGGGCTGTCGAGGGAGGGGTCTTCTGAACTGCCCCTCACCACCAGGTGGGCCGTGGAGAAGCCTCCTTCGGTCAGGAGGGAGACGGGCTCTGGATGCGGCCAGGCTGTTCTTTGTCCGGCATATCCTCCTCCTCCTCCTCCTGCTTCAAGTCGATGTTCTGTGAACAAGGCGGCAGGTGAGGCCTGGCCTTGCATGTGCCCAGCTGAGGCTCTGACACCTCTAGGGGCCGTGCCCACGAGAATGTGCTGCCTGCCAAGTCGGGTCTACTGGGTTAGCTCTGCACCCCTACGGAGAGAAGCTGTTTTCTCCATGCCACCTGACATTTGTGCTGGACCTACCTCAAGCTCCTGCAAAACCTCGTCCATGAAGTCCCGGGAGTTCTGTTTGTAAGACACAGCTAATCGAATTGCATCGTTGAAGAGCTGGGGTGGGAAGGAAAGCAAGGCTGTGGGCACCAGTGGCCGGGACTCTGCTGGCCCTGTACCCACTGGCCCATCGTCATCACATATCCACACACTAATCCTAAAATCATCACCTTTTCCTCGTGCCCTGACCCCATGCTGGTCAACATGCCTTTTCTTCACCAAGCCCAACCATCACCTGCTCAACTGTCGACACTCATAATGACCCCTTCCTGTCTCCACGTGCTCACCAGGGCCCCCAGCAATGCCGTCCTCACCAACAGCCCTGCAGCCAGCCCTTCTCTCCACCCTTCTCTTCCCCGGAAATGTCAGGCGTTCCCCACCTCACTAGACCATCTCTGCAGTCTCCTATTACCTTCACAACGTTGGTACCATCAGCAGCTGAGACAAAGTACAGGGGCAAGGAGAACTTCCTGGCAAAATTGAAACTTTTTTGGGTCATCTTCATGTCTGCTGTAGAAAGAAGGTAGGACATTGGCCTGTCTACCAAGGGAAAAGGAGAGTTTTTTGAAGGGCAGGTCACTGGAGGTCCCCATTCCAGGAAGTGGGACAAGCAGGGACAATCAGCAGACATGTCATAGAAGGAGCTCATCCAACTGGGATCTGTGTCTCAAGGAGGCAGGTTGGCTCATGTGGATATTACTGGAAGGGGAGTGATGGCAAGCAGCCAAGGGATCTATTTTGGGAGGAACAGATCACTGATGGTTTGATGGCCCAGGAGAGGAGGACAAAACGTGTGATGGTGGGTTCCCCCATGAATTGCTGGCACCCAGATGTAGGGGTGGCCTCACCATCGATTTTATTGGCCACCACAATGCACGGAATCTCTGGCCTGAACTCCCGAAGCTCTGTATACCAGGTGCTCAGGTTCTTGTATGTGATTTTCCTCTGCACATCAAATACCTGAATCAGCAGAGGAAAGAAGACAGCGCAGGAGCATCAGTGTCTCTGCACACCCCCCAGGTGACACATATACAAGCAGACACGGGGCTGGGGACTCGGACCACAAACCACCCTGAGCTGCGGCCCCTCCAACCACAAGGCTGCGCCTTGCCCACACTTCTCAGAGAATCCCTCCAGAACCTTCATCTTGTCACCTAATGTACCTATTTTAACCAAAGAGTACCATTTTACTTATTGTACCATTGATAAGTCTGTGAACATTGAAATTTTTTTGGTTTTTTCCTTAGTCTAATTACTGTCTAACCATTTTTTTGAAACCCCTTTATGATAATCTTAAATGTTTGTAGAATACCCTTTCAGTTGTTTTACCTTTAATTATAAACTTTTATATTTTAAACTTTTAAAAAGTAACTTTTATCTTTTATTATTTTGCAGCTTATCATTTATGAACTGTTTATAATTTATACTGTTTACCTATTTAAAAATATCAGCAAGAAGCATGAACACTGACTAGCTCTAAGGGCGAGGAGGCCAGAAGTCCTAAGATGCTTCAAGTGGCTGCTACAAGGATCCTTCCAGCTCCTCAGATGAACTCCCCAAAGCTCAGCTGCTTGCCGCCAAGCTGTCTCCCAGAACAGACTCGCAGATCCAAACTGCCCCGGCACAACAGTGGGCTGAGAGGGACGGCCATGTAACCTGCTGGAATGGCAAGTCTTACTTCGAGACAACGCAGCCCTTCACGGGAGCAGCCATGCCCAGGGCCGGGGCTCCCCCTGCATGGCCGCGGGCTCCAGTCAGCGGCTGGCCCACCTGAGGCAGTAGCAAGTGGTCTACTGAGAGGCTCTTGTATGGTTATCCCCAGGCCCAATTTCAATAAATGACGATGTTTTATTGAATTCCCAAAAAAGACTTCTTCTAAAATATGCTTATAGTGAAACCTTTGGAATCTGCTTCACTCCTGCCATGATCACCATCAGACCTCTTGCCCAGGTCTATTTTCCTGAGCTTCGTTTCCTTGTTTTGAGCTGAGGAGGAGCTGGTTAGGCTGAGCAGCATATCCTTCTCTGTTTCAAAGTGGTGGGCAGAACCCCACCTCCCTCTGGGGCGATCAGGTCCCCACTTGGCCAAGGCCCCTACAGCAGGCTGGGGCTGGTGAGGGGCACCTGCAGACACAGGTACACAGGGAGGCTGGCAGGACAGAAGAGGGCCAACGGGGCTGACCGACGAGCGGCACAGGCAAGAGGCCACGCGCTGCCCAGCCTACCCCGCTGGCCTCGCCCTCGCCCTGCTCCTTTCATTGTGTTCCTGTACAGGTTGTTGCTGTTCAGTCACGAAATCATGTCTGACTCCTTTGCGACCCCGTGGACTGTAGCCCGCCAGGCACCTCTGTCCATGAGATTTCCCAAGCAAAAATACTGGATTAGGTTGCCATTTCCTTCTCCAGGGAACCTTTCCGACCCAGGGATCAAACCTGCGTCTCTTGCACTACCAGGCAGATTCCTTACCACTGAGCCACCAGGGAAGCCTCCCTGTACAGGTACTAGCATTACATTCTGGAAAATTTCAAGAGATTTTGTACCTTAAGCACAAGGGCAGGACAAGAGCACCTAAAAAAGGTGTCAGTGGGCTCCATTAGGGAGGGACTGTGTTTGACTCTGAGATGACTAAAGGGTAGGGAGCTGCCTGATGATGAGGCCCTAAGCTTGCTCCTCCTGATGGAATGGTGGTCCACACCCACCCCCCACCCTCACCCCAGACGAGAAGCTTGCCCTGGCAGGTTCTCACTCAGAACCTCTGCAGTCTGAAGCCTGCCCTAATCCTTCCCCCGGCACCCAGCCCTGGTGAGGAGGGCTCAGGCCCTCATCCCTTCACCCCTCAGGCCAGACCTGCCCAGAGCGTCTGCCTCCCAGCTGGTTTCATACCATGATGCAGGCGTGGGCCTTGTGGTAGTAGGAGGCGTGCATGCTCTGGAACCGCTCTTGGCCTGCTGTGTCCCAAAAGTCTGCAACATGAACACAGCTCTGACTGCCTGACGGGGGTGGAGAGGCAGAGAGCCCGGACACTGAGCATCTCTGTGCAGTGGCTGGGAGGGTGGGAGACCACACCGCTCACAGGTGTGTCCTCTGCACGTGATGCATCTGGCGGTAAGGAGGGGTGGCTGAGAGGGAGACAGGGGCCAGGAGGAAGGAGAGCGCAGACAGGAAACCCCAAGGGGGAGAGGGTCAGTGCCCTCCGTCCCCCACCCAATAAGATGCAGGACCCTCCAAGGTCAAAACTAGACCCAATTTCCATGAGTGCTAATCACAGAGGCCAGATGTGTGGCCTGGCCAAGGGAAAGGCTGTAACCCCATTTAAAGCCAAACCTTTGTGGAAGACAACACTCGGACAACACCTGTTATTTTTCTGACTGAGGAGAACCGGAATAGAGCCCTGCGTGCTTCTTTCCACCTCCGCTTGCTTCTCGGCTGTGGGTTGCACCTACCACCCCTCATCTGAGCCTGGGCTCTCGGCACCCCCCCCGCCTGACTCTCTCCCCAGCCCTTCTCCTCCCTCCTGAGAGCTGCTGCGGCTCAGCATTGTGCTGCTCACCCACAAGGACGGTCTTGCCATCTACCGTGGCTGTGTGCTTGTACAGGGTCAGGGCGTATGTGGACAGCTGCTGGGGCTGACTGCATTTAGGTTAAGGAAAACAATGAATAAAGAGACATAAGAAAGGTGCTAGGGGGTGGTTGCTGGTGTGATGGAATGGAGCCTCTCTCTCCTTTTTTAGAAAGTTATCCAGATTTTAAATTGAATGAGTGTTGCAGACAGAGGACCAACCTCAATCTCAAACATCACAGGCACAATCTCCATGAAAAGTGAGGGGCAGGAGAGGCTGGGATTGTGTCCTGGCCACCTGAGTACAAGGAAAAACATGGAATGGACTTTTACAAAGCAGCTGTCCGAAGTGGCATCACGTTGGCAAATGCCACTGTGGATGCCCAGCTCTTTATGGATGGGGCTGTTGCAGGCAGAGAGCAAACCCAGCCATAAGAAGCAACATAACAGTTCCAGGGAAAACAAGCCTCCTCCTTAAGCCAGACAGCTAGCTGACAAGCTGTTTATGAACTGCGGTTTGTCTATGTATGAAACCCTATCAAAAAGCATGGGGAATACGACTTTCTGAAGTTGCAAGATGCTGTGTGGGTTTAACCATCAGAGTTGGGACAACACAGGTGGGTGAGTGCAAAGAACTTGGGAGGAGGTGAAGTAAGACATACTTAGGCTCTGCCTTGGGAGGCTGAGGCCCAGGGCAGGGAGCAGGAGGCTCCAGGGCTCTTCTTACCCATAGTTCTCAATGGACTCACTTGGGAAGATTTTTACAAATCATCCCAGTTTTCTCATTCCAAACCTGCGTAATAACAATTCAGGAAAGGAGGGTGGGGCTGGCAGATCCTTCTTCATAAAGTTGAGTCACACCAGAGAATTTTTAAATTGTAGAGAGCTCAAGCTCTGAGGTCAGAGATGTTAAGTGACTTAGCCACTGCCAGAGCTACTAAGGAGGAGGTGGGGTGTCAGTCCAGGCATTGGATGAGGTACGGTTAGCCATTCCACTGCCTTCCTAATATAAAGCAAATCCAGATGTGAGTACACCTCAGAATATAGTTGCAGCATGCCATGTAGGTCAGCTGGTGAGAAAGCAGCATGAATGAAACCTCTGCACTCACTCACCTGCCCCTCCTCCCTGGACCACTAGGGCAGAGCGAGGGGATGCGGGCAGTGGGCCTGAGCTGGCACCGGCGTGGCAAGGGCCATAAGGAGCGCTTTAAACTTGAAGGATACAATCCGTCCATGAGGAACCTCTCCATGAGTCTGTAGGGAGAACGTGCACGGTGGTCAGCCGCGTCCCTCGGCACTCCCGCCTCCTCCTCGCCCTGATGCGCCACCCGGGGTGGGACACTTGGAAGCCCGCTGTGGCTCCCCCTCCAGTTCCTTCCTCAGCTACAAAGCTTCCTCTCAAGGACAGTGCCCAGGAGCCACCCATCCGCCCTCCTCCTGCCTCAGGGGCAGTTCCTGACACCCTCTGGCTGTGACGCTGACCAGCACCCACAGGTGCTCGTCCTGTGAGCAGGGGCCCCAGTCTACTCCTTTTAGGGAGTAAACAAACTGTGGTACATCTACAACAGGGACTACCACCCAGCAACAAGAAGGCACAAATTACTGATCCACCCAACAATTTAAATGAATCTTAAGGGTATTACGCTGAGTGAAAAAGGTCCTATGTTATATAACTCCTTGTATACAATGTTGCCAAGATGCCATGTTACAGAGATGGAGTACGTTAGCGGACGCAGGGCGGGGCCGGTAGAGGATGAAGTGGGGTGGGCGTGGCTACACACGCGCAGCAGGACCTCGGCCGCCACTGAGTGGGAATAGTTGTGTATCTCGACTCCAGTGATGCTACACAGATCTACACCTGATGAAATGACACGGAATTATACACAGGCACTGAGCAAATGCTGATTTCCTGCACTTGTACTCTGATTATTTCAGAGATAGCCAATGGGGACAGTAGCTGAGGGATACAGGCCCTCTCTGTATTCTCTTTGCAACATCCTGTGAATCTGTTATTTCAAAATGAAAAGTTAAAGAAAAAAAACCAAACAAACAAAAAAATCCCCTCACAGCCTGGGAGAAGACACGCGCAATGCCAATCACCGACAAACGCTCAGTACACAGAGAGCATGAGCAGCTCCGACACGCAGGAGCACACACGCAGCCTGCTTCTAAGAATATGAACAGGCAAGTCAGTGAACAGCAGGCAAACATACGAAAAGATGCTCAGTCTTTTAATGATGTTATGCAAATTAAATAAAATGAAGTAGCACACTCATCCGTTAAGAGTAACAAAATTGAAAAAGTCACACGATAGTCACAAAGTTAGGAACTTCGTGAAGCAACAGAAATTCCCATACTGTGCTGTAGGACTGCGAATCTACCATGCTACTTTGGAGAGAAAACAGGATAACTCAAAATTTGAGCTAATGCTAAAACTGGGCAGTTTCACCCCAGCTCTAATAGAATTTGTGCCCAAGATGATAGGCATAAAATATTCACTGCAGTACTGTATCTAATATCATAAAAATGATAAATTTTCATAACTGCTCTTCAACAGAATAGACAGATACAGTTTAGTACAAAGAAGTAAAAAAAAATTACTGAGTGCTTGCCATATGCTGGATGCTAGGCTGGGCACCAGGATATAACACTGAACAAAACAGATGAAAATTCCTTTGTGAAGCTTATATTCTAGTGGGGAAGACAGACAGACAATAAACACACTCTTAAAATATGTATAGCCATGTGTATGGTCAATGGATTTAGAATAAAAGCATTACTGCAATTCAATGGGGCAAAGGATTATTTTTGGAGAAGGAATGGCAACCCACTCCAGTATTCCTGTCTGGATAATTCCATGGACAGAGGAGCCTGGTGAGCTACAGTCTATGGAGCTGCAGAGTCGGACATGACTGAGCAACTGAGTACATGCACACACACAAAGGACTGCTTTATCAATGCACAGTGTGGGGACAACTGGATACCTGTGTACAAAGAAATGAACCTTGAGGACACTACACAAAACGGTGGGGTAGGACGCTCAAGGGGTCACTCCCTCAACTGAAACAACTGGTAACTGGAAAAAACGATCAGAATCAACTATTTCAGAGCTCTGGAACCTGACTGGACCCAACAACAAGGAGAGTGCTACATGAAAGGAGAGTGTTGGCCTTGTGCAGAAGAACAGCACAAACCAGCAACAGCTGCGCACACCACAGGTCCCCCGAAGCTATACAGTGACCAGTGTTCCACGTGTCTGGCTGGCAGGAGAGATACTGTCCCCAGAAAGTTCGTCTTGCATGTTGTGATCAGTCGGTAGATCCCCAAGGAGCCAGATCCGGGCTCTCTCAGGCTTCAGAGGCTTCCCCTGCAACTACTGGCAATTTAACAGGATAGGACTATCCCTCTCTTTCTTTCCCATTTTGGAGCCAAATATTTAAGGAAATTTTTATCAGGTCACTGTCTGACCACCACACACAAGAAGGAATAAACACTTTGTAAAAAGTATAGAAAAGTTACAAGTAGACACTCCAGCCCTAAACAAGCAGAAATCAGCCATACCCAAGGAATGGGAATATCTGAGTTCCAAAGTCACCACTGGAGAAGGAAATGGCAACCCACTCCAGTATTCTTGCCTGGAGAATCCCATAGACAGAAGAGCCTGGAGGGCTACAGTCCATGGGGTTGCAAAGAGTTGGACACGAGTGAGTGACTAACACACACAAAGTCACCACAGTAAAATACTCAGAATGTCTAATTCTAAACCAGAAAATTACAAAGCATACAAAGAAACAGGAAGGTATAGCCTAGTCACATGATAAAAAAGAATCTGACAGAAACAATACCTGAAGAAATCCAGATACTTGACTAGTCAAAGATGTTATATGAATCATCTTCAGTGCGCTCAAAAAGCCAAGGGGAGCCACGGACACAGAACTAAGGCAATTAGAAAGCAACGCGTAAACAGAACGCGCCCACTAACAAAGAGACCGGAGATACGGAAAGAAAGGGCAGCGGGAAAGTGCAACAACGTGGGTGGGAAACTCACTAGAGGGTTTCAGCACCAATTGAGAAGGCAAAAAAAAGTTTACCTTCAGCAAACTTGAAGTTAAGGCAACCGAAATCATCCAGTCTGAGAAGCAGAAAGAAAAACAAGTGAAAACGACCAGTGCCTAAGGATCCCTGAGACAGCACTAATCATCCTGACACAGGCATCATAGACACGAGACAGGAGGGGGCAGAGAGGTTATCCCAAGTGATAATGGCTAAAAACTTCCCAAACCTGGTGCAAGACATGAATATGCACACCTAGGAAGCTGAACAAACTCCCGGCAGCACAAACTCACACTGCTCCACATGACAGGCAAATTGTAGGAACTGAAAGACAAAATCCTCAATAAAATAAACAGCCAATTTCTCATCAGATGCCACTGAGATCAGAAGGCAGTGGAATGACATATCTGAAGTCCTGAGGGGGAAAAAACTGTCAACAAAGAATTCTATGCACAGCAAACTATCCTTCTAGAATGAAGGCAAAATTGGGACAACTCCCAGATAAATATAAGCTGATGTGGCTCATAACCAGTAGATATGTCCTAGAAGAAATAGTACAATGAGGCCTCTAGGTTGACATGAACGGACTAAACAGTAATTTGAAGCCATATAAAGAAATAAAGATCTTCAGTAAAGGTAGATACACAGAGAAATATAAAAGCAGTACTCTCATACTTTCGGGTTAGAACTCCTCTTTTTTCTCCTGTATGATTTAAAAGACAAATAGATAAAATTATAGCTATAAATCTATGTTAATGAACAATTAATGTATAAAGATGTAATATGTGACAAAACAATATAAAGGGAAGGGACAGAGTGTTTGGATACTATTATAATTAAATTGATATTCACATATGCTGTTATAAATTTTAGATATTAATTATAATCTTCAAGGTAACTATTAATAAAAAATTTAAAAAATTATCATGAAAGGAAGAGACTCAAAACAGTATACTACCAAAAATCAACTTAAAAAAATGTGTAATGGAGTAATTAGAGTTAGGGTTAGGGTTACAGTTAGTCAAGGCTATGGTTTTTCCAGTGGTCATATATGGATGTGAGAGTTGGACTACAAAGAAAGCTGAGCACCAAAGAATTGATGCTTTTGAGCTGTGGTGTTGGAGAAGACTCTTGAGAGTCCCTTGGACTGCAAGGAGATCCACCCAGTCCATCCTAAAGGAGATCAGTCCTGGGTGTTCATTGGAAGGACTGATGTTGAAGCTGAAACTCCAATACTTTGGCCACCTGATGCAAAGAGCTGACTCATTTGAAAAGACCCTGGTGCTGGGAAAGATTGAGGGCAGGAGGAGAAGGGGAGGACAGAGGATGAGACGGTTGGATGGCATCACCGACTCAATGGACATGGGTTTGGGTGGACTCCGGGAGTTGGTGATGGACAGGGAGGCCTGGCGTGCTGTGGCTCATGGGGTCGCAAAGAGTCAGACACAACTGAGCGACTGAACTGAACTGAACTGCATGGAGTAATTGAGCAATAAAACAGGAGACATATAAAACAAATAGTTAAGTGGCAGAAGTAAATTCTTCTTTATCAGTAATAACTTTAATTACTGTTGTTGTAAATGGGAATAGATAAAACTCTCCAATTAAAAGTGAGAGACTGGCAGAGTATATTTAAAAAATATGTACCAAGTATGTGCTAACTGTAAGATACCTGCTTTAGATACAAGGTCAAAAAGAGGTTGAAAAACAAAAGGATGATAAAAGATATTCCATGTAAACAGTATTCAAGAGAGAACTAGGATGGCTATACTACAGCCACAGACAAAACAATCTTTTAAATGACAAATGTTACAAGGCATGAAGGAGATTATATATCGATGAAAAGTTCAATCTGTCAAGAATATACAAAAGTTATAAACATATATGTAAAGAACAACAGAGTTGTTCCAAAATATATGAAGTTGTTCCAAAATATATGAAGTCAACACTGACACAACTAAAAGGAGAAATAAACAGTTGTACAATAATACATTAAGATTTCAACATCCCACTTTCAATAATGAATAGAACAATGAAACAGAGGACTTGAACTACACTATGAACCAAACAGACCCAACAAACGTATACAGAATACTCTATCTAACAACAGTAGAACACATATTTTTCTCAAGTGAACTCAGCTTAGGCTACAAAAAAGTTAATAAAATTTAAAAGACTGAGATTATACAAAGTATCTTTACAAATAAAATGGAATGCAACTAGAATAACAGAAGGAAAACCAGAAAATTCACAAAACGGTGCAAATTAAATCAATAACATAACCATACATTTTAAAGTAGTAGATATGAAAGACCAAACTAAACTCAAAGCTAGCAGAAGGAAAGAAATAATACAGATTAGAGTGGAGATTCGCAGAATACTGAATAGAAAGACAACAGAAGTATCAGTGTAACCAGAAATTAGTTCTTTGAAAAGATCAACAACATCAACAAACCTTTAGCTAGACTGAGAAAAGAGAGAGGACACAAACTATCCACATCTGAACGGAAGCCTGGGCGAGTGACATCAGTCTCACAGAAACAAAGAAATTACAAGTGAACACCGTGAACTGCTGCACACCAATAAACTGGATAACCCAGAGGAAGTGCACAAATTCCTAGAAACACATGAACTACCAGATTCAGAATGAAACAGAAAATCTGAGTAGACCTATACCAAGTAAGGAGATTACATCAGCATTCAAACACTCCCTGTAACTGAAGGTCCGGGACTGAATTACTTTCCTCGTGAATTCTACCAACCATTTCATGAACAAACACCAGTTCTTCTCAAACTTTTCCCAGAAACTGAGGAGGGAACACTTTATAATTCTTTCTATGAGGCCAGTGGTACCCTGATTCCAAGGCCAGATGACACTACTAGAAAAGAAAACTACAGGCCAATATTCCTCATGACTTTAGCTGTAAAAATCCCCCCAAAATCCACTAGCAGACTTCCCTGGTGGTCCAGTGATTCAGAATGCACCTGCCAATGCAGAGAACACAGGTTTGATCCCTGGTCACAGAAGATCCCACGTGCTGTGGGACAACTAAGCCCATGCACCACAATGAGCCCGTGTTCTAGACCCCGAGCTACGTAACAAGAGAAGCCACCGCAAACAGAAGCCCGTATACCTCAACCAGAGAGCAGCCCCTGCTCGCTGCACTAGAGAAAGCCCACACACAGGAACTAAGATGCAGAACAGTGAAAAACAAAACCCACTAGCAAACCAAATCATATTAAAGGGATTATACATCATCACCAAGGGAGATTTATTCTCAGAATATAAAGGTGATACAACTTAAGAAAATTAATCAAACATATATAAATAGAATGAAGGAAAAATTCCACATATTCATCTCAACAAATGTAAACAAAGTAACTGACAAAAACCAACACCATCTCATGGCAAAAACACTCTATAAACTAAGAAGAGAAGGCAATCACCTCTAGGATAAAGGCCACATATGAAAACCCCAATGCTGTAAAGAACAATATTGCATAGGAACCGGGAATGTCAGGTCCATGAATCAAGGTAAACTGGAAGTGGTCAAACAGGAGATGGCAAGAGTGAACATCGACATTTTAGGAATCAGTGAATTAAAATGGACGGGAATGGGCGAATTTAATTCAGATGACCATTATATCTACTACTGTGGGCAAAATCCCTTAGAAGAAATGGCGTAGCCATCATAATCAACAAAAGAGTCCAAAATGCAGTACTTGAGTGCAATCTTAAAACCGACAGAAAGATCTCTGTTCGTTTCCAAGGCAAACCATTCATTATCACAGTAATCCAAGTCTATGCCCCAACCACTAATGCCGAAAAAGCCGAAGTTGAATGGCTCTGTGAAGACCTACAAGTCCTTCTAGAACTAACACCAAAAAAAGAAGTCCTTTTCATCACAGGGGACTAGAATGCAAAAGTAGGAAGTCAAGAGATACCTGCAGTAACAGGCAAGTTTGACCTTGGAGTACAAAATGAAGGAGGACAAAAGCTAACAGAGTTTTGCCAAGAAAACGCACTGGTCATAGCAAACACCCTCTTCCAAAAACACAAGAGATGACTCTACACATGGACATCACCAGATGGTCAATATCAAAATCAGACTGATTATATTCTTTATATTCTTTGCAGCCAAAGATGGAGAAGCTCTATACAGTAGCTGAGTGTGGCTCAGATCATGAACTCCTTATTGTCAAATTCAGACTTAAATTGAGGAAAGTAGGGAAAACCACTAGATCATTCAAGTATGACCTAAATCAAATCTCTTACAATTACACAGCAGAAGTGCCAAATAGATTCAAGGAATTAGATCTGATAGACAGAGTGCCTGAAGAACTATGGACAGGGGTTCGTGACACTGTACAGAAGGCAGTGATCAAGACCATCCCCAAGAAAAGAAATGCAAAAAGGCAAATGGTTGTCTGACGAAGCCTTACAAATAGCTGAGAAAAGAAGAGAAACTAAAGGCAAAGGAGAAAAGGAAAGATATATCCATCTGAATGCAAAGTTCCAAAGAACAGCAAGGAGATAAGAAAGCCTTCCTCAGTGATCGATACAAAGAAATAGAAGAAAACAAGAGAATGGGAAAGACTAGAGATCTCTTCAAGAAAATTAGAGATACCAAGGGCACATTTCATGCAAAGATGGGCACGATAAAGGACAGAATGGTATGGACCTAACGGAAAACATTAAGACAAGGTGGCAAGAATACACAGAAGAACTATACAAAAAGATCTTCATGACCCAGATAACCACGATGGTGTGATCACTCACCTAGAGCCAGACATCCTGGAGTGCGAAGTCAAGTGGGCCTTAGGAAGCATCACTATGAACAAAGCTAGAGGAGGTGATGGAATTCCAGTTGAGCTATTTCAAATCCTAAAACATGATGCCATGAAAGGGCTGCACTCAATATGCCAGCAAATTTGGAAAACTCAGCAGTGGCCACAGGACTGGAAAAGGTCAGTTTTCATTCCAATCCCAAAGAAAGGCAATGCCAAAGAATGTTCACACTGCTGCACAATTGCACTCATCTCATATGCTAGCAAAGTAATGCTCAAAATTCTCCAAGCCAGGCTTCAACAGTACGTTAACTGTGAACTTCCAGATGTTCAAGTCGGATTTAGAAAAGGCAGAGGAACCAGAGATCAAATTGCCAATGTCCATTGGATCACTGAAAAAGCAAGAGAGCTCCAGAAAAACATCTATTTCTGCTTTACTGACTATGCCAAAGCCATTGACTGTGCGGATCACAACAAACTGTGGAAAATTCTTAGAGATAAGAATACCGGACCACCTCACCTGCCTCCTGAGAAATCTGTATGCAGGTCAAGTAGCAACAGTTAGAACCAGACATGGAACAACACACTGGTTCCAAATTGGGAAAGGAGTACGTCCAGGCTGTATATTGTCACCCTACTTATCTAACTTCTATGCAGAGTACATCATGTGAAGTGCTGGGCTGGATGAAGCACAAGCTGGAATCAAGTCTGCCTGAAGAAATATCAATAACCTCAGATCCGCAGATGACACACACTTATGGCAGAAAGCAAAGAGGAACTAAAGAGCCTCTTGATGAAAGTGAAAGAGGAGAGTGAAAATGTTGGCTTAAAGCTCAACATTCAGAAAACTAAGATCATGGCATCCAGTCCCATCACTTCATGGCATCTGGTCCCACCACTTCATGGCAAATAGATGGGGAAACAATGGAAATAGTGAGAGACTTTTTATCTTCTTAGTCTCCAAAATCACTGCAGATGGTGACTGCAGCCATGAAATTAAAAGATGTTTGCTCCTTGGAAGAAAAACTATCACCAACCTAGACAGCATACTAAAAACCAGAGAGACAGTACTTTGCTGACAAAGGTCCATCTGGTCAAAGCTAGCTGGACCATAAAGAAAGCTGAGCGCCAAAGAATTGGTGCTTTTGAACTATGGTGTTGAAGAAGACTCTTGAGACTGCAAGTCCCTTGGACTGCAAGAAGATCCAACCAGTCCATCCTAAAGGAAATCAGTCCTGAATATTCATTGGAAGGATGGATACTGAAGCTGAAACTCCAATACTCTGACCACCTGATGCAAAGAACTGACTCACTGGAAAAGACCCTGATGCTGGGAAAGATTGAAGGTGGGAGGAGAAGGGGATGACAGAGGATGAGATGGTCGGATGGCAATACCGACTCAATGGACATGAGTTTGAGCAAGCTCCAGCAGTTGGGGATGGACAGGGAAGCCTGGTGTGCTGCAGTCCGTGGGGTCGCAAAGAGTCAGACACAACTGAGTGATTGACCTGACCTGAACTGAACTGATGAAAACCCCAGAGTTAGCACCACTCTCAGTTGTGAAAGACAAAAAGCTTCCCTTCAAGGTGAGAAATAAAGAGGATGCCTGCTTTTGCCACTTCTATTTAACACAGCACCAAGAGTTCCAGCCAGAGCCCTATGATGAGAAAATCATTATTCTGAGTTCCTTCCTAGGCATTCTACAGTATGACAGCCCTGCTCCCACCTAAAGTCTGGGTATTGAGATGAAGGCTTAAGTTTAGGACTCCTGCTACAAGTTCCTGCTTTGCTTTTCCCAGAGCATCTTTTAAAATAAACAGAGTTGAGGTTGAGAAAAGTTAAGTTACCACTGTGCCAACCAGCAAAGCCCCTAGGGAATTATTCACAGCTCCCTGATTCCAAGGCTACGTTAATAAAAGATAAAAGTGGAAAACAAGGTGGGACTGGGGCTCCTGGGATAGAAGACTAAACAAGGTATCTGGTCAGGGGCAGAAATGGATGTGTGCCCCACAGTCCCAGAAACTGACAAACAGGCTCACACCCTGTGGAGACAGGCTGCCGCACAGCAGAGCCTCCCTTAAAGTCTCAGGGGAGTCCCACCTGTGCACAGAGGCACTGCGGTTACGAGCGAGCCAATCTTTATGCTGATGACAGTCAGTCATCATTTCTATCCATTCTTCTCAGTGAGTTCTTTCAAGAAAGTTTCTTCACCACCTTTCTTCAACCTGCTGCTGCTTGTGCTAGTCACACTTTTCACACTTCCCTCTCCCCATTCCCACTGTCTGTACCTTGAAATCTCTCAGCCCACACAGCACACACAGGAAAACCCCAGCTCTCACCTCACCAGAACCGCTCCAGCAGTCTCTGCCAGGACTCACAGGTAAAGCTCTCCTCTCTCAGTTCTGACTCAGCACTCTCCGGCCCTCCTCCCCAGACACACACGGCTGCTGATGGGAGGCTCCCTTGTTCCCCCATGCCGGGGCTCCCTCACCACACCCACAGAAGCCATGCTCCTCTGTGCCTCTGGAGAGTTTTTCTAAGAACCCAGATCTGTTCTGGGCCTGGCTTTGCTTCCCTAATCCTCCAACATACTTGGACTTGCCCACAGCGCTGTCTCCCAGGCAGATGATTTTCACATTGTCATCAGCATCGTATTTCTCCTGGTTCAGCTCACAGGGTTTGGCTTTGTCCCTAGCCATTGGCTCCTGGCTGCAGAAAGGGCATCAGCTCAGGGGAGGGGGATCTTGTCACTGGAAACATCAAGAAGAGGCTGTTGGTAAAGAGATGAGAAGTCCCCTCAACCAAATTCCCTTCCTCTTCCTGGACAGGGGAGACAATGATCTGATGAGAGAGGAGCCCCAGGAAACACTGACACCCTATTCTGTTCACTACCAACCTGGCCAGCGCTTGCTGAACCATGGCGTTGTAATCTTGTCCCCAACAAGATCTTCTTAGAGTGGTTTACCCTCATCTCTTTACTACAGCTATGCTCAGGACCATAACTCCCACTCCCACCTGGAGAGACTATTCTAAAACCATGTTGAAGTTTTACAAGTTTTATGTACAAACATTTGCTCACTTGTAAAGTAGGGGCAAAAATCAGTGCTTACATCACATAATCAATTTGAGACATTGTGTGGGCCTGAACTCTCATTGCTGAATGACAAGACCACACAGCCAAAGATGTCTCTTCCCGATCCTCTGCCTCATGCTTCTCACCTCCACCTCATTTTCCATTCTACTGAAATCAGTAGCTATTTTTTCCTTTCCCAAACCTGGCATTCGCAGGCCATCTTCTCTAGGGTTATTTCAACCTCGACTAGTTTCAAGGATCTCCTAAATGCTGATGATACCAAATCTGTATCTCCACAGAGACCGCGTGCCCCTCAGTGCCAGACTCAAGTATGCAACTGCCTACCAGGTTTTGACTAGCAAACTACTGCACACAGGCAAAAATGACCTGTGAAATCTAAGCCCCGCCCACCCCAAACTCACTCTTCACATCCCTTGTCTGCACAAGACATCTCCAGACACCCAATGCCAGCACCGAGGTGTAACATAATTTCTAGCTCTACTCCATTATCCGCACGTCATCACGCCCAAATATATTAATAACTTCACTAACATTACTGAGAATGTGCCACAGTCCACACTCTGAGCTCAACAATGCAACAACGCCGCAGCAGCGCCGGCACTTACTAAGCCTTAAACACGGGCAGATCTTGCACCGGGACACAAGACACGTGTCTCTACTGTGGCAAGAGCTATGACAGAGGTGCACACAAGGGTGGAAAATACCAATAGGACCCCTGAGTTTCCTGACGGCAATGCTACTGCTTCTGCTCAGGTAGGGAGTCAGCCTTGTTCACCGAGGCACCCTCAGCCTCAAGAGCAGTGACTGGGAAGTGGCAGATGCTTGATAAGCATAAAAAGGGGCTGCCCCTTCCACCTCCACCCTGCAGCTGGAGCCCAATGCAGCCAAATCTATTCTCGAAGACCTTAAATGCTTGTCGATTTCTTGCGACTCACTGGATAAGCTCTCCTTCACTCAAGTAGTTTTCGAGCACCTCAACCTCTTGGCCAGAATGGCTTGCCTTCGCCTCCCTCCTCCCACCGTTGCCAGAACCACTGTCCCGTTCTTCCCCCCCACCGGCCCTCCGTCCAGCTGAGGGCCCGAGGACGGCCTTGAAGGGGCGCTTCCCACAGGCGAGGCCGCCACTCGCGCGGTTTCGTCATCTCGGCTGTTCCCGAGCAAGGACTGGAGACCAGCGGGGCCGCAGGTCGGTCCGCCCCCGGCCAGCCGCCCTCGGAACCCGCCCGTCCCGGATTCCCTCCAGTGTCGGACCCCGACAGTCAGCCCAGGGCCCACCGCCCCTCGCTCCGCGTCCAGCTCTGCCCGCGTCCCCGCAGCTGCTACGCAACCGCTCAAGGCCCTCAGGAGGGCTGCCCGGCCGAAGGCCTGAAGGACCCCGGGAGGCTGGCTCGTGCGATGCCGGGCCGGAGTACCGCCGGTGAACGAGCATCCGGATCAGGCCGGCCTGGGGTTTCCAACTGCCAGAGTCTGGGTGGGTTTCGCCTGGGGACTGAGCCAGGATCCAGGCGGCTTTAGGTCTCGGGGAGTGGCTGGAAAGCGGGAGTCCGGAGTCTAGGGAAGTGGGGCCGAGGCGCGGGGCGGGGCCTGAGGCGCGGGGCGGGGCCTGAGGCGCGGGGCGGGGGCCAGGCGTTGGCCCCTGGTAGGCGGCTGAGGTTAACAACCAGAGTCTCCTGCATTGCAGGAGGATTCTTTACCAACTGAGTTATCAGGGAAGCCCTGAACAACCCTAGAATCTCTATGTCCGTATGGAGATGACATCTCATATACATAGAGGACTCATTACACTATGGATAATGCAAGAGACAATCTTATAAAATGGGCAAAAGGTATAGATCAAAACAATGATTAGTATAGCTAGTTGTCATCCGGTCGAAATAAACCATCAAGTCCACAGGAGAGCCAACTGGAGAATCCAAATTCTGGAAGGATCAGGTAGTGAGAAAACCATGTTTCATCTTTGTTTTCGAAAATATACTGTAGAGATTTGTTGATACCTACTTAAGTATGTATCAGCCTATACATACTCATGTGCACTGGTCTAGCCTATTTCAAGTCCAATCATTCCAAGCATAACCCTCCAATTTGCTGCAATTCTATCTAGTCATTTGTCTCAATTTTATAGCAAAAGGACAGAAACCCTAGTGCATTCATATAGACCAGTCAAAGATGTTAGGATGGCTCAGTCTAATGGGTTAAAAGTACATATTTTGTCCAAATTTCACAAAACTTTATGCCAGTGTCCATTATTTGTTTTCCTATCTTATTCAAGATTCCATATTGTATTTAGTTGCATTGAGTAGCCTCAGCTGCATGCAACAAGTTCTGATCAATTTTTTCATTTTTATTCTGTTACAAATATTTTCTAATTTTCCTTGTTATGGCATCTTAGATACACCCATCATTTACCAGTGGACATTTAATTTCCAGAGACATAGGGTGTTTAAAGTACCTTTGATATTAATTTCTCATTTTGGTATTTATTCCTCATTTAACTGCTTTCTTCTCTGCAGTCACTCTCTGTGTTTTTTCAGTCTTTTAGCTTTACTGAAACTTTCAATGGCTGAGTCAAAGATCTCTCTTGGTAAATGTCACCTTGCACTTGAAAATATGTGGGTTGTTTTCAAATATCTTTTGACATTAATTTCTAACATAATTTCACGGTGATAATAGAACAGACTTTGTATGATTTCAATACCTTTAGACCATGAAATTTTTGCACCCGACATTATGTCCCTGTGCACTCCGGTGTCTCCTGGTTTATAGTCTTCGGGAACTTGAATAGAGTTTGTATCCTGCTGTTGTGTGCATGCATGCTAGTCGCTTCAGTCATGTCCAACTCTTTGCAACCCTATGGACTGTAGTCTGGCAGGTTCCTCTGTCCATGGGATTCTCCAGGCAAGAATATTGGAGTGGGTTGCCATGCCCTCCTCCAAGGGATCTTCCTGACCCAGGGATCAAACTCCTGCACTGGTAGATGGATTCTTTACCACTAGCACCACCTGGGAAGCCTGAAAATTTATCTGTCTGGGTGCATCAGGTCTTAGATACCACATGCAGGATCTTTAGTTGCAGCATGCGAACTTTTAGTTGCAGCATGTGGGATCTAGTTCCCTGACCAAGGATTGAACCCAGGCACCCTGCATTGAAAGCAAGGAGTCTCACCACTGGACTTATAAACCTTAATTATGTTGAATTGGTTCATAGTGCTTTTCGGGTCTATTGTATCCTTCTACTTTTCTATCCATGCATTCTGTTAAATTTTGAGAGTTTGATATTAAAACTCTCAACTAATTATCTACTTAAAAAATAATTTTAAGATACAGTGGAGTTGTGTGTAATTTTGTTCTATATTTTCCAAGTCTCCTGTAAATGTGTTATCATAGTTTAATAATTTAAAACGTTTAAAAAATACATTTACCAAAAAAAAGGCAATTGCAAAGTGGGCAGAAGAACTCAATAGACAATTTTCCAAGGACAAAACACACATTAAAAAAATGCCACCAGGCATGTAAAAAGATGTTCAACATCACTAATCATGAGGGAAATGCAAATCAAAACCAGAGTGAGGAATCATCTCCCACAAATCAGAATGACTATCATCAAAAAGAACACAAATAACAAATGTTGGTGAGAATGTGGAGAAAAGGGAACTCTTGTACACGTAGGTGGGAATGTAAAATTGGTGCGGCCACTGCGGAAGACAGAATAGATCTAAAAACCCAAAAATAAGCCATATGACCTAATGTTTTGTCTTTTATGAGCCTTCTCTGTTTAGCAGCACAGTCTATGCAAGTACATACATTCTTGGTTTTACTGTGAGAATTGTAGGTCTCATCTCAAATTAGTGACTTGCCTTTACAACTATACTTATATTTATTTTCTTTCCATATAAGGCACTTTAAAAATGACCTTTCTAGTGGTATACTTTAGAAAATTTTGAAAGAGATTTTAATATAATACACTAAAACATTTTTTATTTTTAAAGATAAAGTCTTTTTAATAATATCTCATGATGAATTTAACTTGACAGTTGAAGCATGATGTGGTAACTACATTATTCTGTTTAATTCACAGATTTAGGAAACTGTTTGCTTTAAAAAATATAACTAAGGTGAAAATAAAATTAAATATAACCAGGTGAGATTGCATAGTTATGAGCAGTAAAATACTAGGAAACAGTGACTGAAAATATAAAATTATCTCTCACCAGTGGTCATTCATTATTTTGCTTGCAGAAGCCTAGAAGAAATTGTCTTCATGGTTTCATATCTAGTCTGGTGAATCTAGGCATTTCTTAGCTTACTCAGTATAACATTGACTTGCTGAAATAAGTGAACCTACAGAGCCAAAGGTTTTTTCCTGTCTGAGACAGCCAAAGATGAACATATTGAGGATTTCCCCATAGAAGTCTACCTTGATAGACTATCAAGTATGCCTGAAATCAGTTTCCACAGGCATTTTATATTCTTGTAGTATGAGTTCCAACCTATGCTCACCACTGTCTAATGGAGAGCTCCACTTCCAACACTGGTCCAACACTAACAAATGTCAGTGGATACATAAATAGAAAGAATGCTGCTTGTTCAAGAAAGTTAACTGTAGAGATACCTAGCTACTTGGGGCTGCAACCAAAGTCCCACACTACTTAACCATGGCAGAAATATGGCAAGTACCCCCTCAGTGCTGTGGCCTTGTCCCACATTCCAGACCAACCCAGGGGGCACACCAGGTGGAGCTTGTCCACAAAACCAAGCCAGCAGTGCCAATAACAAGCCGATCTTGTACTTTTCTGCCCCTGCTTTTCCCCACTCCTGCATTCTTTTGGATTTAGTTGACTTATTTGTACTATAACTTCTTTCACTTTTTAAATGTTAAAATGTATATAACAAAATTAACCATTTTAACTCATTTCTAAGTATACAATTCAGTGACATTAAAAACATTCATATGTAACCTTCACCACTGTCAATTTCAGAATTTTTTGTGATCCCAAATAGAAACTCCAACCATTAAGCAATTGTTCCCCATTCTGCCCTCCCCTAAGCACCAGTAATGCTAGAAGAGTAATGCTCAAAATCCTTCAAGCCAGGCTTCAGCAGTGTGTGAACAGGGAACTCCCAGATGTACAAGTTGGATTTAGAAAAGGCAGCCGAATCAGAGATCAAATTGCCAATTTGATCAACTGGACCATAGAAAAAGCTAGAGAATACCAGAAAAACATCTACTTCTGCTTCACTGACTACACTAAAGCCTTTGACTGTGTAGATCACAACAAACTGTGGAAAATTCTTCAGGAGATGGGAATACCAGACCATCTTACCTGCCTCCTAAGAAAGCTTTATGCAGATCAAGAAGCAACAGTTAGAACTGGACATGAAACAATAGACTGGTTTCAAATTGGGAAAGGATTATGTCAAGGCTGTACATCATCACCCTGCTTATTTAACTTCTAGGCAGAGTACATCATGTGAAATGGTGGGCTGGATGAAGCACAAACTGGAATCAAGATTGCCGGGAGAAATATCAATAACCTCAGATACACAGATGACATTACTTTTATGACAGAAAGCAAAGAGAAATTAAAGAGCCTCTTGATGAAGGTGAAAGAGGAGAGTGAAAAAGCTGGCTTAAAACTCAACATTCAAAAAACAAAGATCATGGCATCTGGTCCCATCACTTCATGGCAAATAGATGGGGAAACAATGGAAACAGTGACAGACTTTATTTTCTTGGGCTCCAAAATCACTGCAGATGGTGACTGCAGCCATGAAAATAAAAGACTCTTGCTGCTTGGAAGAAAAGCTATGACAAACGTAGACAGTGTATTAAAAAGCAGAGACATTGCTTCGCCTACAAAGGTCCGTGCAGTCAAAGCTATGGTTTCTCCAATCAGCTCAGTTCAGTCGCTCAGTAGTGTCCCACTCTGCAACACCATGGACTGCAGCACAGCAGACCTCCCTGTCCATCACCAGCTCCCAGAGTTTACTTAAACTCATGTCCCTCGAGACGGTGATGCCATCCCACCATCTCATCCTCTGTCATCCCCTTCTCCTCCCGCCTTCAATCTTTCCCAGCATCAGGGTCTTTTCCAATGAGTCAGTTCTTTGCATCAGGTGGCCAAAGGATTGAAGTTTCAGCTTCAGCATCCGTCCTTCCAATGAGTATTCAGGACTGATCTCCTTTAGGATGGACTGGTTGGATCTCCTTGCAGTCCAAGGGACTCTTAAGAGTCTTCTCCAACACCACAGTTCAAAAGCATCAATTCTTCGGCCTTCAGCTTTCTTTGTAGTCCAACTCTCACATCCATACATGACCACTGGAAAAACCATAGCCTTGACTAGATGGACCTTTGTTGGCAAAGTAATGTCTCTGCTTTTTAATATGCTGTCTAGGTTGGTCATAACTTTCCTTCCAAGAAGCAAGTGTCTTTTAATGTCATGGCTGCAGTCACCATCTGCAGTGATTTTGGAGCCCCCAAAAATAAAGTCTATCACTGTTTCCACTGTTTCCCCATCTATTTGCCGTGAAGTGATGGGACCAGATGCCATGATCTTAGTTTACTGAATGTTGAGCTTTAAGCCAACTTTTTCACTCTCCTTTTTCACTTTCATCAAGAGGCTCTTTAGTTCTTTGCTTTCTGCCATAAAGGTGGTGTCATCTGCATGTCTGATGTTATTGATATTTCTCCCAGCAATCTTGATTCCAGCTTGTGCTTCATCCAGTCCAGCATTTTTCATGATGCTGGAATGTAAGTTAAATAAGCATGTAAGTTAAATAAGCAGGATGACAATATACAGCCTTGATATACTCCTTTTCCTCCTTGGAACCAGTCTGTTGTTCCATGTCCAGCTCTAACTGTTGCTTCTTGACCTGCATACAGGTTTCTCAGGAGACAGGTCAGGTGGTCTGGTATTCCCATCTCTTGAAGAATTTTCCACAGTTTGTTGTGATCCACACAGTCAGAGGCTTTGGTATAGTCAATAAAGCAGAAGTAGATGTTTTTCTGGAACTCTCTTGCTTTTTCCATGATCCAGCGGATGTTGGCCATTTGATCTCCGGTTCCTCTGCCTTTTCTAAAACCAGCTTGAACATCTGGAAGTTCACAGTTCATGTATTACTGAACCCTGGCTTGGAGAATTTTTAGCATAACTTTACTAGCGTGTGAGATGAGTACAATTGTGTAGTAGTTTGAACATTCTTTGGCATTGTCTTTCTTTGGGATTAGAATGAAGACTGACCTTTTCCAATCCTGTGGCCACTGCTGAGTTTTCCAAATTTGCTGGCATATTGAGTGCAGCATTTTCACAGCATCATCTTTTAGGATTTGAAATAGCTCAACTGGAATTCCATCACCTCCACTAGCTTTGTTCGTAGTGATGCTTCCTAAGGCCCACTTGACTTCGCATTCCAGGATGTCTGGCTCTAGGTGAGTGATCACACCATTGTGATTATCTGGGTCATGAAGATCTTTTTTGTATAGTTCTTCTGTGTGTTCTTGCCACCTCTTCTTAATATCTTCTGCTTCTGTTAGGTCCATACTCTTTGTGTCCTTTATTGAGCCCATCTTTCCATGAAATGTTCCCTTGGTATCTCTAATTTTCTTGAAGAGGTCTCAAGAAAATGGCCTTACAGTAAAACAATCAACACAGAGGATGCACAAATACCTTGAGAGAGGCTGAGAAACTTTGTCTTGGGTTTGACTGTTGGAATCAAGTAACTAGCAGTTGCAGCAGTCAGAGACTTCCTAAACCTACTGCTTGCAGTCTTGCTTGCTAAAGACATTCCTGTGTACCTTTTTTCAAAATAACTTCCTACACCTCTTATATACCATATGCAGTCCAGGAGCTCAAAGCAGTTGGAGGTGTGATGATTACTGCCTTTCACAACTGCAAGGAAGACAATAGACAAAGGGTTTTGGGAAACTGGGGTTTGGATCATATCTCACGATAATGCGTGTGTGCTCAGTCATGTCCGACTCTTTGGACCCCGTGGACTGTAGCCTGCCAGGCTCCTCCATCCATGGATTTTTCCCGGCAAGAATACTGGAGTGGGTTGCCATTTCCTTCTCCACCTCATGATAAAGAAAGTCCAAAATGTACAGGGGATTGTGTGGAGCCCTGGAATGGTTCCTGGAATGATAATTTAGTGGATGCCAGCTTACTGGAGAGAGACCTTCTACAAGACATTTATAAGAGACAAATGGGAGATCTGAAAAACAATGATTTTCACAGGGAATCAAATTCAAAGACCGCCTTGAAATTTGTACATATATCATTTCATGGGTCAGACATGACTACGTGCAGTTGACTTTGCAAGTGTTTGGCTTAAAGTCTCCGGTTTCATGACTAGAGCAAAAGATCATGATTCTAAATTTTCAACCACTTAATGCCCAAATAGGAAGAAGAATCTGTGCTGGAAATTTCTCTGAGACTGGCAGAGAAAGAAAATGCTCAGCTATGCTATCCACAGCTTCTGATGCAGACCAGCTGACAGAGGCAGAACTTTGGGAAGATGGTCACTGGAAAGTTTTCACAGGAAATGAGTTAGCAACTTTCTTTGGGGGGAGGGGTGAATATTTGGTTGCTGGAGGAAAAATCAATCAAGAAATTCTGATGTGAATAATGTTTATATATTAGCCACTGCAGTCTCCTCCAAAATTTTGAATTCAACAGCACTTTTTTAAAAAATTTGTTTTGAAAAAAAATTGCCAGATTTTAAATGGAATAGAAGTCGGATAAATGACCTAGAAAATGGGAAAGAAATCATTTTTGAACTTTAAGAGTCGTTTGGTTTTCTGTGTGGAACTTCAGTTTTCAATAAAAATGGGGTGAGTACAGCTGTTGTTGTTGCTGAGATGTTATATTAACTGGAACCATAACCATAACATTGAGCCAATAACCCATTGAGGTTTGTGAAAGACAGTCATGTTTCCAAAACTTCATACTTCTTGTGTCATGCCCTGACTACCAACAAAAGTATATTTGAAAGTCTTCACAATATTGATTCTCCAAAAGAATAGCTACTATATTGCATACATGGGACATTATTTCTTTATATGACAGCAGCCAGCCTAATAAGAAATCTGTGCTGCCTGGGAATAAAAATAACCAAATGATTGCATTTGTTACCAAACTCAGGTTCGACCATTCAGTGTTCAAAAGACAACAATCAAGAAGCAAGTGTCAGCAGACAGGAAAGGTGTTTTAATTAGAAAAGCCAGCAATTGCGGAGATCTGCGGAGTAGACTCATGTCCCAAGACCAAATCCAAAGAGTCTACTTGGCCATGACAGCTGTTAAAGGGAAAGGATCATCTTTCCTGAAGGGGAGATAATCTCAGTGACTCACTGAGGCAGGAGGTTGGGCTCCACAGTATTGAGCGCAGGCTGACTGACTCTCCCTTCAGATCCTGTCTTGCCCACCTGATCTACCTGCAGAATTGCTAAGAGAGTCTTTGGAGATAGAGAGTTAGTCATTCTTTAACGTCTTAATTCTTTATTCTTACTTCTCTTTATCTAGGAAAAGAATAAACAGGTTAAGTTCTTTACAGGTTAGAGGGGAACAGAAATGGGCAAAAGAGCTGCTTTCACATTTGCTTTTTAAATGTCTTCAGACAAGCAGGACAAAACCAAAGGTTTCTATGCAAAGATGCGCACATCCCCAACCAGAGTGACGCTGCCTTACTGAAAGAAGTATTGTAGAAACTCATTGAGGCTCTTCAATTAATTAATCAAGTAATCAATAGTTGATCTAAGAAAGAAAGGGACAATTTTACTTGAGCCAATTTCAGGATTATAACCCAGGAGAGAGTATTTCTGAAAGCTCTGAAAACTATTCTGCCCATTAGAGGTCAAAGAACAGTTATATACATTTTTGAGACAAAGGGTTATATATCAGATGACATGTTCATAGTTTACACAGCCCAGATCTGCCTGTACGAGGCAGTAGAGGGTCATCATTACTCTTTACACAATTAGGAAAGAAGGCTCTCGCCTAAGGAGGTCTGGTTAATGCAGACGCACAGCACAAGCTAAAGGGGAAGAAGATGCCCAGATTGGGAGAAATTTTAATTTTTTTCATGTCTTACCACAAAATGTGAATTTTATTTCATCACTCTAATTAAAGATTTTATTGAACCCAGTGAGAATCAGCCGGCCTGGCGCCCTTTTTACATGTGAACCAGTCACTCGTCCCTTCACGGGCGCAGGGCCCAGAGGAGCAGAGACGCCTGGACCCCGTGTCAGCATCCTGTCTCTGCCTCATCTGGCTGAGTGTCCTTTTTCCTGTTATTTTATTCTGTTTTGGTCAACTAACTAAACAAACTGTGTAAATTTGAAATGAAATGATCTAGAGGGAAATTTTTGAACTTTTTCATAATCTTGAACAAAAGTCACTACATTTGAGGCATCATGATAACATGTTGTTCTTCCTTTAATAAAAACATAACAATACAAAAGTGAGTTTACTAATTAAAGTATGATTAAGCTTAGTTCCAATCTTGTAATTGTGTATAGCACACTTTAAAAGAGGTATGTGTTATAGATTTAATTGTAGAGTTAGTTAAGGAAATTAATCCAAAAGGCAACTGATGCTTTTGAACTGTGATGTTGGAGAAGACTCTTGAGAGTCACTTAGGCTGCAAGGAGATCAAAAACCAGTCCATCCTAAAGAAAGTCAGTCCTGAATATTCATTGGAAGGACTTGATGCTAAAGCTGAAGCACCAAAACCTTGGCCACCTGATGCGAAGAACTGACTCATTGGAAAAAATCCTGATACTGGGAAAGATTGAAGGCAGGAGGAGAAGCAGACGACAGAGGATGAGATGGTAGGATGGCATCACCAACTCGATGGACATGACTTTGAGCAAGCTCTGGGAGTTGATAATGGACAGGAAAGCCTGGCATGCTGCAGTCCATGGGGTCACAAAGAATCGGACAGGACTGAGCAACTGAACTGACTGGCAAGAAGAAAGCACTGTTCCCAGATCACTGTGGAAAGGTGTTAATGTTACATCACAGGTATTTATTTACAAATGAGAATATCTACAATAGGGCATTTAGCATTTCTCTATGTGGTTTCAGCACCATACAGCACCAATACAAAGCTGTATATCGTCACCCTGCTTATTTAACCTATATGCGGAGTATATCATGAGAAATGCCAGGTTGGATGAAACACAAGCTGGAATCAAGATTGCCGGGAGAAATATTAATAACCTCAGATATGCAAATGACACCACCCTTATGGTAGAAAGAGAGGAGGAACTGAGGAGCCTCTTGATGAAAGTGAAAGAGGAGAGTAAAAAAACCTAGCTTAAAACTCAACATTCGAAAAACGAAGATCATGGCATCTGGTCCCATCATTTCATGGCAAACAGATGGGGAAACAAAGGAAACAGTGACAGATTTTATTTTCTTGGGCTCCAAAATCACTACTGATGGTGACTGCAGCCATGAAATTAAAAGATACTTGCTTCTTGAAAGAAAAGCTATGACCAACCTAGACAACATATTAAAAAGCAGAGACATTACTTTGCCAACAAAGGTCCGTCTAGTCAAAGCTATGGTTTTTCCAGTAGTCATGTATGGATGTGAGAGGTGGACCATAAAGAAAGCTGAGGGCAGAAGAATTGATGCTTTAGAACTGTGGTGTTGGAGAAGACTCTTGAGAGTCCCTTGGAGAGCAGTGAGATCCAACCAGTCCATCCTAAAGGAAATCAGTCCTGAATATTCATTGGAAGGATGGTTGCTGAAGCTGAAATTCCAATCCTTTGGCCACCTGATGCAAAGAACTGACTCACTGGAAAAGACCCTGATGCTGGGAAAGATTGAAGACGGGAGGAGAAGGGGACGACAGAGGATGAGATGGTTGGATGGCATCACCGACTCGGTGGACATGAGTTTGAGTAAGCTCCGGGAGTTGGTGATGGACAAGGAGGCCTGACATGCTGCTGTCCATGGGGTCGCAAACAGTCGGACACGACTGAGCAACTGAACTGACTGACTGAAGAGAATTTATTTCCTAAAATAATAATTTAAAAAATATGAAGTTTGACATGATTAGAATACTCATTAAATCATGGTTTGGTTTGTTGCAGTTATCAGTTAATATTTGGTAGTATGCATATAACCCAAATATAATTTTCAAATTATTATCTTGCCACTATTGTTAGTTTTTTCCTCATAGTTGTATCGCGTATGAACCAGAAAGTAGACAGCTAGCAACTATAAAGCATACCTTATCTGAGTTTGTTTTCAAAGGCTTTGCACTGAAGAAGAAATATGTGGAATTTTTTGTTTTGTTTGCTTTTAAGAATGTAGATTGTCATTTAGGAAATGCCCTCTATTTTATAAAGTGGTATAATCCTCTATGGCTTCCCGGGTGGCTCAGTGGTAAAGAATCCACCTGCCATTGCAAGACATGCAGGAGACACAGGTTTGATCCCTGGGTCGGGAAGATTCCCCTGGAGATGGAAATGGCAACCTACTCCAGTATTCTTGTCTGAAAAATTCCATGGACAGAGGAGCCTGGCGGGCTACAGTCCGTGGGGTTGCAAAGAGTCTGACACAGCTGAGCAACTGAGCATCACCACCATAATACTCTCTATGTGAAAGCTATGTATATTTGGCTTTAATGTCTGTGTTTCAGTGCCTGAAGAACAAAGGGGACTGAAATGACATGACAGCCCATTCATCATCACTAAGCCACGTCTAGATGGTCGTTCTTAATGAGAATAGTTTTGAGTGCTTTAATATAATGCAAGATTTAAGTCATCTTAATCAAGGTGAAAGTTATTGAAGCTTGGGTTTTTATCTCAAAAATTTAAAAATCCAAACTTAAAATGAACAGAATCTTACAAATTCCCAAAATATACAGACTGAGGAATCATCTGATTCAGCCAAGCTCTGGAGTCTGTCTGAGCACTATTTTAGCATCACTTCATGGCAAATAGATGGGGAAACAATGGAAACACTGACAGACTTTATTTTCTTGGGCTCCAAAATCACTACTGATGGTGACTGCAGCCATGAAATTAAAAGATGCTTGCTCCTTGGAAGAAAAGCTATGACCAACCTAGACAACATATTAAAAAGCAGAGACATTACTTTGCTGACAAAAGTCCATCTAGTCAAAGCTATGGTTTTTCCAGTAGTCATGTATGGATATGAGAGTTGGACCATAAAGAAAGCTGAGCGCCGAAGAACTGATGCTTTTGAACTGTGGTGTTGGAGAAGACTCTTGAGAGTCCCTTGGACTGCAAGGAGATCCAACCAGTCCATCCTAAAGGAAATCAGTCCTGAATAGTCATTGGAAGGATGGATGCTGAAGCTGAAGCTCCAATACTTTGGCCACCTGATGCAAAGAACTGACTCACTGGAAAAGACCCTGATGCTGGGAAAGATTGAAGGCGGGAGGAAAAGGGGATGACAGAGGACGAGATAGTGGGATGGCATCACCGATTCGATGAACATGAGTTTGAGCAAGCTCCGGGAGTTGGTGATGGACAGAGAAGCCTGGCGTGCTGCAGTCCATGGGGTCACACAGAGTCGGCCATGACTGAGCGGCTGAACTGAACTGAACGGACATAGTGCTCAACTCCTGGCTCATAGGACGAATTCAGTGCCCAGGCCAGCCGGGAGGGACAAGCTGTAGCTAGCAAGTCCCAGCCTTGTTTTGTTCATATTTTTCTCTAGGAATAACACCACAGGAATGAATATGTTCTCCTTGATTGTGCATATCAGAACTCAACTTTCTGGAATTTGGGGAAAAGGAATAATGAATGGGGCAAGATCAAAGTATACGTTGGAAAGTAACAGTGAAAACAAACAACAGAAAGGTCAGTAAGGCCATACAGGACATGCTTCTTGTGAAGGGTAAACCTACCTACCACCCAAAAGCAGGGGACAGACAGACTGTGGGCGAATTGCGGACTTGGGCTTATTTGTTATTATAAGAGCAGATAGTGAGTCAATTGTTGTCCTTTATTCTGTTCAGTTCAGTCGCTCAGTCGTGTCCGACTCTTTGCGACCCCATGAATCGCAGCACGCCAGGCCTCCCTGTCCATCACCAACTCCCGGAGTTTACCCAAATCCATTAGCAATCATCAAACAGAGACCTAGTTTTAAGAGGAGGTGTTTTTTGCAGTTTAGTCGCATAGTGTTTGACTCTTGGCAACCCCATGGACTGCAGCACGCCAGGCTTCCCTGTCCTTCACCATCTCCCAGAGTTTCCTCTGAGTCAGTGATGCCATCCAGCCATCTCATTCTCTGTTGTCCCCTTCTTCTCCTGCCCTCAATCTTTCTCAGGGTCTTTTCTAGTGTGTCAGCTCTTCGCATCATGTGGCCAAAGTATTGTACCTTCAGCATCAGCAACAGTCCTTCCAATGAATATTCAGGGTTGGTTTCCTTTGGGAGGTCAGAAATCACTAATTCAGTCCCTGCTAGCATGCCGTCTCTTAGGGTCCTGTAGGAACTCAGAAGGAGATTTAGGAGAAATAAAAAGGAGTGAAATACAGATTATAAAAGAAGATCTCTGAGAAAAAGATCAAAAAGTTAAGGCCATTTTGTTCTGGAGAGGAAAAAGCTGTAGCTGTGGTTTAATGTCTTGTGATTGAGACTTCTATTAAAGGACTAAAAAAAAGAAATAATAAGACAAGCTGTGCTCTGTCTCCAGTGAGGACAGCAAATGAGGGAGTCAGGATCTGTTGTACTAGGGGGGAAAAAAGCGTGAAAATTTGAGGTTTCACTTCTTAAGCACGAATTGTCACGAAGTCTTCTATTTGAAGTCTTTTTTATTTTTAAGACAATAAAAAAATAAGAACTTTCCTGGTTGTCCAGTGGTTAGGAATCCGCCTTCCAATGCAGAGGACACAGGTCCAACCCCTGGCTGGGAAACTGAGACACCGCAGGCCACAGGGCGCCTAAGCCTGCCCGCTACAACCACTGAGCCCAGGTGCCACAGCTAAGACCGGACAGAGCCAAAAACAAGCGAACAATCTTTAAAAAGGCAAAGAAAACATTTAAAACCTAAGAAACATACTGAATGACTTTTGAAGGTTCCTTTCAACACTTGCTCTTTTAAAAACTCATGTGGGAACAAAGATGATGTTATAAAGAGCACTGGATGTATTAATAAACTTTTAGCTCCATATCTAGAAGAATTAACCCACAAAATAGGTTTTGTATATTTTGTGTAGTAGATGCATGAGTGTAATGAATTAAGACCTGCTTGGATGTTATTTTTAATTTAACCTGGCAAATTGAGACTTGAACACCATTTTGTTCACCTTGAAAAATATTTAGCATTAAAAAGACACCTGAGGATTTAGTTTTAAATATAAAGTGTCATTTGGATGTAGTAACATCAGCAGACAGAAGTTCCAAGAGGCTGGATATTTTGGAATATCTTTCTTTATAAGACACGGACCTCTCATTTCTTATGCAGGTCGCTCCTAAACTCAGTGTTGTGCTGTGAGCCGCTCCTATCATTATTTCCTTCAGTTTTCCATTGATGTTTGTGATGCTTGAAAAATCCAAATTCTGCTTGGGTATATTTCTTTCATGCCTTTTTCTACCTACCTCTTTCCCTAGGAGTCCTTCCATATTTTGCTCTAGTATCAAGAGTTATTGCCCTATTACATTACTGATAACAAATCTTAGCTGTGTTCATTTAGAATGCTTTAAACTTATTGATAGATTACATTTGTTTATGGGAAAAACTCCCCAAATGAAATATTACTACACATCTCTCAGAACGCCTAAAATTAGAAGGACTACACCAATGTTCATCGCAGCACTGTTTACAATAGCCAGGACATGGAAGCAACCTTGATGTCCATCGGCAGACGAATGGATAAGAAAGCTGTGGTACATGTACACAATGAAATATTACTCAGCCATTAAAAAGAATACATTTGAATCAGTTCTAATGAGGTGGCTGAAACTGGAGCCTATTATACAGAGTGAAGTAAGCCAGAAAGAAAAACACCAATACAGTATACTAATGCATATATATGGAATTTAGAAAGATGGTTGCTGCTGCTGCTGCTGCTGCTGCTAAGTCGCTTCAGTCATGTCCGACTCTGTGCGACCCCATAGACGGCAGCCCTCCAGGCTCCCCCTTCCCTGGGATTCTCCGGGCAAGAATACTGGAGTGGGTTGCCATTTCCTTCTCCAATGCATGAAAGGGAAAAGTGAAAGAGAAGTCACTCAGTCATGTCCGACTCCTAGCGACCTCATGGACTGCAGCCTACCAGGCTCCTCCATCCTGAGAGACAGCAAAAGAGACACAGATACATAGAACAGTCTTATGGACCCTGTGGGAGAGGGAGAAGGTGGGATGATTTGGGAGAATGGCATTGAAACATGTATATTATCATATGTGAAATGGATCGCCAGTCCAGGTTCGATGCATGAGGCAGGGTACTCGGGGCTGGTGCACTGGGATGACCCTGAGGGAGGGGATGGGGAGGGAGGTGGGAGGGAGGTTCAGGATGGGGAACACGTGCACCCGTGGGGGATTCATGTCAATGTCTGGCGAAACCACTACAATATTGTAATTAGCCTCCAATTAAAATAAATAAATTTATATTAAAACAAACAAACAAACAAACAAAGAAGGACTGATCATAATGAGAGCATTAACTCAGGCAGGTTAATAAGGAGCCCGAGCCTAAGGCCCCTTCAAGGAGGAGGTAAACATTCTTTTTCACAGTCTTTGCCTTAGACAAGTAGGCCTTGTAGGCAGCAGTATCTCTTGTTCAAAGACATGCCTTTTTTTGAACTTTATATATGCTATGGGAAAAGCTCTGGGTAAAAACTTTCACAGCCTGGAGCTCGGGGTTTACCTGTCCCTTCCGACTAATCTCATGCTGATGTCATCCCAGGATGTATGTTACAGGAAAGGGTTTGAACAAAATTCTCACAACCTTGAAATATTTTTCTTCTATTCTCAGCAACTAGTTGAGAAGTATAAACCACTTAAACTAGTGAGGCGGGGACTCTCCTGTCCCCTTCTGATGTCTATGTCAAAAGCTTTTTCTGTCACTCTCACTTTAAATAAAATCTACAAAAAAAAAACCCTCTGAGTGACTGAGAATGTCTTTGGTCCCAGAGTTAAATCTTCTCTTTCAGAGACCACAAATCCGGTGACACCATTCACCATTCACCACTAAGCTATCAAGACCAGGTGTTGGTGAGGAGCTCAAGAACTGAAACTCTCTTCCACCGCTGGTGGATTGTGAAATGTTCAAACCATTTTGAAAAAACACTTTGGCAGTTTTTAAAAATGCTAAGCATACACCTACCATAAGATGCAGCCATTCCACACACACTCAGCCGAGAGATATGAAAGCACATGTCCATACAAAGACTTGTATAAAAATGCACATCGCTGCTTTATTCAACATAACCAAACATCCACCAACAATGAATAGAAAAACTGTGGTATAGCCGTATGATGAAAAGGTCAGCAATTAAAAGGGATAAACTGCTGAACACACTACCATACAGATGAATCTCAAAATGATTATGTGGAATGAAGCTAGACAAAAAAAAACTACTTGATGTGATTCCATTTGTATAAGATCTTTAGAAATGCAACTTAACACATAATGAGAAAAAGCAAATTGGAGACTGTTTGGAGCCAGGGAGGAAAGGGCTGGAGGGATTACAAGGTCCCACAAGGAAAGTTTGGGGAGTGATGGATATATTCACTACATTGATTGCACTGATGCCTTTGGGGGTGTAGTCATAGAGTGAAGCTTACACCGATCGTACCACCCAGCCATTCCACTTTGGAAAGCACGTGTCCATGCAAAGACTCATATGTAGTGACCAGAGGGGGTCATTGATGATTCTTTATCAAGAATGTAGTTTCTTCAGAAAACATCAATAAGCTAGCTTCTGTTTCTTGATCATATTAAAAATGAACTACCTCCAGTTTTTTACACTTCCATTTAAAATTTACTACAATTATATTCATTGGTTCATTCAGCTGTTTCTTTGTAAATATTAGATTTCATGCACTGATCAAATTCACAGTGAGAGCTTCTGCCCCTTTACCTCTGTTATTCCCAGCACGCCTGGTTTCCCCAGTGTCAGAGTCTTACCATGTGCAGGGTTAGCCATTGTTGAACCATTTTCCGCTATTCTTTCTAGCAATAAGTTTCATTATGAACCCTAACTTTTGAGAATATTGGTCATTTGCCTGACAGCCCCATAAGGAAGTGAGCATGTTCCTCAGATGCCCGAACCCCCTCTGGTGTTTCTGCACACATCTCCTCCCTGCTCCTCCTGTCCTGTGTGCACAGGCTTCTGCTCCAGAATCTGTGAGCCGTTCGCAGGGCTAGAGTGTCCACAGGAACACGCAGGCAGATCATAAACAGCTTCATTTATAATTTTAAAAATGAAAATTTAAGCGTCAATTAGGTTGGCAAGGAGTGATGAATTTGCTGTGAACCAGTGTTGGCTTAGATGTGGGGAAATGCGCGCCTTGAGGGGGAGCTAAGCTGCAAGACTAGAAGCCCCTCCTGGGCAGGGTGCTTGACACCACGGGCTCCTCAGTGCCCCTATCGTGGAGCGCGGTTAGAGACGGGGGTCGTGGGCCAATATGGAGACGTCTGCATTTGATAAACGAAAAAGGAAGTCAGGGAGTAAGATGAGCAAGGAAAACAAAAGAAGGGGATTAGGTTATATTCATGCGCACGAGAAGCTTGCACAAGGCATACAAGTACCCACCGCCTGGACTCTGCAGGCTCCTGTCAGAGTGTTTCTTGAGCTGAGCCCTGTCTCTCCAGGAAGGAGACCCAAGTGTCAGCTGCAGATCACAGGCCCAGGGAAAAATCTTCCACCTCAAGGAGGAGAGAAGAAACAAACTAAGGACAGATTCCTCTCATGGGTCTGTCTCTCTGCACCAGGAGAGCATGACCTCCAGTAGACTTGGACACACATCCTTCATTTTCAGTCAGGTCACCTCAAAGGAGCTGTGCGGCCCTTTGATTTAATATGCAGAGACACTAGCATTTAATAATTACCTGGACTATGACCCCAGGTCGTCTTGTTCTAGTTTTTTTAAATCAAGATTTAAAAAACCACAATTAACATTGTCAACTGCAAACTGGCACTTGCCATCCACCTCTACAAGAATGAAATCAGGTGTTGCTGCAGCTGCTGACTTTCAACACCCTCTGAAAGGTGTTCAGGGTGGAAAGCAGAAATGAGGATCTTGGTGCTCCAGGAAAACTAACAGCACAGGTCTTCAGACAGTTAGATATTTTCAGGAGCTGGCTTTATGAACCCAATTCTTCAATCTCCTCATATCTAGAAAAGCACTAAAATCCTTCAGGATGATGTCTGCTCCTCATGACTAGCAGTAATCTTCAGGAGACCAGCAGAAACTTCTAAAAAAAATGTGCTTGATTGCATGTACTCCCCCTTCACCAAAAATCTCACGCTTACTGACCTTCCCCACACTGCCTCTTTGGAGCAGTTTCTCAGAGCTATCTGAAGTGCTGTTTCTCATGCTAGTCTTCATTTTCCCCAAATAAAACTTAACTCACAACTCACGTTGTGCATTTTTTTTTTAAGTCAACATCATTAATACAAGCAATTCCAACTTGTTGGAGGGTGAATGGAGGCAGGGTAGATTTGATGAGGGATTAAGTTGGGGAGGGCATATAGGAAGAAGTCCAGAAAGCATCTCTTAGTGTATATATATTTATATTTGCATTTATATTCATTTATTTCATCTTTTTTTCCCTCAGAAGTGAGGGGTTCACTGGGTCCGTTGAGAATGGGTTCAGATCAGGAGGAGACATGTTGCTCTGGAAGGCTTGTGGTTTCCATTTCATAATTGCTCTTTTCGTTAAGAAAGGTCTTTCCCTTCAAGACCTCTATGAGCTGCTGCAGTCGCTTGGCAAAGGAGAGTGCCTGGGGAGGCCTAGTGGAAGGCTGCGGTGGGGGTGCTCGTGGGGGCGGAGGGGGAGGTGGGGCTGCGGGTGGGGGGTTTGGGGGACGTGAGGGTCGGGCCACGGCAATAGCTTGCTGAGAGGGAGGTGGTGGAGGAACGTGTTGGAAGAGCCAAGGTGGGCGAGTGGAAGGCTGAACGGAGCCAGGTCTCGCCTGGGCTACTGGAGTAGAAGGAGGGGGAGTGGTGGGCAACTGAATCATGTGCACCGTGTTAGAGCCTATCTTGGAGGCAATCCAGTTCAGATAGGCCCAGGTAGACGTGTAGACTCCGGGGCGCTTAGCTCGGGCACAGCCTACCCCCCAGCTTGTGACTCCCACGACCACATAGCTGTTTTCCACGCTGTCTTTGCACATGAGAGGCCCGCCGCTGTCCCCCTGCCCAGAAGGATACAGAAGTCACCCTCTGCCTGAGCCACTTTCCCTGCCCAGAAGGGCCATAGCCTCTGGGAGGGTAATTTCTGCAGTCACATGGTCTCCTGCTGCCATAAACACAGGCAGTTATGGCAAAGTTTGAAGTGGTGCCAACAGCTTCTTTGGGGCTATGAGAAGGGTATGGATTTTCATGGGTTTTCTTGCACTGATAGGGAAGACAGGCAAATCCACGTGTCCGCGTATATGGTTTCACGTGGGTGCATGAGCGTGTGTGTACAAGTGGACTTGACCCTTTTGTATGCTGGTGAAGAGAGGTAAACATTCTCTTCTGGGCAGTGTTTGGATGATATGATCTCTGTGTGAGGGTGGCAGAAAGCTCTAAATATGGTGACTGAGTCTTTGTTGGGCAGCTTATGCATGTCACCACCCAAGCACATAGTGACTATAGACAATGGAAGACAGGACCAGGGAGATTTGCTCAGGGATCCAAAAAGGAAGTGTCCGCAAGAGCACCCGATGGAGAGTTACCTGGCAGGTGTCAATCTTGCCTTCAGGGTACCCGGCACACACGTTGGTTGAACGAATGCGCCCATTGTACCATCTGGTCGAGTTACATAAGTCGAGGTCGATAAGGTTCACGCGTGCCTCCTGCAGTACAGGTGATGTCCTGGGGGCTACAGCCAGGCGACTCAGTGGTCAGTAATTACAGAAGACGTGTTCTGGGAAAGCCCTGCTTTCCTCCCTCCACTGAACCCCCATCGTCCTGAAATGCTCTATTTAAACCTGAGACCTAGGAAAGTCTATGACCCCAGCCTCTCCTTATCCACTCCTGAGGGAAGGAAACACAGCGGGAAGAGCACACAAGACTTGGGAGATGGAACTGGCGGAGAGAGGAAGGAGGCAGGCTGTGGGCAGACAACAGACGGAGGGCGGTGGATGCAGCTGGAGAGTCACAAACGTCACGGGTGGATGCTGGCTTATGGAGCTTTGCCGTGACATTAACAATTATAACAAGGACATGCTGAGCACTTCCTTTGAGTCACACAGGCTTCATCTCATTCACTCCTCACAGGCACTTCATGAGTTAGAAACTGTTATTCCCCTTTCCTCCCATCAGGAGATTGGAACACCACTTACCAAGGTCGCAGTAGGGAACCTTGCACTCACATCAAGGGTTTTCCTCTCTAGACTCAAGTCCAGGACACACTTTTCACTCCAGCTATAGGTCACCCCTACATTCTATCCTCCATCCAGTCGTGGGCGGGACCCACAGAACTTGGGCTGATGAGTCCCTCGCATGTGCCTCATACCTTTATTCAGATATGGGGGCAACAGACCTACGGTGGCGCCTCCACACACAGGCAGACCTGTCAGGGGCACAGTAGGCTGAAATGACCACTGAGGTCAGGTCAGAGCTTCCTTCAGAGCCTCAGATGCTTGGCCATGACCAGGGGCTAAGAAAACCCCAGCCTGCACTTTGGCTGGAGCAGCCGACATTGCATCCGGCCTGGAGCCCAAGCCCAAGGCCAGGTACTAAAAGATGATGCTGTGAAAGTGCTGCACTCAATATGCCAGCAAATTTAGAAAACTTAGCAGTGGCCACAGGACTGGAAAGGGTCAGTTTTCATTCCAGTCCCAAAGAAAGGCAATGCCAAAGAATCTTCAAACTACTGCACCATTGCACTCATCTCACATGATAGCAAAGTAAGGCTCAAAATTCTCCAAGCCAGGCTTCAACAGTACATGAACCATGAACTTCCAGATGTCCAAGCTGAACTGAGAAAAGGCAGAGGAACCAGAGATCAAATTGCCAACATCCGCTGGATCATCGAAAAAGCAAGAGAGTTTCAGAAAAACATCTGTTTCTGCTTTATTGACTATGCCAAAGCCTTTGACTGTGTGGATCACAATAAACTGTGGAAAATTCTGAAGCACATGGAAATACCAGACCACCTGACCAGCCTCTTGAGAAACCTGTATGCAGGTCAGGAAGCAACAGTTAGAACCGGACTTGGAACAACAGACTGGTTCCAAATAGGAATAGAAGTACGTCAAGGCTGTATATTGTCACCCTGCTTATTTAACTTATATGCAGAGTACATCACGAGAACTGCTAGGATGAAGGAAGCCCAGGCTGGAGTCAAGATGCCGGGAGAAATATCAATAACCTCAGATATGCAGATGACACCACCCTTATGGCAGAAAGTGAAGAAAAACTAAAGAGCCTCTTGATGAAAGTGAGAGAGGAGAGTGAAAAAGTTGGCTTAAAGCTCAACATTCAGAAAACTAAGATCGTGGCATCCGGTCCCATCACTTCATGGCAGATAGATGGGGAAACAGTGGAAATGGTGGCTGACTTTATTTTTCTGGGCTCCAAAATCACTGCAGATGGTGATTGCAGCCATGAAATTAAAAGATGCTTACTCCTTGGAAGGAAGGTTATGACCAACCTAGAGGGCATATTAAAAAGCAGAGACATTACTTTGCCAACAAAAGTCCATCTAGTCAAGGCTATGGTTTTTCCAGTGGTCATGTATGGATGTGAGAGTTCAACTATAAGGAAAGCTGAGGGCCGAAGAATTGATGCTTTTGAATTATGGTGTTGGAGAAGACTCTTCAGAGTCCCTTGGACTGCAAGGAGATCCAATCAGTCCATCCTAAAGGAGATCAGTCATGGGTGTTCATTGGAGGGACTGATGTTGAAGCTGAAACTCCAATCCTTTGGCCACCTGATGCGAAGAGCTGACTCACTGGAAAAGACCCTGATGCTGGGAAGGATTGAGGGCAGGAGGAGAAGGGGACGATAGAGGATGAGATGGTTGGATGGCATCACCGACCCAATGGACATGGGTTTGGGTGGACTCCGGGAGTTGGTGATGGATAGGGAGGCCTGGCGTGATGCAGTTCATGGGGCCGCAAAGAGTCGGACACGACTGAGCAACTGAACAGAACAGAGTACATCATGCAAAATGCTGGGCTGGATGAAGCACAAGCTGCAATTAAGATTGCCAGGAGAAGTATCAGTAACCTCAGATATGCAGATGACAACACCCTTATGGCAGAAAGTGTAGAAGAACTAAAGAGCCTCTTGATGGAAGTGAAAAAGGAGAGTGAAAAATCTGGCTTGAAACTCAAGATTCAAAAAATGAAGATCATGGCATCTGGTCCCATCACTTCATGGCAAATAGATGGGGAAACAATGGAAACAGTGACAGACTATTTTCCTGGGCTCCAAAATCACTACTGATGGTGACTGCAGCCATGAAATTCAAAGACGCTTGCTCCTTGGAAGAAAAACTATGACAAATCTAGATACTATATTAAAAAGCAGAGACATTGCTTTACCAACAAAGGTCCGTCTAGTCAAAGCTATGGTTTTTCCAGTAGTCATGTATGGATGTGAGAGTTGGACTATAAAGAAAGCTGAGCACCAAAGAATTGATGCTTTTCAACTATGGTGTTGGAGAAGACTCTTGAGATTCACTTGGACTGCAAGGAGATCAAACTAGTCCATCCTAAAGAAAATCAGTCCTGAATAGTCATTGGAAGGACTGATGCTGAAGCTGAAGCTCCAATACTTTGGCCACCTGATATGAAGAACTGACTCACTGGAAAAGACCCTGATGCTGGGAAGGATTGAGTGCAGGAGGAGAAGGGGACAACAGAGGATGAGATGGTTGGATGGCATCATCGACTCGATGGACATGAGTTTGAGCAAGCCCTGGGAGCTGGTGATGGACAGGGAAGCCTGGTGTGCTGCAGTTCATGGGGTCGCAAAGAGTTAGACAAGACTGAGCGGCTGAACTGAACTGAACTGGAGCCCAAGAGCCAAGGCGACTGTATCCTCTGCATCACGTGGTTCCACAGGCAGGAGAATCCCAACAGCCCTGCCACAGCAGCACCCACAGCCCAGTCACTGCCCAGTGGGTTTGAACATCGTGTGCAGTCCAGGTGGGAAGGGGCAGACCCGGAGCATGGCTCTGAAGGCCAGCAGGGAAGCCCGTGGAGCACCATGGCTGGGGAGGGCACCAGCAAGCATTCAGTGGATGGCTGCTGAACGCATGTCTGCAAGGCTTCGGTTATGTTCCCAACCTCCTTAGCCCCCACTTTTCCTTCCCATCTAAGCAGCAACGAGGGTTTCATACACTCACTGCCCTTTAGATACAGGTAACATGGAACTAACAAGCACAAGCCTGGCTGGTTGGCCATTAAGGTGACCCTTTAAATCTATGGCAGAGCCTACAGCCTTGAAAGCCGTGCAATTCATTGTTAAGAGACAGGTGTCCTGAGACACAAAAGAGTTTTCTCAATCTCAACACCTTGGCTTTAAATATCAAATGCAAAAAAAAAAAAAAAAGCCTGCAGAAACTAAAAGTTTGATGGAAAAAGAGACCGATTCCCACAAGTACTCTTCCAGTCCCAAAGCATCTGAGTTCAAGGAAGAGGTAGGTCAAGATAAAGAAAGGTCAGAAGGAGTATCACAGGAGCCTGGGGGTTTCTGTAAGACTTGGCCCTGGGAGATCCAGATTCAGTCGCTGGGTTGGGAAGATCCCCTAGAGAAGGAAATGACTACCCACTCCAGTATTCTTGCCCGGAGAATTCCAGGGACAGAGGAGCCTGGCGGGCTCCAGTACAGGGGGCCGCAAAGACTCGGACACAACTGAGCTACTCTACACTCACTTTTTAGGGGGTGGGTTTGCAAAAACAAACAAACCAAACAAGATAGAAACTCCATTAAATCTAAGGTGATTCTAGAACAAAGAGGCCTTGTGTGATGTTCAGGATATAGATGGGAACCTACAATTCTCCTGAGCAAAAGGATAGCAGAGGTGGGGTTGAGGGGTTGTTGGATGGAAACCTGAGATCAGCCTCCCAGGGACTGCAGGAACCCCCAAAAGCTGAGGACAAGGTTGGACAGGTGGACAGAGCAGGGCAGGCCAGGGAGTGGAACAAGAAGAAAGTGTGTGCTTGCTCTAGGAACCACGGCAGAGCCATGGACATCAGCAGCCAGACAGAGGTTCACACCCCAGGTCAGGGAAGAGGTTGTGAGATACCTTTCCCCTAGGGCGGCACAGGTAGCAGTCCTACCAGAAACCAAAATCAACTTTGAGAGAGGAGAAGAGTAGAAGACACAAAAAAGTACTGAGGTTTAAACCCCAAATGACTGATCTGTCTTGAATTAGGAGGCCCAGATTTTCCGTCAATTAACAGATGTTCCATCAATGAACAAAGGAGATTGAGCACTAAGTCAATTCAATCATACGTTCACAGCCTAACATGACTGGTGAAAATTCACGTGCCCACCTATGGAAAGCTGAAAGCGCCGCTCATGCACAGAGGCCTGTTCTACTTGATCTTGCCCCACTGGCAGAAACATGCTGCCCAGGTTGCTGACCCGCAGAGAGTCACACCCACCAGCAGCCCCTTTCACGGTCTACAGAGGGCACTAGCAGTAACAACTGGGTGGGACTGACTGCCAAGGGTGGGGAGCAGAGATGGCACTGGCCAGGAGGGGCCGTGCTCAGGAATTGCACAGCTTGGAGACCATGTGACCTGGCCCTTCCATTTACAGATGGGGAAACTGAGGCATGGAGAGGGAAATCCCATCCAGAGCCCTTCTCCAAGTGCTGCCTGCCTCAAGGCACGACCCCCACCTCCAGAGGCAGCCCTGGAGCTCCAGGCACAACCTTGACCCCGTTCTGGAGATGCCGAGGCCCTCTTCGGTGCCTGCTGTCCAGCCTCCCCTGCTGGCCACACCAGCCACTGGTGAGGGGCCCTGGGCACGGAACTTCACTCTCAGTGTCTCTGGCTGTGGAAGGGGACAGTGACAGGATCCACTCACAGCACAGGGCTAGAGACTGGGTGAGGCTCAGGCAGGCATCAACGTATTTCCCCTTCACCTAAGACCATATTGACGGGGTTTTCCCCGCCCGTACTCACCATTCTCTTGTATGTATCCCCAGCCAGCCACCCAGCATGTCTGGGGAACTCTGGGCAGGCCTGCCCTAAAGTGAGGCAGGCAGCCTGGTCCAATGAAGTGCCCACAGGGAACAGGAGGGGTGATCTTCACGAGAGCGATGTCGTTGGCCTCTGAGTTCCCGGAGTATTTCTCATGAATGATGATTTTCTCAACATATCTCTCCTGCAGAGGTGGCTTCACTGGCTTATTGCTCCCCCACTCAACTTCCTTAGCTCCAAAGATCAGCCTCCAGTCGGTCACTTTTCTGTGGGCACAGGGGTAAGCCAGGTCACGCTTGCTGCGGGCTGGCTGGTGACCGTGACCCTTGGAGGTCCCCACCCCCAGCGGGTCTGGGTCAGCCCCAGTCTGGTTGCCACTAGGCCCAGAGCCTCAGGGGCCTTTGGCACTGAGACCCTTGGAGAATGCCCGGTTCTGAGAAGAGCCTTTCTGAAGACCCCTTCTGCGAGTTCCCGCACATACTTTTTGATCCTGAAGCAGTGAGCAGCAGTGAGCAGCCAGTGGGAGTTCAGCAAGGAGCCCCCACACACGTGGTACCGCCGGTTGTTGTGGTACGTGAAGATCTGGAGGCTGACCATCCAGGGCCAGGATCCGTGTGTGGCGTCTTGCCCGCCGATGATACGCACGCCCCCCTGCCTGAACCGTACCCCACAGGGGCCACTGAGAAGAGACCACGGGCACAGTTCAAGTCAAGAGCAGGCCAGCCGGGCGCCTCCGCAGTGGGGGAGAGGGGCCTGAGGCTGGTCACAAGGGGAACAGCGTGGGGTCCCAGGCCAGCAGGGGCAACCCCAGGGTGGGGGTCCAGGGGCCACGGCAGAGCAGCAGTGCTGGGGGCTGTGCCGGGACAGGCGGCCACGGGTTCCGGGAAGGGTTCAGAGAGGGCAGTTTCTTGGGTCTTGTGGTCACAGGTGGGGTTAGAGGGGCCGCAGGCAGCTAGGACAGACCAAGGGCCCTGGCGGTATGGGAGGTCGCTGGGCAGGAGGAGAGGAAGCTAACGTGGGCATGAAGGGGGTAATCCTGGTGGAGGCTCAGGAAGGAGCCAGAGGGGCTTGGAGTTGCAGGACTGGGCTGGGCAGCGGCAAGAGGAGAGCAGGGCAGGTGGAATTGACCCCCGGGGGAGGCATGCGGGGCGGGCCAGAGGTGGACATTCAGGGCTCTGTGTCACTGGTGAGGAGGAGGGAGTTTCTGGGATTGCAGGGTCCCTTGGGGGCTTGGGAGTTTACACGTGGAGTAGGGGTCCCCGAGGTGCTGCATGAGGACGCCCTGGGATCTCTGGGGTCAGTGCAGGGCCAGGAGGAGGTGTTTCCCAGCGTCTTCAGGACTCGATATTCAAGAGGCAGTGAAGCCAGTCACTGGGGCCGGGGGGTGGGGAGGTGTGGAAACTGGCCTGTGCTTTGCGGAAGCCCCAGAGTTCCTCTTGGGAGGAAGCTATAGATGCCAGGGGCCCTGGGGGCTCTGGGCTGAGGATGGTGGGAGCAGGGAAGGTCCAAATTGGCGATGTGGGGCACAGGTGCCGTGAGACCTGGGAGAATGCTAGGGCCCCTGCTTGGCTTCCTGCAGAGCCCCAGATAGAGGGAGTCTGGGTGGGGTCTGTTACTCAGAAGACACTCTCCCCCTCCCCCAAGTTGTCTGACACTTACTCACACGTGCTGTTATCTCTGGCGACCACAGATACTGCCAAGACCAGCAGAACGGCAGTTGGCAGCATCTCTGCCAAACTCCTGCCCCAGCCAGGCCTGGAAGCCCAGTGACCTCACAAAGCTTCATGGCCTTCCGACCAATCAGCAGGGTGACGTCCCACCCCCCACACACACACCCTCCAGAAATCAGGCCAGGCGGGAGCACTTCAGCCCAAGCGGTTCACGCTGAAGCGACTTCCCAACATCTTGCACAACCTCCCCCAGCCCTCACGCAAACTGTAACCACGGTCCCATTCCGACTCACAGACCGCGGGGCAGCTTAGCCCCTCTGTGAGAAGACGGTCCAACACGTCAGAAGCTCAAGGGAGTCGGGCTCTACAGACTGACAGACCCTTAACCTTGCAGGAGGCAAACTCTTTTCCTCTTCCAAGGGTGTGCTCTCAGCACATTTGCTGAAGACCATTTTGACTTTCCCTAGCTTAGAACTATGAAGCCTACTTTTCTGTCCACAAGGTCCCATATCTTCTACCTGGATATCTCCAGATCTCCTTTCTGGGACCTACACGAAGCAGAAAATTGTCTTCTGTACTTCAGTGTCAGGAATTCTCAGCGCAGTTACCTGAATGTCATGAAATAATGCTTCTTCTGATTGTCAGGAGACAGCATCTCGTATCCCAGAACAGAAAAATGCTCACCTCACCTACCTGGATGTTAAAAAGTTTTACCTTCCCTGCAAGAGTGTGATGAGGTCACATCTCTACCTGCTGAAGGAGGAGTCTTAGCACCTGTACCTGAGCACAAGGTCTCAGCTGGCCTATCTGAAAGTCAAGGAGTCACTCCTTACCTATATGAGGGTCACCAGGCACCACCTACCTCTCCTACCCAAGTGTCAGGACACCTCCTGTCCTCTTTCCAGGTACAATGCAGTTCAGAGAGTCAGATGACCTCACTTCTTCTACCTGAGCATCTTCTCTAACTGAATGTCCTAATTTTGAGACGGGTGGATGGCATCACCAACCTGATGGACATGAGTTTGAGCAAGCTCCAGGAGTTGGTGATGGACAGGGAAGCCTGGCGTGCTGCAGTCCCTGGGGTCGCAAAGAGTCAGACACGACTGAGTGGCTGAACTAACTGAATTTCTCATCTCATGCAACTTTCAGGTCACATCCCCCTCAACTGAACATCCAGTAGGTCGCATCTATCTTACTTCCTGATGGAAGCTATCATCTCCTCCCCCTGACTGTGAGGATCTCTCTTTCTTCCGGCTCAGGGCCAAAGACCTCGGACGTGAGAGTGGCTTTGTCCCATCTTCTCTACCCGAGAACCGAAAGGTCTCACACCCTCTGAGCGTCAGGAGGTTGCCTCCCACCTCGGTGAGTGCTCTGCGGCTCCAACTGACAACTGAAGTGCAGGGGTTCTCGCGCCCCCAGCTGACTGCCAGGCGGTCTCCGGGCTCCTGCTGGAGGAGGTCCTGGTCTCCCTGTCGGAATCGAGAGCTTTCATCTTCTCCACTTGAGCATCACGGGCCTCCCGTCCCCTACGTGAGTGTCCGAATCTCCCACCTCAACCCCGTCTGAAGTCTTTCTCTGCCCTTCCTGACACGCCTCGTCTCTTCTGCTCTGTATCTGGAGGTCCTGCCTCTTCTCTCTGAGTGGCCAAGGGGTCTCCCGTCTCCTGCTGTAGCACAAGCACGTCTCATCTTCCTGTCTGAGCCCCCCTCACCCTGGGTATCAGGCGTCGCCGTCTCTAATTGTCAGCACGTCCCACTTCCTCTCCAGTCCAGAGACACCCTCTCATGCACTTCATTGTCAGGAAGTCACCATTTTCCCTACATGACTGTCCCCACATCTACTCTCCCTGCAGCTCAGCAGGTCTTGTCTCTCTTGTTGCAAAGCCAGGACACGCCTTCCATCTTTATTTACTAGGAAGTGACAAGGACGGATCCCCCTGGTGAGGAGCAGGGTGATTTCACTTCCTTCCTTGAGTTCAGCATTTCATTATTTCCCTTCCTGTCGGGCAAGAGGTTTTATTTCCCTGATAAAAACGCAATTGGATCTCAAGAGAATCAACTATTTGAGTGTCACAAGATTTTTACCTCTGCTGCTGCATGTCAGAAGTCTCCTTCTCCTCACCCTGAGTGTAAGGGGGACTTGTCTCCCCTCCGTCGGTTTCAGGGCTCTTAGGTGCCGTGTCTGTTAGGGGTCCCTAACTTCCCACACCTGAGTGTCACAGGACGTGTTTCTGCCACTTGAGTTTCAGGAGGACCGTCTCCCGTACATCAGTCTCCAAGGTCTCTTTCTCGCTCGCTCTCATCGCAGGTGGCCTCACCTCCTCTATCTGAAGGTCTGCAAGGTCCTATTTCACCTACCTGAGAACTTGCTTATTTTAACTCAGTAGCAGATTGTGCCTGATAAAGTAATCAAAAAAGACGTTTAAAATATAGTTCAAGAAATGGCAGGAGGAATTCAATAAGTGATGTTACAGTTTTGACTGTTAAAGATTATCCAGGTGTTTTTACAGAATTTTGTTGGGCATAAAATAGAAATGGTATTTAGATGCATGTGAATCATGTAACAGAATGATGTAACTGTTTAATTTAAATGTTAATATGTACAATTTTCTGGAAATCGTAACGTTTGCAAGCTTGTTTGCAAGCTTTTTAAAATATAAGATGAAAATGTAAGATAAAAGCTTCAAAACGGAAAGGGATACCCAGATTTTCAAAACATTTAGGGGTTATGCAATAACAAAGTTTGCAGATCCAGTGTCTAGATTTTAGAAGAGAACTATTGTGTGACTCTGCAGCCACTTTTGACCTGTAAACAGGTTCTAGTCCCTGCTCGCAGCCACACTTAGACGTTGAGTGTCAGACATACAGACCAGCAGGTTTAGTTGTGTCATTAAATCTAACCAAAGAGTGCTTTCTCCACACTGTTCTGAGGAGCAAAGGAGAGACAGGAAGGTATGGGACAGTTAGGCTTCTGGGACCACAGGATGGGGTCTCAGTGGCTCCTGGCAGCTTGGCTCAGGCCAAGGTGGAGCTCCCAGCACGGGGGGCAGGACAAGGAGTACCCCCCAACCTGAGGCTCCTTCTCCCTATTCTCGAGTCCCACCCTCCCCAGCCCCACGAGCCCCTCTAGCTTCCCCAGCCTCCTTCCCGCCCTGGCTCTCTCTGCACCCCCCAACCTGGGCCTTCCTGTGCCCACCCCCAGCCCAGCCCTAGCCGGCTCCCGCCTGCCCCGCCTCACTTCTCCCATCCTGCTAACTCCCACCCACCCTCTGTTATCCTCCAGCATATTGTTCTTCCTGCAGTGCAGGACCTTCCTCATCCACCCAGCCTCAGTGCCCAGAGTTGCCCACAGGACCCGGAGGGTGGTCAGCGGTGAGGGAGGGTTGGAGCCATAGGCCACCCGCAAAGCGCTCTCTGCTCCAGGCTGCAGAGAGAATGCTGGTGAGATGCTTAGGGCCCCTGAGGGGATAAAGCTGGGACCTTCTGAGGTCGTGAGGGGGCAGAAGGAGGCAGGGAGTCCACCGCCCTGAGTGAGAAAGTGTCTGCCCAGAGGCGCTGGGAGGCTGCAGCTCACTCAGCGCTGCGACCCTCTGCCATCCCACCATCTGCTTCTCTAACCAAGGCTTCTCTCGCCAAGTCCAGGCCTTGAAGGTTCTGACTCATTTTCGGAGGCACTGAAGTGTCTTCTCCCCAGGACCGGGGCCGGTGTGGCAATGCCGTTTCCACGCCGCGCTCCCACTGCCGTGCTTGCTGGACTGGCCCCAAGTTCCGGGCCCAGGTCCAGCCGGACCCAGGGTTCCACGTGCAGCTCAGAGGAGACCGACCCCCCACTGCCACAGCGCTCGGAATTGGGGGAGTCAGAGACCCCCCCTCTGCCTCCACATTCGGACCCTCCCAGGTCCCCCACTTCCTTCTAGGCCTCTTCTGTGGGACAACCACAGTTTCCAACTTGAAAACGAAGCCAAAAACTTGAAAATATGAAAATTAGAAATTGTGGGGCTTTCTAGACAGATAGCAAGCCTCTCTCAGGGTCCCACTGCCAGCGGTCACCGTCTCAGCCTCACAGGGGCCCTCGCCTTCCTGAGCAGGCCTTCCAGACGCCCACCTGCTTCTCAGAGTTGCTCTGCCCTCCTGCCCACCCTGCGTGAAGACACCCGAGTCCACCCCGCTTCTGCACACAAGGCTTCACTCTGCCCACCGTTCTTATCCTTCCTGGGATCTTCTCGCTTCCCTGGAGGCATCACCCGGCCCCATCCTGAGTTGAAGTCTACATCTGCCACGCGTGATGTTCACACTCCGCCCTGACCCAGCGTGGAGCGGCTCTGCACGCACTGTCCGCCTGGAACCCCACCAGGTTCCGTGCCCAGCCAGTCTGACGGCCCACCTCCGCGGCTTCTGGCCCTCTGGCAGACCTCAGTCACGTAGTCTCCCCCTTTCACAGCTCCCTCTGGGTCTCTTCTGTCCACTCGCCTCACTACACCTCCCCCTTCACTCTTTGAGGTGCCCCTGCCCTTCCTGGGAGCTACTGCCCTCCCCACCAGGTCCCATACAGGGTGTGCCACATCAATGGCTGATGGCAGCTGGCTCAAGGGGAGAAGATCTGAGCTTGGGCAGAAGCTGTTGGGGCAGGAGAACACAGGTACACAGGAGAGGGTTCAAAGACAGGAGCAGCAGGCTTTAGGGACACCTGGACAGTAGCGAGAAAAGTGGACAGAGGCCACGGAGGATAACCAGACTTCTAGCTCAGGAGAGGTCATTCACTGGGCTGGTGAGGAGAAAGAGAAGCTTCCAGTTCAGGAAGCATGGGCTCAGGTCCAGCACGACTCAGAGAGAGTGAGGCACAAAGAAGCCAGGCACGTGGGCATGGAGGTCAGCAAAGAGATCGGGTCAGAGACAGGATCTGCAGGTCATCAGTACAGGCAGCCGAATGCCTGCTGAGGGACAGGGAGGCTTGTGTGACCTGTTCAAAGGAGGGCAGAGTCTGTGCTTCCAGCATCTCCTCAAGCAGGCAACTGAGAAATGGCTTCATTTCTTATAAATTTATTACATAATAATATTATAATTATTATCAATAATAATAATATAAGAAACATAGATCTCTGTGGGGTGTATCACAACGTCAGGGTCAGGAGGCCTCGGGGCTGGAGCAAGGGGAGAAACCCCCCCCGGTGGAGCTCCGTACAAAAGGAGGGGCGAAGCAGAACTGACCCTGTAAAGTTAAAAACCCAAACTGAACGGAACCGAAACCCACAGGGGAGTGAGACGCGTGTGTACGTGGCAGTCTGTTACAGTGACTGCTGCTGTGCGTGTGACCTGGTCTGGTGGTGAAAGGATTACTGGGTGTGAATCTGCCCAGGGAATGGGGCCGGTGGGCCGGGGCGGGGAGGGTGGGCACAGACCGGCGTGCCAAGCCCCTGGGCTGTGAAAACTTCTGTTTTCTGGGTTTTTTAATTTTTATTAAAAAAAGCTAGAAATATAAACAGAAACTCGTGAGTGACGCGAATGGAGCTGAGTCCAGACTCCAAACCCTAGGTTTAAAAACGTCCCGGGCCCCCCAGCCCACAGGTCATTGCTGAGTGTGAGGAGTCACAGTAAGGGGGGCTGGGGTGCCCACTGGGGTCTTTGCCTCCCCACAAGGCTCGCAGTGGCCTGACTCTAGGGGTGCCCCTATGATCCCCCCTAGAAGCCCAGCTGGGGTGGAGCACTGCCTCCAAGGGCCCTCGGGGGCCTCTCCCAAGCAGCAAGGCTTCACCAAGAAGGCCCACTCGGGCTCCGCGAGGCTCTGGAGGGACAAGCTGGGCAAACAGCAGGTCCCAGGGTGCAAGACGACCTCTTGACTTTCTTTGGAAGTGGAGACGGGGTGCTTTCACAGGCACACACCCATGCACGCACCCTGGGCAAGCTTCCGAAGCCCCCACACTAGTCCAGAGTGGCCCCCTGGGACCACCCTCCAGTCAGGCACACAAGGGGCTCCAACGCACTCAGTCGCACCCCGAGTTTCACACACTCGCACACGTGCGCACACACACACAGGGCGGAACTGGCGGCTTCAGGTCCGAGGCCGGGAGGCGTCTCTGCTGTAGTCGCCCAGCAGCGTGGAGAGGAGGCCAGACCCCCGATGGGGGGACCCTGTGAGGGAGACGGCCGGGGGCAGGTGCCAGGGCCCTGCGCCCACACCCACCCGGGCCGGCTCTCCCGGGTCCCAGGCCGCGTGACTGTGCAAGCGCCCACGGGAGTCGCCGCCCGCCGCCCCTCCTCCACGCAGCACCTGAAGGGTCGGTGGGGAACACCATAGCTCAGCGAGGGGAGGGGGCCCAGCAGGGCCCCGGGGCGGGTACGAGGACCCTGGCCAACCCCAGACCAGCTGGAGCGTCCCCTGCCCCATGTGGGGTGGCAGTGGCAGTTGAGGGGCCAGAGATGGAAGACTGGGCAGCCGCAGCGGAACCGGGGGCTGGAGGGGAGGGGAAGGGAAGCTATTAAGGACAGAGATATTTGTTCCTTTTCTTGTTCCAAATATAGAGTGGATTAAAATATGCAAAACAGGGGGCTCCTTGGCCCCCAACCGAGAACCCCAATGTCTCCCCCCTCCCCCCGAGTCACCAAGGTGTGTCTTGACCTCGCATGCTGGACTAGGTTACCCCCTCTGGGAAGGTAGCCACCAGGAGCTCAGCGGGAGATGGTCAGGCTGGAGCACCCCGCCCCCGACCCCCTCCCGCTCCAGCCCCCCCACGGCCCGCGCCCTTCCTGACCGTGTGCTGGGTGGGGCTCGACGGCCTGGGAGGGCGCTAAGCAATGTACAGGGCAAGTCTCCGAGCTACAGCGAACAGGACGATTCATGCAACATTCCTGGCCCGGGCGCCGTTAGGGTGGGGGCTGGGGAGTGGGCCGAGCCCGCAGCCCGGGGGCGGAGGTGGGGCCCTGCCCGCAGGGCGCGGCCGGGGCGTGGGGAGGGGGCGGGGGGCGTCAGCTGCCGTCCAGCTGCCTGAGCGCGCGCTCGATGTTCATGCGGTGGCCCACGCGCGTGACGCCCAGCTCCACGAAGTCGTCCTTGGTGAGCGCCGGCAGGTGCGCGCCCTCGATCTCGTGGTCCTCGAAGCGGTCGCGGTGTTCGCCCAAGTGGATGCTCTCCAGCCAGTCGCCCACGTCGAACTTGCTCCAGAGTTGCAGGGGCTTTTGCTGGAAGGGCCGGCGGGGGCTGGGGGCCCCGGAGCCCGGGCCGGGCGCTGGCGAGGGCAGCGGCGAAGGCGAGGGCGAGCGGCTGCGTGCGCTCACGCTGCGCACCACAAACCGCACCTCCTTCGGCTCATGCGGGATGGAGAGGCTGGACGACTTGAGGATGGTGGGGGGCGTGAGGCCGAAGGGCCGCCCCGCGCCCCCCGCCCCCGCCCCCAGCCCCTCCACCCGCTCCAGCGACGCGGGCTTCACTGGGCTCGGGGCGCGCCGCGCCACAGGGTAGCGGCCGCCGGGCCGCACCGGGTAGGAGGCCCCGCCGCCCGGGCCCCCAGGGCTGCGCTGCTGCGCTGAGATGGTGCTCAGCTCACCGAGGCTGCTGAAGAGCCTGCGGAGGGAGAGGGGGTCAAGGCCAGGTGAGGGGTACCAGGCAAGATGGGGCCGGGCGGAGGGGCGCGGGGCCAGCGGCCGGGAGAACGCTGGGGGCGGGGATGGGGGGGCGGTGCTGGGACTCGTGGCGGGGGGTCGGGGGGGGGGGCGGTGGGTAGCCTTAGGGCCAGAGGGAGAAAGAAGGATAGGATCCTGTGGTTACTCTGACCTGGCCCCAAGTCAGAGTCAGTGCCCTGCTGGGGAACGGGGAGCCCTAGACTGAAGGGAGTAAAAGCCCTGGCCCCCTCTACTCCATGGGGGCTCAGAGAGCAGGCTGCCTGAGCAAAGACAGCCTCTGGGGCAAAGGGCTGACCCCCCCATTTCTGACAGCCTGAGACACGGGCTCTGGACACCACCCCATCCACCCATACCCCAGAGAGTAGGACTGGCAATGCCCCTCACCACTTCCCCCTCTGTTATCCTGAGACCCAGAAAGACCCGGGCTGGCTGCAGGGCTGGCTGAGTCGTGATAAAGGCTGGTGGCAGCACAAGACTGAACAGTCCATGAGGTCTGCAACAGACACCGGGCGGCCTTCACACCCTCACAGAGCAGCAGCGCGTGCAGGACAGGCGTGAGGCCGCGGTGCACCCATGACACGCAGCCTCGCTGCACGGGAAAGCACGTAGCAGCAGCAGCCACGTATGTTACATACATGCAGCAGCAGTGGCAGGAGTGGCAGCGGCCTGCCCATGACAGTGACAAGCAGCACACACTCACACACACACACACACACACACGCACATGGCCTTCACTTCCCAGCATCACCTGGCAGGACCCAGGCCTGCAGCCCCTCCACCCCCCAGCATGGCCGCGGTGGGAGGCCCGATGGGGAGGACTCCTCCAGAGAAAACCCACTCCTGTATCCCACATCACCCCCTCCGCCCCGTTTCTCTCCCTATCCCCTGCTGTGGCCGAGGGAAGCCTCGGGGGGCCGGCAGTGGCACCGAAGCCCCACGAGGCCAAGCACAGCAGAGATCCAGGCGGGCAGCGCACGGACGGTGAGAGGCATGGGATGTGCATGCTCACTTACACAGCCGGCGCTCAGGACCACCGCGCAGCTAGACAGAGCAGCCACATGCAGATGGGCAGGAGAGAGCAATGAGAGAGAGAGTTAGCGGCCGGCCGCCCGGGGCAGGCACGACCACAGTGCGCAGCCAGGTGCGACCACAGTGCGCAGCCAGGTGCGGGGGCCGCTGGCTGGCCAGACACCCAGGGAGGGAGGCACTCAGACGCAGTGGGCCGGGTGCAATGGGAGGGAGCACGCTGGAGCTGCAGGGCGAGGGGAAGTGCAGGCCTGACGTGGGCAGATCTGGGTGGGCTTCTGGTCTGCCTGTGACCTGTTCTCCATTTTGTGGCCCTCATCCACAGGCTTTACTCAGAACCTTGTGTGGCAGGCGCTCAGCAGACACCTGGCACTTGGGGGTGCTTTGTGACCCCTTGTGCTGTTGCTGGCCTAAGGGCTTCTCTCCAGCTGCCAGCCCACCTCCCTGTCTCTGCCCTTGCCTGAACTGGGCTAAGGACCCCTCCCCCCTGGGTTTCCTCACTTTTGAGCCATCCTGACTGGCGCCTGCCCCACATCGCATGGGGCATCCTGAGCATCACTCCTCCCCTAAAAGCAGGTCTTGTCTTTTCCTCTCTCACCGGTGCAAGGTCAGCCTCTCCCAAGAGATCCAGCTCTGTCTTACTCGACCTGGTTTCCGCTGCCTGGCTCCCTGTCCTCAGCCTCTGTCCCTGCTGCCTCGCCCAGTTGCTCAGATCCAGAGCAGAGCCTCTTGAAGAGGCCAGACCATGCTCTCCCCACCCCAGCAGAGAGGGGCTCCAAGAGCACCTGGGTGATGGGCTCAGGGACCGGCATCGATCATCAGAAGAAACCCTCTTCTCTCCCACATCTGGCCTCCGTGGTACCACCTGGATTTCGGAGCAAAGCAGGGCGGCAGTGGAGGGTGGGGGAGGACACCAAGGGGCTGGAGGGAGTCCAAGTGGTCGAGATTGCTAGGGAAGGGCAAGGGAGCGGTGCTGGGGACAGCACTCCCGTCCCCCGCACCCAGGCCCTCCCACATCCCACCCTGGCCTGGGGACCTGCATCTCAGGATGGAGTCCTGTGTGGCTGGAGTTCTCCAGGTGTCTCCTGGAGTGGGGTCAGGAGCCCTGGCAGGAGGTAAGCTGAAGGCCAAGGATGAGGGCGCACTGGCTCAGAAGCGCCAGGGAGACCCTGCCAAGGGGAGATCCTGGGTGTGGAGCGGGGCACCTGCCAGAGGCTAGGGCTGGTGCCAGGAGGTGCTGTGAGTGAGGGACTGCAGGGCCACGATCCCCTGGAGTGCGGGAGAGGGGGCTCGTCACACGCCGACGGCTGTCCCCCCGAGGCCCTAGGGCCTGGCAGGAAGTGTCCAGGGATGCCATGCCTGGGGGTGTGCTCCTCCTCCCCTTCCTCTCAGGAACAGGGAACTGCCCACATTGTCCCAGGCCAGGACCCCCGGGGTGTCCCTGGTCAAGTCCCCGTTTCCACACCACCTCTGCACAGCCGTCACCGTCCGTCACCTCTCAGCGTTCCGATGACCTCCCAGCCAGGCCCTGACCATGGTACAGCCAAGTCACAGCCCCCCAGCCTCCCAGAGCGCTTCCGGGACACACAGTCTCTAACACGTGTACCTCACTAGGCACCTGCACCCCTGGATGCCTTCTGCTCTTTCTCCAGACAGCTTAGCCAGGCTCCAGTCCTCAACAACCTTCCCACCAGCGTGAGTCTTGTACCATCTGGCTCACTTCTGCCTCCTGGACCAGTGAGGTCTGGTGTCGTGCGTCCCTCCCCTTCCCCAGCCCCTGCAGTTTCCAAGGATGTCACCAGAATCCCCCTGCTGACCTGTCCACCGGTTTCCCTCTTAAGTGCCCTTCCCCTCCCCTTCCTTTCTGGATGAGGCCCCCAGTTAGTTCGCACTTTCTCCCAGGCCACGTCATCCACTTCCACCCTTTGCTGTAACCAGTGTGTCCATGACTGCCACATGTCAGGCCAAGCCAGTCTCTCCTGAGCCCCAGACCTCTGCTGGGGTCTGCACACATGCTCTCCTCCCCCAGCCCCTCTCGCACCAGAGGCCTTGGAGCCCCCATCAGCTGCTGCATCTCTTCACCCGCATGGCTCATACGTCACCAACTCCCAGCATTAACCCAGGCCTTTCTCCTCATCCCCCAGCTACCTCTGATTCCAGACCTTTCCTGGTCTTTCTCGGGACCTCTTGCCTGGCTTCCTAATTGTTATCCTTGACTCCTGGTGCCTAGCTCAAAGCCAGGAACACCATATACATGGGGGAAAAAATGCTATAAAACAAGAGCAACGTGATGTGTTACTCTCGGGCTTGACTGCCTGTCAACCCATGGCGCCAACAGGCAAGAGAAAGCCCACCCCAGCCCTGGCCTCTGCCTGGAACTTTCTGCCGCTACACTCATGCAGGGCAGGTCTAGGCCTGTGGCCTCCCGCAATTTAAGAGCCTCCTAGAGGGAAGTGACCCTCAACAGGAGCACGAACGGTACAGGCTGTGAGCACCACGCTGCGCCCTCTCTGGCGTCAGTGCCTCACTCACTGCCCGCACCAGTTCACAGCTCCAACCTTGGCACACTCCAGATGCCCCTAGGCCCCTCCTCTGTGACCCCTTCCCACTCCTCCAGTGGAGTTCATGGCTCCTGAGGCCCTGATCACATCTCCTGCAAACACACCTCACAGGTCCCCAACCTGTGAGGACCTCCTCAAGGACAGAGCACATCCTGGCCCCTGTGTCCTGCACTGGCCGGCACACAACAGGTCCAATTTCAAAAGAGCAGGTCCTGTTGGCCTTGAGGCACCTGCAGTCACGTAAGACTCTAGCCGGATTCCTGGATGCTAGCAGGACAGGGCTCACAGCAGGTCCCCAGGGCAGGGTTTCTCCATCATAGCAGAAACGTGCGTCTTCTGTGGGATGATAACTAGGGATCTCCTAAAGAAACGGTTGAGACCACAGCACACTGCACATCAGAAGTTCTGAGAAGTACTGCTGAGAAGAAACCTTGTCAACTTTGTTTCCAAAGCTATTTCACCATGAATCTTTCCAGGTAAACTCAGATGTGTCAGTAGCAGTTTTGTCACTACGTGAGAAATGAGGGCCACACTCTAGCCACTGTTAGCTGCAAAGCAAGAGCTGCCCAGCAGCCCCAACAGGCAAAACAGCCACTGCTGGCCACACGGGGGGCTCACTGCATGTGGCCACAGCATCTCCTGCTTGGCCTCCTGCCAGTGGCCGCAAGCAGAAGGCAAGGCACTGGGGCACTGGGGCCCGCTCCAGAAGGCCGTGGGTTCACCCAGGGCTGAGGGCAAGGAGGAGAGCACAGGAGGAAGGAAGGAAGTGTAAACAGGAGCAGAAGGGAACGCAGAGGGAAGTGGGGGAGGAAGGGCGGGGCACACAAGGGGTTAAGGCCACTGGGCCTGCCAGGTGGCACTGACTAGGCTCAACCATAGTGACTTCAGAATCTATGTGCTGTTTGTTATACACCAGCTGATAAACAAAGGTTTGGGTCTATAGAACGAACACACGTGCATTTCTGCACGAGGGAAATTGTTGTTCAGTTGTGACCCCATGGACTGCAGCACGCCAGGCTTCCCTGTCCTTCACCATCTCCTGGAGTTGGCTCAAACTCATGTCCATTGAGTTGGTGATGCCATCCAACCATCTCATTCTCTCTCACCCACTTATTCTCCTGTCCTCAATCCTTCCCAGCATCAGGGTCTTTCCAGTGAGTGAGGTGGCTCTTCGCATCTGGTGGCCAAAGTATGGGAGCTTCAGCTTCAGCATCAGTCCTTGCAATGAATGTTCAGGGTGATTTCCTTTAGGATTGACTGGTTTGATCTCCTTGCAGTCCAAGGGACTCTCAAGAGTCTTCTCCAGCAACACAGTTTGAAAGCATCAATTCTTTGGTGCTCAGCCTTCTTTATGATTCAACCCTTGCATCCGTATATGACTACTGGAAAAACCATAGCTTTGATTATATGGACCTTTGTCAGCCAAGTGATGTCTCTGCTTTTTCATACGCTGTCTAGGCTGGTCATAGCTTTCCTTCCAAGGAGCAAGTATCTTTTAATTTCATGGCTGCAGTCACCATCCACAGTGATTTTGAAGCCCAACAAAAGAAAATCTATCACTGTTTCCATTTTTCTGTATCTATTTGCCATGAAGTGATGGGAATGGATGCCATGATCTTCATTTTTTGAATGTTGAGTCTTAAGCCAGCTTTTTCACTCTCCTCTTTCACTTTCATCAAGAGGCTCTTTAGCTCCACTTTGCTTTCTGCCATTAGGGTGGTATCATCTGCCTGTCTGAGGTTGTTGATAGTTCTCCCGGCAATCTTGATTCCAGCTTGTGCTTCCTCCAGCCCAGCTTTTCTCATGATGTACTCTGCATATAAGTTAAATATGCAGGGTGACAATACACAGCCTTGACGTACTCCTTTCCCAATTTGGAACCAGTCTGTTGTTCCATGTCCGGTTCTAACTGCTGCTTCTTGACCTGCATACAGGTTTCTCAGGAGACAGGTAAGGTAATCTGGTATTCCCATCTCTTTTAAGAATTTACCATGGTTTGTTTTGATTCACACAGTCAAAGGCTTTAGCGTAGACAATGAAGCAGAAGTAGACAGTTTTTTGGAATTCCCTTGCTTTCTCTATTATCCAATGGATATTTGTAATTTGATCTCTGGTTCCTCTGCTTTTTCTAAATCCAGTCTGAACATCTAGAAGTTCTCGGTTCACATACTGTTGAAGCCTAGCTTGAATGATTTTGAGCATTACCTTGCTAGCATGTGAAATGCGTACAACTGTACCGTAGTTTGAAGATTCTTTGGCATTGCCCTTCTTTGGGATTGGAATGAAAACTGACCTCTTCCAGTCTGGTGGCCACTGCTGAGTTTTCCAAATTTGCTGGCATAGTGAGTGCAGCACTTTCACAGCATTATCTTTTAGGATTTGAAACAGCTCAGCTGGAATTCTATCACCTCCACTAGCTTTGTTTATACTAATGCTTCCTAAGGCCCGCTTGACTTCACACTCCAGGATGTCTGGCGCCAGGTGACAAGGCAAGAATACAAAGAACTGTACAGAAAAGGTCTTAGTGGCCCAGATAACCACGATTATGCGGTCACTCACCTAGAGTCAGACATCCGGGAATGTGCGGGAAATTACTGCACATTAACACCGTGTCTGTCACCAGAACGGGTTTAATGACAGAGACTCCAGATCATAGTGGACAAAGAGCAGGGCTTGAGGTCAGATGCCACCATTACTGGATGGAACGGGCCTCCTTAGAACCTCAGTTGTATTGTCTGGAAAATGGAAGTTACATTATTATCCACCTAACAGAAGGGCGGCGAAGACGAAGTAACACGACTTGGTCTCCTCCAGCGCAGGGCGTGCTTACTCCCCATAAGGGCTCTACGAGGCCACCTGCTGGCCTGGCAGAGTGCCCGGTCACCCTCACTATTCACAAGGGAGGGACTGAGGTTCACTGAGGCTAAGTGGTTTGTCCAAGACTAGAAACTCAGATGCAATCTGCTGAGGGCTGATATCCAGGGCCACCTCACCCAGGCCGACGTCAGGGCACAAACTGAGTTGCCAAAGCTGATGAATGCCATGGCACGAGGGAGTCTCCTGTTGTAGGCTCGCTAGCACCTGGTACCTCTGGGAATACCACCCGAGTCCCCTTTGGATACCACCCCCTCCCCCCACTTTAGCACCTGTCCAGTAACTGGGCTGACCACAAGCCCTGACTCCTAAGACAGCAGATGACGCGGGCCTGGCCAATAGCAGCCCTATGTCTCCCTGACTTGAGTGACCATTTCAGGGGACACAGGGGACCCACATGAAGCCAGTTGGAGCCTGGGATTTTGCAGGAACTCCTGAGGGAAAGAGGCTCACTCTGCAGATCAGAGTGGGCCTGCAGAGCAGATGGAATATAAAAGCTAGAACTGCTGGCCTTGCCCCGACCCCCACATCCAAGAAAGGAAACACACACAGGTCCTGATGCAACCTGGAGCCACTGGACGAAAAGAACCTTAACACGACAAATGGGAAATGCTAAAGATGACCATGGGAGACATGGCAGGGAGTTCAGCTGAGAGACCACCTCCTTCAGCCCCACGGGAGCCCGCGGAGCGAAGATGGGACCTGGGCTGCCCTGAGTGCAGCTCTGGGTCTCAACAGTCAGCAAACCTCCACCAAGTGTCTGTCCTTCTGTGGCATCTGTCCTAAGCTGCCTGCCTAGACCTCAGATCACAAAAGACAGCACTTGCATTTGGCAGATGTTTTATTAAGGCCTGCACTGTGCCAGGCATGGTGCTTCCCGCAGTCAATGGCCTTAATTTTCATCAGGACCAAGGGGCACAAAGAAGTGGAGGGAGGAGGAGCAGAGAGAAGATGGGGGCTGGTCCAGGCTGCATCGGGGAACCCCACCTTCAGGGGTCTGTTCCTGAGAGGCCTAGGCTGCTCACTCCAACTGGAAACCCCTGGCCACACCCCTAACACCCTCTCTAAGGGCACTTGAAACCTTGCCCTGGTAGGAATAAGGCTTTCACATTCAACTGGGAGTTGGAAGAGGTGGAAAGTGGGGAGGGCCCCAGAGCCAGCCTGGGATGACAGGACTGGAGGGCAGCTCCCCAAACCACTTAGTAAAAGCCTCACTAGTGTCCCAAGCCCCCACCTATCTTTTGAGTCCTTAGCTGGGAAAAAAGTAAATTGGACAAGCCCATGTGAGTAAGACCTGGATCCCCTCAACGCTTCGTGAACTCTGCCCTCCAAGGCTGGCAGGAAAGACTCACTAGGTTGGTCACATGGTGGCAAGAAGGAGGAGTCAGGAGGTGGTACCTCACGTGATACCACAAAGCTAGAAGTGGGGGAGAGCCACCAGGGCGCAGAAGCCAAAAGCAGACAAGAACTGACCAGGGGGTGACCAGCTCTGACTCAGACCAGCACTGTGAGCAGAAACCAGCTCTCCTACCAGCATCCATGGAGCCCACAGGCCCAAGGAGGTCCTCTCCGGGGCAGACTCCTGGGAATGAGGTCCTCAAGGGAAGAGCCAAGGGATGAGCCCAGAGGGTGTGGCAGCAGACTCCGAGCCAGAGTGGCACCCAGCCACTCCCCCACTTCCAGAGCACCACGCGGCCTCTCTTAAGTCCCCACCTTGTGGGAGCGATGGGCGGGGAGGCCAAAGGAATGGGTAAGGTACTGGGAAGAAGCAGATGGAGGTGCAGAGAGAGAGTATGCTTTCCGTCTAACAATGGCTTCTTAATGCACTCTGAAAATCACGCACAGGAATCGGTATTTGAGGGACTCTGAGGCAGTGCTGAGAGACAGAAATGTTTCTGGGGCAGAAAACAGGAAATTGGTGGTGGGCCTTAGGAGGAAAAGGATCCAGTGTACTCTTAAGTTTCAGAAGGAAGTGAGGAAAGATGGTACCAACTGCATGGGACAGCCACACGGCCACCGAGAGGATGAGGGGGTGGGTAGTGGTTTGCACAGGGCACCAAGAAGTCAAACAGCTGGGGGTGGGGGGCAGCGGCAACTTTAGAGTGGACCACAGAAGGACCCTTAATGGTAGAGGCACCTATGGTCAAGAGAGAGAGTGAGCGTGCTTGGGGATTCCCCGGGGCACAGAGCCTCAGGAGGGTGTGGAGGCGCTCACAGCCGGCCTTCACTGCCAGCACCAACAGGGAGGCAGAGAAGAGAACCCCTGACATCTCAGGTCCCTGAAAGAACCCTGGGTCCCAGACAGACAAGGCCAGATACAGGACAGAGGGGCACACAGCAGCGCACAGGGCGGGGTGGCACGGACAGGTGACAGAGGAGACAGGATGGGCGGCAGGGGGAGCGGAGCCACAGAGGGCCGGGAGGAGGACGGGGCGGGGCGGACGGGGACGGGACCCTCCCCACGCTGCCCTGCTCACCGAGCTGCCGCGATGGGAGACTTCTTGGCGGGGTCCAGCAGGCCGCCCAGGCCGCCGGCCGGCTCCTCCCCCAGGGAGCGGGTGTCTTTGTTCAGCTGCTGCAGGCGGGAGCTGAGCTCAGTGATCACAGTTGGCTTGTCGTCTTCGGGCCCAGGGAGCCCCCGGCTCTCGACGGGATCCCCCCACAGCTTGGACCTTCTCTGGAAGAGGTAGCGAGGGCGAGCAGGCCCGGCAGCAGAGGCCAGCCCGGCGGTGGCGGCGTGGTGCTGCTGGGCCATGAGCTCACTGTCGGAGGACTGCTTCAGCAGCGGGTCCCTGAAGGTCACCGGCCCCTTCCCCAGCGGGGACTTGAGCTTGGGCTTGGGAGGCACTGGTGGCTTCTCGAGTAGAAAAGTATGTCCGTCAGCGAAGGAGGTGTGGGTGTCCGTGAGTTCCCCGCTCTCCGAGCTCAGGGTGGACATGCTGGACACGGTGGAGATGGTGCTCGTGGTCTCCAGGTGGGGGTCGCTGGAGCTGCGCGTGTCGGCCTCCTCCACCCCCGAATCCGCGGCAGACTCCGGAGCGGGCGGCGGCTCGCTGCTCGGCTTCCCTGAGGCCGGGCCTGGCACCGTGGTGGGCGAGGGGCCTGGGCCTGGGAGTGGCGTGGCCAGCAGGACCCCGTTGGCAAACTCTTCAGGAGGCGGCACGAGTCCGATGCGGGCCAGCTCCTCTCTGGTCTCCTCGTCGCTGGAGGACAGCTGGGCTGGCGGCAGGTTCACAGCGAATACCAGCTCCGGCTCCTCCTCGGAGCTGCCCTGGCCTGGCCCGGAGTCGGCGGTGGCACTGCCGGGGGGCTGGGCCCGGGGGCTCGGCAGGGGCTCTGCGACCACAGCGGACTGAGTGGGGGCTGGGGCCAGCTCCGGGGTGCCAGGGCGCTGCTCTTCGGCCCCCAGCCCGCCAGGCTCGTGCCCGTTGCTGGTGGCGTGCACCACGATGAGGCCGGCGGGCCGCTGCAGGGACGTGTCCAGGACGCTGAGGATCATGGACTTCTTGTCCTCCGGGGACTTGCGCTCCTCCCGCGGCGCCTTCTCGGGCTCCCTCCGCGCAGGCACTGGAACCCAGGCTGGGCTCCTGGGGGAGAAGGCTGGCGAGGCCAGAGGCCCCCGCTCCGAGTCCCGAGCCTGCACATCCACAAACAAGGGCCCAGGCCGGTCGGTGTCGGGGCTATGCACAGGCGTAGGGGACCGGGAGGGCGCCTGGGAGGCCAGAGCCCGCTCGCGAGCAGCCAGGGCCAGGGCCAAGGGTGAGCTGGGGTCCAGGGGTTTGCCGGTGAGCGGGTGGATGAAAGTGGAGCCGGAAGGCCCGAGGCTCGGGCCGCTGACCAATGGCTTCAGAGCAGAGACCGGGGAGGGCAGGAGCAGGTCACGGCCGGTGGTGGTGGCGCCGGTTCCCAGAAGCCGCTCGTCGATGGAGCGGGAGGGCTGCAGGGAGGGCATGTCCGCGCTCGGAGGGCTGCCCTCGATGGCGCCCACAGACAGGAACACCGTGGAGCGCCGCCGCTCCTCCAGCCGCCGGTCCTTGCTTGGGGCTGGGCCGCCATACGCCAGCCCGGGGCCGTCTCCCGGGCCGTAGTCGAGGCCACTGGGCCGAGGCCCGCGGTGCGTCGGGGAGGGCTCCCTGGCGAAGCTGCCGACGCCCGGGCCGGGGCTGCCCACGGCCAGGGCCGCGCGCTCCTGCGCATCTTCCACCTGCAGCTGCTTCACCAGCGGGCTCTTGCGGCGCTGAGGTTTGGACGGCGCGAAGAGGCTGGCGCTGAAGGCGCCCAGGTTGGCGTAGGGGCTGTCGGGGCCTGGCGGCCGTGGCCGCCGCTTGGGGCGTTCCGGCGGGGTGGCCGCTGGCGGGGGCCGAGAGGCGTCGGCCGCCTCGGGCGCCGAGTCCTGCAGGATGATCATGGAGCGCGCGCGCTTCTGCCGCTCCGGGTAAGGCAGCGGACCCAGGGCCGCGCCGGAATCATACAGGCCCGGGGCGCCCGCGCCCAGGCGCGCCTCCAGGCCGGGTTTGAAGCTGGAGCGCACGGTGTCGTAGGCGCGGCCCGGAGGCGGCGGTGGAGAGAAGGCGGGGGGCGGCCCAGAGTCGAAGTAGTAGGGGGCGGGAGGGGGCGGCGGCGCGGTCTGCGGAGGGGGCGGGATGCCACGGCCCTCGCGCATCGAGTCCTGCATCGACGTGCTCCTCGGGAAGCGCCCCTCCAGCAGGGACGCCAGCTTCTCGTCCTCCCCTGCAGACAGAAGCCCTGGTGAGCCCAGCCGTAGCACCAAGGGCCGGAGCCTGCGAGGAGGCCCCTCCGGACCCGGGCGCCTGCCCTCCCCCCACCCCCGGGGGCAGCCCAGGTCCCGGACGCAAAGGCATCTTCGAAATCTGCTAGAGCTGCTGGCCTGCCCGCCGGAGGATGGAGTCAGGGCGGGCGTGGGCACTAGGGTTACAGAGCAGAGGGAGACACGGAGAGCCCAGGGCAGGGGGTCTGAGCAAGGTCCTCAGTCTGGACTGGTCCCGGAAGGCCAGGCTCTGCACCTCAAGCCGGGCGTCGGGTTGGTAGGGCTCCTGCGGACTGGGGAGAGGGATGGGTTCAAATACAGCTGAGAGGAGGGCCCAGCAGCAGAGGCTCTGAGAGAAGACTCCAACTCTGACCATGGAGAGGGCCCAAAGACAGCAGCCCCCACCCCAGCGGTGGGGACGGAGCTGCAGAGAAGGGCGAGGGGTGGTCAGAGCAGGCCTTCCCGCCCAAGACTGAGCAAGGCCTCCTCTCAGAGCCACCAGCAGTGGAATAAGCAGGTGTCACTGGGAGGCCCTGGTGGCAACCGGGGTTGGAGGAAGGGAGATGGTTAGAGGTAAGGGGGGCTCGGCCAAGCAGGAGTGCTTCACTGTGAGCAAGGGGGCGGCAGGACTGTGGCCAGGAGAGAGCTGGTGCCCCGGTGAGTGGCGCTCTGTGGGGAGACAGGTCCAGAGAGGCTCCATCCTAGAGACCAATGGGCACTGGGCTGGGGGTGGCTGCCAGGATGTCACTGCCATAGCCCTAGCTGTTGTTCAGTCACTAAGTCATGTCCAACTCTGCGACCCCACGAACTGCCACAGCCCTAGTGGCAGAAATTCGGGAAGGCCGGGCAGAGGAGGAAGGGAGGGTTACAGTGAGTGGCAGCCTGAGCACCTGACCCACGTTTCAGTTTGACTCCTTACCGGCTGTGTGACCCTACGCCAGGCCCTGAGCCCCTCAACGCCCCAGTGCTCTGGTGGACAACCCAGAGTTAAAATGAACCCTACCTCCTGCCTCACTCCGATGTCATTAGGGTCTGTGCAAGAGCAGGGCTGGGGCCCTCAGGGCCCCCACTGTCCTGCCGCCTCGCTAGAACCTGGCAGGACCTCCTGAGCGTCCCTGTGCACCGTGTGGGCACCTGTGCTGCCGCTGTGCTCCGTTAGGCTGCAGGTGTAAAACGGCCCAAGCCAAGGAGAGTGGCCGAGTGGCTCCTCAGAGCTGACACCCAGGGCTTTGGGAAGACTCCTTGGGAATCTACACCTGGCCTGGCTCAGCGCTTGGCCACATTTTTATGCAGACCGCCTGTTCCCCAACCACCTCCCTCTCCGGCCGCCACGGTGCTCTACCGGTCCTCCCACACAGCACTGTCCGCCTGGGTCCCGCATGACAGCACGGCAAGGGGCTGGGGGGGGCCTTTGTGTACGACAAGACTTGAATTCCAGCTCTGCCAGTTACTGTCTGATGTTTCTTTACCTGACACCTCAGTTTCCTCATCTCTGGAGACCTGATCCCTCCCACTGAAGTGTGACGCAGAGCCATTTAAAGCTTATAGCACAGGGCTGAGCACCCAGAAGCATCCCAGGAAGGCAGCTAAGATCGTCATCACCATCACCATCATCATTTTTAGGTCTGCCTTCCACCCCCACTGCTGGACACAGATTCTGTGCCAGGTTCGGCCTGGGTCTCCTCCCCGCTACATTTCTTATGTGGCATATAAACGCAGCTCAACACCCACAAACTTGTGCACAAGCTGGAGGCACGCGGGACAAGCTAGGGCTCCTGGAGGATGCAGGAGGTTTGGCACACCACGTTCTAACCGAGGGTGAAGACAAGTCACTTGCCTTGGGATGAAAATGGTACTCTGTTCTGATGCAGAGCAGGTGAGGCCCTCTGCCCAAATAGTAACAGTGGGCATTTCTCCAGCACTTTTGTGCACCAGCCTCAAGATGCAGGACCTACAGCTACTATTAGCATGTGAGTACAGCCCTCTGGGTGAACCTCAGATTGGCCTTAGGAGGTAGGTATAGATGGTCCTCATGTTTATGGATCAGGACCTTGAATTTCAAGGATTGAGATGTGTGCCCAGGGTCACATACACAGGACAAGGGGTTAGGAGCCCCAGAGTCTGACACCTCAATCAATATTCAGGTGAGTGACAGGTGGCAGGCTAGGGCATGGAGGATTAAAGACGAGCTACCTGTGGACTGAGCACAGGAGTGTCCAGGAAGGAAAAGCTGGCGATCTCCACTGGGGGCCTGAAGGACAGGCACTTAGATCTGGGCCTGTGGGGTCAGTACTGGGACTGGGTGGGGCTGAGGGACAGGTCAGCCAGCCAGAGTGAGGGTGGATGGATAACAGTGAGTCCCGGAGACAAGTCAGAGGAGACAGAGACAGACATCCCCAGGTGGAGCAGTAGAGGATGGGCCCTCGGGCCCCAAGGCGACGCGGAGCCACAGAGGGTTAACTCCAGGGTGCGAGGTGACATCAGCTCTGCAGAAAGCCCGCTTTGGCCAGAGAGGTGGACTAGAGGGTAAACAGAGGGTGAAGCTGGGGCAAGCGGTCAAGGGGAGACCCGAGCTGTGGTCTTCAGAGACTGAGGCACAAGACAATGCGGCCTGGCCAGGTAGGCCTGCAAGGTGTGTGAGGAAGCACACCACTCCTAATTTGGTGGGGCATCCAGAGAGTAAGGAGGAAACAGAATGCCCAGGGCCTAGGCCAGGGAGGTAAGGGGGACGCGCTTCTTGCCTTCAAAATAGCTGCAGTTTCATGTGCCCTCTTCCCCAACCTTCCACCTACAGAAATGACCACGGCAGTCTCTGAAGGACCACTGCTGTCAGCAACTCATCCCAGTATCTCCCAGAAACCCCCAGGCGTCCGGCATGTCTGAGCCCACACACACACTCCCAGCCTTCCTTGACACACAAGCATGACTGGTCCTCCTTAGTAAATATGCCTGCATACCCACCATGCAACTGCTGCGCTGAGCTATCTGCAGACATGTCACCTCCCCCAACTGAGTCCCCAGACCCTGCCCAGCATCAGCTTAGAGTGTGTACACTCAGCAGGGGCCCTGGGTGAGTAAGAGACTGGGTCTGCAGCAGCTGATTGGCCAGGTGAGTGAACAGAAGACAGGCAAGGCAGCTGTGTGACCCTGGGAAAGTCATTTCTCCTCTTTGCCTCAGTTTCCTCATCTGCAATCTAGACGTACTGATAGTGTTATCTCAGGAAGGCTACTGTAAGTATTAAACGAACCAGTGTATGTAAACACAGTGCTGGAGTAAGTACTGACGAGACCTTTACTCTGCTGGGCATCGTGGGGTATACAGGAATAAAGGGATGGACAAGTAGAAAGGTCAGTGAGTGAACAGATGGACAGAAAACTGGACATGTCTGTAGGTGCATGGATGGACAGGTGAGGATGTAAGGGGGACCAGATGCCTAGAGGGAGGAATGGTGGGTAGGGCTCCTTAGATGATCCACCCCGGGGTCAGGAGAGGAGATGGCCAAGGGTGAGGGGAAATGAGGCCGCACGGGGACAGGTGCTGAAGGCAAAGAGGCCGACACAGCCTCAAGAGAGACCCACATCCCGCAGGGGAGAGATGGAGACTGACAACTGAGGGGGAAACGGCAGCTGTCCTTGAAGTCCTAGAGAGGAAGGTTTCAAGGAGGAGGGAGTGGGAAAGTCAAGTGTGTCGACTGGGAGGAATCCCCCGGTGGGAACAATTTCAGTTTTAAGTACGGACAAAGCTGGCCTGCCCCAGGCCAAGAGGGAGGTGGAAAGACAGCAAGTAGGGGGACTTCTGGAGAAAACGGCCTGTGAAGGAGAGGACAGACGGAGAGCAATAACTGGAGTGCTGGAGAGAGGGAGGGGGCAGGCTCAAGGGGAGAGAAACGTGACATGTGCTCGGGCTGCAGGGGGCACAGCCGGTAGGATACAGGAGAGCCAGGGACAGGGACGCTGGCGTCTGTGGGAGGGCAGGACGGGGGGGGGAGGGGCAGGGAGAAGCCTCAGGGGTGTCTTTAGCAAAGTATCTCTTGGCTAGGGGGAGGACTAACACCCCCCCCCCCATATATGTCCACAAACAAATGAGATTCCTAGGCTGCAGCCAGGGAGAGGCAGGACTTGGAGAGAAACTGTAAACCTCAGTTGAAGGGCGGGGAGAGACAGGGGCCTCCAGCCCGGCACCCACTCCAGCCCCCACCCAGTCCTCCAGCCCCATGCAGCCCCCAGCCCAGCCGTACCTACAGACTTGGTCCGTGGAATCCCCTTCCGCAGGGAGCCTGGCAGCTTCTCTGGGCCTGGGAGGCCCTGGCGCTCAAACAGTGACTGTGAGAGTTGGAGGGGGCAGGGGTATATGGAGGTTCTAGAGCACCGGGGTCCCTAGTTCCCCATCCAGCCCCACCCATCCTCCTCCTAAGCCTGAGAGCAGACCCCTCTATGTGCTAATTCTCCGACACAGGAGCCAGACCCAGGTCCTGCCTCTGAGGAGCAGGGGCAGAGCTGCGGGACCCAGGCAGCCCTGGGCAGGGTTCTTGCAGACAGGGCCAGAGCAGGCAGGCGGCCTCGGTGAGGCCGGGGGCGGGGGGGGGGGGTGGAAACAGCCCAGAAGTGGGCGGTGGGGGGACCGAGACACACCATGCTGTGACGTCAGCTTGGCTGGGGTCCTTGCTCTAGGGGGCACAGAACCTGCCTAAGGCAGGAGGCATCCATCGAGCACCACAGCCAGAAGGGTGAGAACTCAGCACGCGTTGAACTGTGGCTGTTCTGGGGGCTCAGGTGGCCCCCAGTGTCTTTGGAAGAGGCTTTGGGGTCCTTCACCCCCACCCCTGAAGAGTGGAGTCCAAATGATGGACCCTCACCCTCCAAATGCACAAGCAACAGGGAGGAGACCTGGACCCTGTGCCCCACCCACTCCCCTGCCCCCAGCTGCCAGGCGGGCTTACACTGATCTCAGCAGGGGTGATCCTCCGACTGGTGGGCCGCTGTTTGACGGTGGCTGCTCTCGAGTCCGCATCTGCGATGTCCGGCCTCAGCGCCGGTTCCGCAGCGGCTGCCAGGATCTCATCCAGCTTCTCTGCACAGCCAAAAAGGTGCCGCCTCAACCATGGGGCCCCTGAACCTGCTACAGCCCTCTGCAGCCCCAGACATAGCCTCCCCCAAAGCTGGTCCTCCCGGGGCTGCTGACAGAGGCCACCCGGCCTGGCCCAGCCCAACCCAGCCCTCACTCCCCAAGGCATGCATTCCTGACCCAAGACAGGAGGCCTGCAACTTGTGTCCCATCCAGGCCCCGCACACGCCAGAACCCAGCTCCCACTCCAGCCTGGTCTCTCCCCTCAGGGAGGCTCCAGGTGACCCCAGGAAAAGCCTGGCTGACCATGACAGGGAGAACCACGGCAGGGGCAGGACTTTTCAGAGCCAGAAACTGAGTTTCCCAGTTGCCCTTTGCCCTTTCATGATTCCCATCTGTACCCCACTGCACGAAGACAAGCAGCAGCTCCAGAACAGACCTTGGTGCACAGCCCACCCGTAAAGAACGGGCGGAGCCCAAAACCTGGCTGGGAGCTCAAGGAGAGCTCTATGCAGATGAGGAGGCCCCAGAACCTCCAATTCCAAAAGCAGCTCCATCCAGGAGGGGAGGTGCTAAGAAGAGGATATTGGGAGAGGCAATGCCGAGGGGCTTCCACCAGCCCCTCAGAAAGCTCCCCCAGAAGCTAGAAGGGAGAAGGACCAGCCTGGGGCTGAGGCCTAAACCAGGTGCCCTCGGGAAGCATTCTTCTCAAATCTGTTATGAGAGAAAAGCTTTGCTTGCTCGTTTTTCTTAAAGCTATTTAATGTTTTTGAAAGCAGTAGTTTTGATTAACAACATGACTTGGAAATTCTGTTAAACAAGTGTGTCTGGATGACTGGGGAGGGTCCACTTAGGGCCAGCACGCGGGACACAGCAGAAGGGGAGGCAGCTCCACTGTCTACCTGGCTGCCACCTGGCCTGCCTGTCCGTAGCCCCACTGCAACCCACCTATCACTCAGCCTCCAAATCCCTGAACCTCACGCCCCATACAGGAGGACACATCTGGTTATGACTAGTCCCTTGATGCCCCAAGTGCCCCAGCGGGAGCGCTGTGGTCAGCCACGACACCTCCTTCCAGCACTGCTCAGCAATTGCCATAGGTGAGGAAATAAACTCCTCTGAGATGTCCAGTTCCATCCTGTATACTGACTGTCCTGACCTAGTCTCTTTGTGACTTGATTTCCTGATCTGATAAAACAGGCATAAAAAGGTACCCGCTTCAGTGTCTGCTGTGAGAATTAGCACATACAGCCAAAGTGCTGCAGCTGTGCCTGGCTCAAGGCAAACACTAAGGATATACTTTCTACAATCCTTCTTGTCTCCGCACCTCACCTTCCCAAACAGCCCGTAGGGCGAAGAGAGCAAATAGCCTTGCCTGCATATCCTGAGCGTCCAACCTAGGCCCCCAATACATGGAAGTTCAACAATGCTGGAGTCACCAGCAAGACACACTTTTATCTGCAGACAAGCCCACTTGGCCTGTGCACAGCTCTCAGCATCCCCAGGGGGTCAGAGGGGCCTTCCGTTTGCTTCTGTAATGAGGTGAGTGATTTCCCTTTGGAAGCTGAATCCCCATCACCACCATTTGCTACGTCCCTTGTGGCTCAGGTGGTAAAGAATCCAGCTGCAATGTGGGAGACCTGGGTTCGATCCCTGGGTTGGGAAGATCCCCTAGAGAAGGAAAAGGCTACCCACTCCAGTATTCTGGCCTGGAGAATTCCATGGACTGTATAGCCCATGGGTCACAAAGAGTTGGACACGACTGAGCGACTTCCACTTTCACTTTTCACTTGGTGACTTCCAGGGTGAGAAGAGGCTACATGATCCCTCTCAGCCCACCACAACCACAGGCGGAAGACACAGCTACTGTCTCCACTTCACCAGGAAGAATCTGAAGCTCTGAGAGAGAGGAGCTGCCCCAAATCAAAGATCCAATAAGAGATCAGACTTCACAACCAGATTATCCAGAAACCGCAGACCTAACGACATGAGCAGAGAGAAAATGTTTCCATGTGACACTCAGGGCACACGCTCACCTGAGCTAGGTATTTACAGGCTGCATCTCTAGGTCCAGAAGAACTCAGTTCCAGAGACACAAAGCAAGTTAGCAAAGCAAAACCACTTCTGGCCACTGGCAAGGGGGCCCGAGGCCAGACAAGACTTGTTTTCAATAGGGAAAGAATCAAGAATTCTGCAAACTACAAGCTGGTGAGGTTGACCACAATCCCCAACAAAACGAGAAAAAATATATTCTTAAATAAATTACTTTAGATTCTTAAAGAAAAAAGAAATGACGGCCATTAGGAACCAGGCCTGGGGCCCTGGAACTGCTCAGCCCCACTGCCCGCAGGCACGCTGGCTGTGGGGACTGGACAGGGCAGGGACGCCGCTGGGGATGCAACTCTCTAAACCAGGACCCAAGATGGGATGAGGGGCCTTCGGGGCTGACGCATCGCCAGCGCGTCCTCTACAACTGGAAGCAGCACCCTGGGAGCCCCACTAATGAGCTGAGGGAAGAACCAAACTATTCCTAAAATAGCGTATGTGTCTGCCTCAAAGGTGTGAAGAAAGTGTCCCCAGAGGAGACCTAGTCATCTGTTTTCCACCTGAAAAGACACTGGGAAAGCGCTTCAGCTGGGACTGGGGCGAGGACAATGAGAAAATTCAGAGGCAAGATCACTGGTCACACGGGGAACCTGGGCTGAGACAGATGAGTGCGCCCCGAGCACAAGGAACGCCCAACAGACCCAGGAATGGGGGGGGCCCAGGCACAAACAAGTGGGGACACACAGCAGCCCCCGCAGGCTCCCGCCTGGCAGGGGCCACCGCGCAGCAGACAGGGGCTCACGTCCACCTGACAGGTGGGACCAGACGCGGGAACTCAGTGCCCAGGCCCAGCCTCTCTCCACCCACGGATGCTGTGCCCAGGGCAGCCAGGCCGGACTCATGGACGTGCAGGAAGGAAGCTCAAAGGATATGGGGGCGGGGGGCAGCCTGATGGGAGGAACAGGGTACTGAAGGCCACCCAGCTGTGGGGCCCAGACCCCTTCCCTGAAAGGATGTCAGCACTCGCCTGAACCCCCAACAGGTAAGGGCAGAAACAGAACCCACACACCAGGCACAGGAGTCCCAGAAAACAACCCAAGCTGGGGCTAAGTACCCGGCACCCCCGCCCCCACCGGCCCAGTCACTTTGTCACCCCAGGGAGCTCCTCGGCTGGGCCCCCTGAACTCCCTCCTCCGCTCCAGGCCTGGCACAGGCTGTGGCTTCCCCTGGGCGGCTCTTGTAGCTCTGTCTCAGACTCCCACGCCCTCACACCGCTGCCCAGCCTGCCCGAGACCCCAAGGCCTGTGGCTACACTCACCAGCCCAGCCCAGCCCATCTGACCCTTCCCAGGTCTTTCTACTGTGCCCCGAGCAGCTCCCCAGGGAGAAGGCCAACAGGAAGGTACAGCGCAGGCGTCCAGACCCCCTGACTTGACACACCTTCCCTCGCCAGGGGTCAGGCAAAGCTGGGCATGGGGCACAGCAGATGACTCACCCCCTTTCCTTCTCCGAATGGAGGCTTGGAATCAAGAAACAGAGTAAATGGGGTGAGAGGCAGACTTTGTCCCTCAGCATCTGGGCTCCACCCCCCACGCCCCCACCCCCCCCCCAGTCCCAGACACCTCCCCCACCCAGCCTATATCCCCGTCACATTGTGAGTGGCACATCTACCCAAATGCCAAGTTGGCACAGGAAATTCAAGGTGGGAACACAAGCAGGAACAATGCTGTGTGCATGCACATACACACACACGCTCACACACACACATGCAGACATGCACACGTGAATGCACAACTAAATCATACTTGGTTGAATCAAACATTTGCTCAGAAAAAAGGTGAAACCTCATAAAACCCACTTCAGAGACCATCAATGGCGCAATGGTGGCCCATGTTTCCAAAGCAGGCAGGTCAGAGCGTTTGCCGGACCACAGCCAGTCAGGGAGCACAGCCCGGCACGGACCTGCCCTGACATCCTCATCCCAAAAGGAAAAGGAATCTAGAAGGTTTCTTACGAGAAAGAGGATGAACTGGAGGCGCGCCAGCCCCTTTGACCCACTCTGCCCTGGGCCTCCGCGGATCTCTGCAGCCCCAGGATGCCCTGGTCTGAGCTGTGCACTTAGCACCTGCTGCCCGAGAGGTCCTGCCCTCCTCCTCCTCCTCCCAGGGAGAGTCCCTACCCAACCCCTTCCTCTTCACCCAATTTCCGCCAGCCTCCTCAGGCCCCTCTGCTGGGACACCACCTCCAGGACACACCTCCCTTCCTCTTCCTCCTGAGGACGCTCTGAACAGCCAGGCACCACCTGGCCTGAGCCCCATCCTTGCCACCTGCTTCTTCTGTGGCCTCATATTTTCATTTTTTTCCACGTGTTCAGATCATCTTCTCAATAGATTGCAGGACACCTAAGGGCCCTATCCACCCTGATGTTGTGACATAAAAGTAATGTGTTTATGCTGGCAAGGAACCCATGGGTCTCAGTTCTACCTTTCAAAAGCACAGTGAATCATGGGATGATTGCTTAGGTACCTGAGAAGACCCTGATGCCAGCCTGGCTTTCTCAAACCATATGTGTCTAGAGAAGGTCAGCAAGTGGGCTGGCTCCCCAGAACAACTGTCTTCTGGGGCAAGAGTGGTCTTCCTGTGCTCCTGGCTGCCCAGGCCCTTCTCGGAACAGAGCCACAAGAAGGGCCTGGGTCCAGTTCAGGTAAAACTGCGACCCCTCACTCAGCAGTGTGCACGGAGGCTCTGTGCGAAGCTGTCCCTTCCCCTTCCCCAGACTCTGTTCAGGAAAAGCTGGTGAAAGGATGCTGACCTCAGGCCGCAAGAGTGAGCCCCTTCCCTCTGGAAGACGGGTCTGCGGAGCAACCCTGTCAGAAGGCACAGAGGAAACACCCAGACTGGAGAGGAAGGAGGCTCTTCTTCCATGCACTGGTCTCTGCAGACAGAAGCAGCCCAGAAAGCAACAGGCAGCTCTTCCGTTTCTGCAGGGCAGAGCCCCTGAGTCCCTGGATGATAGAACTCAGGCTGCCCAAGCACCTCTTTGTGCAAAGCGGGGGGGGGGGGGGGATCCCTTCTGAACATGCAGCTGAACGTGACCTGTGGCAGGAGACTTCTGGGAACCACCCACCAGAGCCTAGTGTGGGGTCTAGCCAGATCCACTGCCGACTGGCATTGATTTATTGATGGGTTTGGATCCTCAATCAGTGTGATGGATCAGCTCCCCATGACTAGCCTAAGACCCCTGTGACCCTGGGGCCCAGAGTCCGCCCACTTCTCTCCCTTACTCTTGAGTGAGTGAGTTTACTGGGCACAGAATTCCAGGCGGAAAAGCATTTTGACTCAAGACTTTGAAGTTACTGTTCCACTGTCTTCCAGAATCTGCTGTTGCTGACGATGACTCTGCTGTCAGTCTGACCCCTGTTCCTTTCCAAGACATCCCTCTCTGGCAGTTGAGACTTTCCCTTTCATCTATGGCGCTGTGAACCTTTACTACCAGGGCAGCTTCGTGTTCACTTCATTGATTCGGACTTAGACTCCTGCAAACTGGAGTCTCATGTCCTTGTTCAATTTTAGAAAATTCTTAGTCATTTACTCTTTAAATATTGCCTCTTCCTCAGTTTTTTTACCCTTTTCCTCTGGGACTTTATTTAGGCTGTCTGGTTTGTCCTCCATATCTCTCTTCTGCTCTTGGATAATTTCCATTTCCTTATCTTTCTGTGCTGAATTTTGTGTAATTTCAGATTTATCATTTAATTCATAGTTTCTTCCTTTGGGTGGGTCTAGTATACTGTTCCCCAGGCATGGATTTTTAAAATTTCAGTGGCTAAACTTTTGTTTCAGTAACATGTCTTTGGGAATCCTTTTAAAATCTGCTTATTTTTCTCACTGTCCTATTCTTGCCTTATGAGTTCTGTTAAACTTGGTGTTTAAACACCTTGTCTTGTCTCTTTCACATTATTCTATGATTCCCAGTTCTTCTGATGCTAATTCCAGTTTGGGACTTGGTTTTAGCTTTTCCACATCTCTTGGGTTTTGTAGGGGCATCAGAGCCCTGATCCCTTGCCCTCAGGGTCTGTACCTGTCCCAAGACCTCATGGACTATGGTAGCATCAGCTTCCTCTCCCTCTCTTGGCTCTGATTTCTCTCTTCATTTTTGAGAACTGGGAAATTCCTCTCCCTTTCATTTTGAGTTGGCTATGTATTTTTTAAAGTTTTGCTTTATTCAGAATATTTATGGGGAAGAAGGTCCTGACCACATCAGCTCAATCTATCTTGGTGGCTGTCCTCCACACTGAACTAAACTGCAGTCAAGAGCACCTGCTTGGAAGGGGGTGGCTCAGCAAAGGACTAGGGTCAGGGATCAGTCCATGAGGAAAGTCAGAAATAATTTTAGGGGACAGGTAAGGGCTCTTTCTATAGCTAGGGCAGAACCAAGCCTGAAACCAGGGTTGGGGCTCAGTCTAGAGCCATGATCAAGGCCCTTGCTGTGCCCAGCACTGGGTCACAGCTCATCTTAGGACCAGAGTCAGGGTCCTTCTATGGCTGGAACCAGACTAGGATTGAGTTCAGATTATAGAAGGATGGAACATGTTAGCAGTCATGTATATTAGAACATGCCATGATGAAGATATTCACGGTCATGTAAGTTAGGGCATGATCATTATTAACTGTCCATATGTCAGGACACGGTCATGTGTATCTGAACATGCCAATGATGAGGCTACTGATGGTCATCCTGGGACTGTGGCCCCCACATGCCCATCAAAGCCCCAACACACATTTCTTTGCCTCCAGCCACTCATGAGGGCCTGTTCCATCATTGTACCAGCAATGTTCACGCGGCCCTGTGAGGTCGGCAGCTCACTGTAATTACCCTGCTTAGGGGATGCAGAAGTAGGTGCTAAGAGGGTTAGGGAGGCACAGACCACACAGCGCCTGGAGCAAAGCTCAGGGCCCCTCTTCTCACTTGGATGAAATGAAGGAGCAAAGTCACACTGGAGGCGTGGGGGACCAGGGGCAGCCCGTGCACACACATGCAAGCACACTGGCAGCCAGGCCCTGCTCCCCTACCCCCGGGCCTGGTCGGCCCGCTGCCCACCTCCAGCCCAGTCCAGCCACACACCGCCCCCCTCTTCAGCCCAGTTCCCCGACCCCTCCGGTACCCCCGCATTTGCCTCTGACCTGTTCATACATCCGTCTGTCCATCCATCCTCCCTTCTGTCCCTGCCTGGCCCCCTACCCTGGGCTGTCTGCCCCCCACCTGCCCCGCCGCTCACCGAGCTCCTCGAGCTCCGCTGTCATGGACTTGGAGCGCAGGGTCAGCGTCGTGCTGGGGGCTCTCTTAGGGGGCGGCGGGGCTGCGAAGAAGAGGGAGGACTTGGAGCCCCTGTCTAGCAGCGGGCAGCGCGGCGTGGCCAGGTGGAGGTGCCACCTGCGCTCCACCGCCTGGATCTCCTCGTACTCCCGGGAGGACGAGTCGCACTGAGCCAGGATCTTGTTGAGGCTGCGGCTGGACGCAAACTTCTTCATGGTGCCGGGAGCTCGGCGGGGCTGAAGGTCGGGCTGGGCCGGGGCAGCTGGGGCCTCAGGAGGCGGTCAGGGCCCCAGGGAGCTCCCAAGCCGGCCAGCCCCGGCTCGGGACCCAGGCTGCAGTTTCAAGGGCTGAGCAGGGGGCCCCAGAGCCATGGGAGGGGGGCTGGGAGGGGTCTCCCGGCGAGCCGGGCTCCTGCCGCTCCAGGGCGCCCCCAGGCCCCGAAGGCCACTGCCCCTCAGGGGTCCGGGGTGTGGGCAGCCAGGCCAGGGCCTGGGCAGGGGCGGCGGGCGGCACAGCCCGGGCGGCGCCGGCGCGGGGAGAAGACGCTTTTCCTGTTCCCGCAGGTGCCGCCTCCCCCTTCCCTCCGACAATAAGCGGCGGCGGCAGCGTCAACCTCACAGTTGCCATGGCAACCCCGGCCTCCAGGCAGCTGCTGGCAGCGTTGGGGAGGAGGGCTCTTCCATGCCAGGGGCTGGGGGGCACCGGGAAGGACGGGGCAGGGATCTTAGGGGGGCAACCTGGGGTCAGGGGTCAGAAGTTGGGGCAGGGCTGGCCGTCTGACGTCAGGGATGGGCGCCCAAGCCACGCACGTGGGTGTTCGCCTAGGTTCAGGCCCCTGAGGTCAGCAGCCTGGGCTGCGGAGAGGAGCGTGGGCCAGGGGTCAAAGGTCTAAGGTCAGGGGACAGAAGGGGAACCCCAGCACTCACCTCTGCGTCGAGCCCCATCCTCTTCCGGCTTCCTTGTCACCGACACCACCTTCATGACGAGGCGGTTCCCGCCCTGGCGGATCAGAGCCACCACCTGCTTGTGTCCGACTTTCACCACGTTCACGCCATTCACCTGGGGCGGTCAGGGCCAGGGGGGAGTCCAGTGAGGCCTCTCGGGCTCGGAGGCCAGTGCCCAAGGGGCGCACCGCGAAGGCCCAGCCTCACCTCGATGAGGAAGTCTCCCGTGCGCAGCCCTGCCCTCCAGGCCACGCCCTCCACATCCACCGACTCGAGGTATTGGAGCGCAGGGAAGGCCGGCGTGGGCGTGAACTCCTCGATGGGAGTCTCTGCTGTGGGACAGGGAGGGGGCGGTCCAAGGGGAGGCGGCGGCTGCACCGCACCCTCCGGAGGACGGCCTGGGCCAGCGCGCCGCAGACAGGGCTGCCCAGGGCAAGAAGCGCCGGCCCAGCAATCCGGGACACCGCTCCGAGAGGCCCGCCCCACACCCCACCAGAAAGGCCCCTACTCCATTAGACACACGCAGCAGAGGCCCCGAATATCAGGGAGGGAACAAAACTGCTGCCTCCTACCAACATGCCATACCCAGAATAGCGTCAGGGCGGGGAGAGAGGAAGGGAGCGGGCAGTGGGCAAGAAAAGGGGGCAGGGGCGAGCCGAGGGGAGGGGCAGGGGCCCAGCTCGGAGGACACCCTGGCCTACAGGACACCCCCTCTTCATTACCTTTGGCCCCCCGGAGCACAAAACCAAAGCCTTCATGGTCCCGTTTCTGCAGGACAGCCACCTTATCGTCGATGACATAGTCACTGATGAAGGAAAACAGAGAGGTGAGAAGAACACTGCGAAAGCACCCAGGTCTGGCTGACCCCCACATGCCCCGGACAGGACCCGTGGGCAGCGCCCGCCCTGGGGGTTGTCCCTGGACTGACTGGGGAGGCAGCAGACGCGTGGGTTGGGCCCCACCCCTCCCCACTGACTGCTTCGCCCCCGGGCCTCCCTCCCCGTCTGACCCCATCGCCCACGTGCCCACCTGCCCCTTCGGTACCTGTGTGCAGAGAGGCTGTCGTAGGAGCCCACTGTGTAGTGGCGGAAAAGTCGCTTTGTCCGGTCCTCCCGGGTTTCTGAGGGGAGGTTGAGGAACTGACGGAGGGTCTCATCCTCCAACTGGCTGAACCCCCCTCACCTGTGCGGGCCACCAGCCTCTGCCCACACACATGCCCTTAGCCTGGCTGTGCCCACATGGAAATTGGGGTCCAAATCCTGGGGTACTGGGCCCAGCGGTCCTAAGGTAAGAATGCTGAGGGGACCATGCAGGAAAGGGTTCAGGGCCCAGAATGGGCAGGGGCTGTGGCTCACCCTTCTCCTGAGTGGCTGCACACAGCAGACCAAACAAGGCCGGGGCCACCGCAGAGAGAGGCAGCGAGCCCAAAGCTCAGGGCAGAGAAGGTGCGTACACACACGGCTGTGGCCTGGAGCCATGTGTAAGCGCTGTGTCTGTGTGGCCCGCAGTCTCGTGCGGGTGCTGTGCTCACATGCGTGGCTGTGCGTGTGTGTGTCATGTCTGCAAGCGCTGTGTCTGTGTGGCCCGCAGTCTCGTGCGGGTGCTGTGCTCACACGCGTGGCTGTGCGTGTCCGTGTCGTGTCTGCAAGTGCAACTGTCAAGCCCCACAGTCTTCTGCTCTGGCACAGAGGCAGCCTGAGTCTTCAGTGTGTCCCCCACCACAGGGAGGCTCACCCTCACGGGGCTTTGGCTCCGGATCGCCTCTCTGAGTGGGCAGGGAGCGGTCCAGGTACGGGGGGCAGGTCCCCCTCCCTGCTCTCACTGCATCCCATAGAGCTTCATCCCCATCTTGCTCTCCCTGCAGGGCTGGCCAGCCGCCTGCTACCCCACCTCGGCCTTGCTGATGTCCTGCAAGCCCGCAGGTCCCAGTCCGCACCTCGAGTCACAACCTTTCTGCTCCAGACTGACTTCTCCAGCGGCCTGTGCGCTGGACGCTCCAGTATCCTTGTACCCACTCGTGCCTCCGGCTTCCCAGGACCTCTGTCTCCAGCTCTCCAGCTCCACCACCACCTCAAATTTCATCCCTCAGCTCCTCCCTCCTCCTCTATCAGCTTAGCATTTCTCAAGATTAACTTATTCATTAAAGAAGTATGTACCGAGCTCCTACTATGTACCAGGCTCCAAGAATACAGCAGAGAACAGAAAGAAGCCTCTACCCTGCTCAGTTTACAGTCTAAACTGTACAGCTGAAGAGATAGAGGACTCAAGAAACAGGCACACACAGAACATGTCGAATGCTGGCAAGCAGTAAGAAAAAGTAAGCAGATGGGGACACGGCAGCTCTACGTGGTCACGTGAAGGCCTCACCATGAAGGGAGAGTTGAACAAAGGAAAGAGGGCATAAAGGGAGCATCTCTTTATGTGGGTAAAGGCCCTTCCGGGGATGGGGGTGTTCAGGGCACAGTCACATGGCAGGTGCCAGCTCGGGGTTTTCAAGGAACAGTGAGCAGCCTGGGCAGCTGGGGCAGAGGAGTAAGAGACAGCAGTGGGGAAGGAGAGCCGAGAGGGAATCTATGGTTCTGACGGCTGGTCTCCTCCACTGACTGTGAGCTCCCTGCAGGCAAGAACTATGCCATGTTTATTTCTGTGATCCTGGCACCAAGCATGGCACCTGAGCATAACAGGCATTCTGAATGCTCACTGGGAGGGCAAAGGGGCAGACAGCTGACTGGCTGGCTGGTGGATGGCTGGATGGAACAAGAGACAGAAGGGTGGATCAAAAGGTAAATGGATATATACATGGATGGAGGGAGAGAGAGCGGGGTGGGGGCTTGCTAGGGGGTTGCCGGATGAGTAGGTGGACGACAGGATGGATGGGTGAGTCAAAGGGCAGAAGGGGCAGCAGCGGGAGAGGAAGAAGCACCCCTGTTACCGTCAGAAGACAGATGTTGGGAAAAGCACTGATCTGGATCTCAGAACCCTACCGCTAACTTCCATGATTCTCTGCACATCGACAGTGCCTTTTGGCCCTCTCCTCACAGAGCAGGAAAATTCCCCGTGGAGGCCCCTCGGCTCTGACAGCCTGTAGTTTGATCTCACTGGCTCCCTCTCAAGCGCTCGGATCTCTCTCCCCTCTGCAGCACAGCTGCTCCCACCACCTTGCTGCCCAAAGCCACAGCAGCCAGGCCTCGCCCAACTCCGGTGGGGTCCAGACCGCTCTCCCCTCCACCACACCGTTCTCCACACTGACCCAACTCTGGAAATGTTCACAGTGCCTGCCTGCAGAAGGACCGCCCCCACCCCCCAAAAAAAAGAACCTCTGCAGATCACTGGCCTCCTATTTTTATAATTACCGACCAAACACAGTATATTTATTATATAATGCAAACTCATTTTCCAGCTTTATTAATCAGACACGTAAAAGCCAGCTAAAATGAAAATACATAGCATGGTCCCCCAAGTGCTGGAAGGAAAGGGGGAGGAGGGAGGAACCAGCAGAGCCACTGCCCGGTGTCCCACACCAGCCTCCAGCACACCCAGGGCCGCCCCACCCCACCCCACCCAGCTCAGCCTCCTGCCTGCACCTGCTCCCTTCGCCCAGACGGGCACGTGGGAACCGCGCTCTGCTGACCATGGGTGTCGCCTGGCCCACATGTGTTGGCAGTGTCCCCTCCTTGGCCTCTAAGTCCCCGCTCCCGTCTCAGAAACAGATCCTTCTTTGGATCTGGGCCTGTTGGAAGCTGGTGTGTGTTCCTGGGCCGCCCTCTCACCTCTGGCAGAACTCAGCCCTTGGGTCCCAGACCAGAGACTCTGTCCAGAGCAGCTGGGCCAGGCCTGCAGGTGAGGACAGAGGTGATTCCCACCCACCAGCAGGCAGCCTGGCAGGCCTGTCTCCCTGCCAACCCATGAAACGCTCCCTCCTACCCAGTACCTTCTGACATGTTCAGATTGCAAAGCCCAGAGCCCCAGCCCTTGTCCAGGGGCCCCACAATTGCCCAGAGGCCTACAGTCCCCTCAGCAGGCTATTCTGTGTCCTCTCCCTTCTCCATGACTCTAGCCCAGCCCTGCCCTCCCCTGCTCCATCGCCTTGCTTTGTCCTGCCTGGACCAGGCCCCTAATCCTAAATGAACAGCACGATCAGGACAGCAACCCCCTCCCCCAGATGCCTCCTCCTGTGACACCGCCACGAACTAACGCCCCTGGTCCCAGGACCCCTGACTCCAGCCCGGCCCCTGCCCCATTCAGGTTTACTCACACCAGAGCCCGTGAAGTGTGGCGGCTACAGCACAGACCCTGCAGCCCACTGCCTACACCGCGAACAAGACTCCGCTCCTCGGACTGTGGAACCCATCCTCCTAGAGCAGGACCAACAACTGTCCTCACCTCCCAGGCCTGCTGGGATGAACCGGTGAATTCTTAGATGTAAAACAGTGAAAAACCAAGCCAGGCATCCTGACACTGCTCGGAGCACGCTGGGCGCCAGCATGTGCAGATGCAGCAGGCCACGCCACACTCGGGCCAACAGGCTCTGCCTCCCCCCATCAGCTGACCACCTGGCGGGCCCCAGCCACCCTTCAAGGCTCAGTTCAAACAACCCCTCTGCTTAAAAGCCCTCTCTGACTCCTTCAACCAACTCAGGGAGCCTCCCTGGGCTCACGCCGACACAGTCACACAACAACATGTCTGCTGGAGCAGGGCGCACACCTGCTCCTCGCTCGGCACAGAGCCAGCCCCTGTGATCCCAGCTCCCGGCACAGCATCCAGCACATGCCAAGCACCTAAGAAACATCAGCTGTTCTCAAATTCTGAGTCCAGTCCAGACCTCTCTCCCTTCCTCCCCAGCATCAGACTTAACTCCAGCTGCCCCCGGACCCAAACAGTTCTCAAACCAGAACCTTCATTCCCCACCCTACAGGGGAGCACAGGGCTCCTCCCTAGGCAGGTCTGGAGGCCTCCTCCCCACCCTCCCCTATCCATAGTTGGCACCAGCGCCCAAACTGCTGAAATCATTTTCCACCTCAACACACCACCCCACCTGCCCACCCTGGACAGACTAGAGGGGGTCATGTCCCTTCCAGGCTCCTAGCCACAAGGAGAGCCACCAGGGCAAGGTGGTGAACAGCCAAGGATAAGAGTAAAGGATCCTGCCCAGGAGTGGATCAGCGGCCACGTTCCACCCAGGGCAGAGGCCCAGGCCACACGGGGTGGGCTCCCCTGGGGAAATAAGGAAGCAGGATAAGGAAGCACGGCAACGCTGGGTCTGAGCCCCTCATGTGCAGCAAGATAGATGTGTGCACCCTGGGTGCAGACATACCATTAGTGGCCACCACAAGCCGCCACTCAGGAGGGGGCTCCCTTGTCCCACTAGCTCTTGGGGCCAGAAATAATATCTATGGGTCGAGAGACCTAAGGGCTTGTGGTGAGCTCTGGCTGGGGTGTGAAAGGACCAGTCTCTCCTTTCTACTGCTAGGACCACCTCAGATCCCAACACCCAGAGGGCTCCTTCCTGGAGGTGCAGGTGATCAGCAGGGTCACACAGAGGCTGCTGACCAGCCCCAGGAGCCACGGCCTTTGCCCCCACGTCCTCCCTGCCGGCTGAGGATGCAGTCATCCCCCACCTGCTGCCTTTAGACCATTCTGGCCCTGGGGCACCCGTGACAGCCCCTCTGGGCCCAGCTGGCCTCGTTTCCTCTTGGCTGGCCCAGGCCTCCCCGCACTGCCCACTTGGACAATCTGTCCACTTTGGAATGACGCCTCTTTTCTCACACTGACCTCTTTAGTTGCTTGCCAGCCACACAGCAGTCACACACTCCAAGTACCCAGCGCTGATGGGAGAACCTTGTCTGGGGAGGATTGTGGTCACGAGAGCCACATGTGGGATCCCAGACTGGTGCACGTTTACACGAGTGCATCCTGTGGGCATGTCACAAGTGTCTCCACAGCTGTCCAGGGTCCAGATGTACACATGTGTGTTGTTAAGTGTGGGGTATGTGGCAAGTCTGTCATGCACATGAGTTTGCATCTACTTCTGTGTATTTGAATTTGTTCTAGTCTTTTCTCTGTGACTATAATGTGGATTTGCCTCCAAGCAAGACCAACGGGAAGCTGGAAGAGGAGGTGCCCTCAGGAGCCACCCAGGGGAAGCCGGGGTCACTCACCGTGCCGGGCGTCATACTGCCTCATCTGCACCTCCTCCACGCAGTCAGCCGGGAACCAGCCCGTGCGGCCTTTCACGGTCCCCTCCCAAAAACCGCCCTCCCCAATGCTGAGCACTGGGGGGACAGAAGCCAGACAGGCTGTCAGGGCCGAGGGGCGCAGCCGGAGCCCACCTGGTTGCCCTCCGCCCCCGACCACCATCTCCACCATCACCGCCCAACCTTCACCTCTCTCCTTCCCTTCACCCTCCTGGCTTTTTTCCTAGGAGAATGTTGGGATCCACGCAGAAGAGAGAAAAGAACAGATGGACATGGCACAGGATGGGCATGTGGGGGACAAAGAGAGGCACAGATGGACACCCTTGAGGGGCATAGGAGGCAGAGGCAGGGGCCACAGTCCCGCTCCTACCCGCTCTCCTCCCTGCTCCTGAACCAACTCTCATCCTTGCTCTGGGGCCCATCCCAGGGGTCACTGCCAAGAACTGAGGGTCACTGTGCTGTGGCCAGGAGACTGGGCCCCATGATGGACCATGGCAGGCTGACCAACACAACTGCTTCTTCCTCAGGCTCCCTGGACAGAGGGCACTCATGAGGGGTGGACCCTAGTGATAACAGAGACCCCGTAATGGGAGGAGCTTGTCACGGCACAGGAAACCCTCATTACAGACACCCACATAACTGTCAGAGATACCCCTTAGAATGGCAGAGAATTCCACATATCACAAGCGTTTCCAATGAAGAAAGTCCCAGAAGTGACACGGGAACCCCATAATTCATGGAAGCTCTGTAACAGGATAGGGTCCTACAAACATGAGAACCCCAACAACACCAGCCCCCAGAATGACACAGAAACACCCTCATGAGGAGAGGAGCCCCTGTGGTGACATTTTGGGGAGCCCAAGATGACAGAGGATGGAGAGAAACCCACATGACAGGAGCCCCGTAAAGACAAACAGCCCTCCCTTCACAGTGACACAAGGGATCCCCAGTGGCACATACATCCCATAATGACCGCGGCGGCTCAGAGTTCCCAGGGACACCCCTGATGACAGACCCTCCACGGTCGCCAGAAGCGGGGCGGGCACCCAGAGTGGCGCCCGAGAACCCCAGGAGGCCCGGCGCCGCGCCCCCCGCGACCCCGCCCCCCGCGCCCCCTCACCCTTCACGGCCTCGCCGCGGTGCAGCGGGATCTCGCCCTCGCCCTGCGGGCTGTGCGCCTTCACGGCGATGAACTTGCGGCCGGGGACTGCGCTGTAAAGTTTCCGCTTCGGGCCCCGGGGCGGCGGCGCGGGGGGCGCGGAGGGCGCCGGGCCGGGGCCGGGCGCGGGGCCGGGGCCGCCGGGGCCGCCGGGCCCGCTCGGGCTGTAGACGAACACGTAGGTGACGGACGCGATGCCGGGGGGCAGCGGGCACGCGAAGCCGGCGCCCGGGGCCTCCATGGCGCGCGGCCCGGCCCCGCCGCCGGCCTCACCGCAGCCGCCGCCGCAGCGCCCGCCGCCCGCCGCCCGCCGCCGCCGCCGCCGCCGCCGCCCGCCCGCCCGCCGGGGGCCCGGCCCGGGGCCGCTCCATGGGCCGCGCCGCCGCGCCCGGCCCGCTCCCGCCAGCGCACGAGCCGCGCCCGCTCAGGGCTCCGGGGCCGCGGGGCTGCGCTCCCGGGCGCGCCGGGCTCGCTCCATGCCGCGGCCGCTCCGCGCGCCCCGCCTCCTCCGCGGCCCGGCTCCTCCCTCTGCGGGCGGCGGGCCGGGCTCCCTCCTCTCCCCCTGCGGCCCGGTCGCCGCGGCCCGGACACGGGAGAGGCCACCGGGCCGAGGAGGACTACGGTGCGCGAGGGGAAGGCTGGGGAGGGGTCGGTCCGACGGAGGAGCGCAGGGGAACCAGGAGGCGAGGCCGGCCAGGAGAGGAAGCCCGAAGGGGCTTCGGACTGGAGAAGAGCGTCTCAGAAACGGTGCAGGGTTCGCCAGCCTCCAGGAGGGGCTCCCCCGGCGGGTCCGCGTCCCCCCTCCAGCTAGGGCCTCCTCACACCAGGACCGCCGCGAGTGCTGGGCGCCCGAATCCCCTTCTGGACCTGGGTCCTCTCCTCCTGGACATCCGCCTCGGACGCTCATGCCCTCTCGACGCTGACCGCCTGGGCACCAAGCCAGAGGCCTCAGCCCTCAGCCTTTGCCTGCTCAGAGGCCTGCACCGTCTCCCTAGCACCTGGGCGGACCACGTCCACAGTCTTCGCCAACAGCCAGGCTCTCGGAGGCGAGAATTAGCTGCACTTCAGTAACACGGCTGGTGCCCTCCTTGCTCTCCCCTGGCCCTTCGTGATGCTATTCCCAGCACCTCGACAATCCCAGTCCTGCTCGTCTGGCCAACTGTGAAGTTACCGCTCCGCTTCGAACACAGCCTTCTCTGCCCTGCTCTGGGATGCGGGTGGGGACTCGGACATTTCAGGCCAGGCCTTGCCAAGAGGGGGCGCCACCCCCACCGGCGGCAGCTCCAACTCAAGACACTTCCTCTCCTTCAACCAAAGGTGATCTCCCACTGAGGCCCTCTCCCTCCAGAGTGTGCCAAACGTCCTCAGCCCCCTCGTGGCCGCTCACTGGGAGGCTCCCTTACCTGGATCACTCCCCACTTAATTGCTTCTGAGCCCTGGGGCCCAGCTGTCAGTGTCCTGAGATTTTTAGAACTCCCTGCTATTAGCCCCCACCAGAGTTGGCACCCTAGGCACCTACTAAATGTTTGTTGAAAAAACAGTAATAAAAATTCTATTCTCCCCACAGAGCAGTGAGCTGGAGCCCCACCCAGAGCAAGTCTTAGTCTGTGTTTGCTCAAAGGATGAGTGAATGTACAAAAACCAAATGAAAGCAGGGCCTCCACACAGCTCCAACTCAGGAGCAGCCTCTGCAAAACTGAAACATCCCAAAGTCTGTTCTTTCAGTTTAGCCACAGGGCTATGCAAAATCTGGGGGGAGAATTGAAGTGATTTGGGGCAGGACAAATAGCCTTGCAGTCTGGATAGGGACATAGAAAGACAGAGAAGACATCACAGGCCAAGGCTGTATGAGCAGGGACAACAGCAGAGGAAGAAATGGCTTTTATAAGCTCCTGTTGCACCCCAAGCCCTCTGCTGAACGCTCACACTTAGCAAGTTTGGGAATCAGGGGCAAATTTACCTGGGGGCAAATTAAGCTGCTTCCTAACTCTGTGGCCTTGGCCAAGTCATTTACCCCACCTGAGTGTTAGGACCCTCATCTGTAAAATAGAGCACAGCCTCATACAAGGTCAAGGTGAAGTGAGATGATACACACTATGCTGATCAGCCCAGCTGTCACTGTGAAGACAAAGCGCTGTTTATGTAACTCTTTCATTCAACATGTCTCCAGAGCACCTTCTATGTGACTGGCTCTGGAGCAACTGCAGGAAACAAGAAAGACAGCTCCTGCCTTGAAGGTGTGGGGAGGAGAGAGGCCTTAATCAGCAGTGTTGGCCTGTGCGGTGGGCCAGGGGTCCAAGTAGGGAGCCTTCACTGCCAGGCTCCAGAAGGCTTCCCAAAGGAAATGTTTTGGGTAGGATCAGTCACGCCTAACTGATGAGAAACCCAGGCACAGAGTGGCTGGCTAACGTGCCCAAGGCCACATAGGCAGCGGATGCAAGGAGTGCCCTGGACTCCGACTGTCTGTCTGCAGAGCCAGTAACCACCTTTCACTCCCACTGCTCAGCTCAGTGGGGTTCTAGCCCAAGAGTCTAGTGGGGCTCCTGCCCAGGCTTTATGCTGTAAGTTCTGGGAACGACAAGTCCTTGGTTCTCAGGATCCCAGCACTCATGGTGAAGGGTAAAGAGGAGAACCATGGAGGCCTGTGGTTATACAGGGCCAGAGGGGTTGCGGAAACACCAAGCCCCTCCTTTGGGAACAGGGCTGGGGTCCACCTATGCACTGGAGCCCTCATGGAGAGGACGCACCAGTCCCTAACCTCTTAGCACACCTCACCCAGCCCTGCCGCATCCCAGCACTCGTCCTCCTCTCTGGCACGGCACGAACCTTTCTAAACCACAGGTCTAACCAGACCCTCTCCTGCCAGCATCCTCCCGCAGGTGCCCACTGCCCTCAGCCCAAGTCTGACTCCAAACAGAGCTCAGTGTTGGGGAGCCTGCCCCAGGCCAGGGGACCTCACCGTTTTCCCTTCCCCATCCAGGGAGGCCCCCACCCAAAACCTCAGCTCATCCCTGCAGAGCCACACCAGCAGGCCTCTCCCTGCCACTCGCCCGCCCCATGCCGGCTCTTCCTGGCTCAGGCCCCAGCCTCCACCTACCTGATCTTGCTCTGGCTGCCCCTGCCTGTTGCAGGGCCACTGCTGTCATTCTGCTGGTCACCATCCCGGTCCCGGTCTTTCTCCTCCTGCAGTCGCTGGAGCAGCAGCTGGTGGGGGAGGCTTCGCAGTGAAGGTCCAGGAGAAGCTGCCGGCTGCACCTCGCCCTTCAGGTTGATGTCACTGGCTGAGCGCTGCAGAGGCCGAGGAGAGGCCAGGGCGCTAGGGCCGGCCAGCCGCCGCCGCTTCGCGTAGCTGGGGGTTTCCCTGAATGGCACTGGGGTGGGGGTGAGGGGGAATAGGTGAGACTCTGGGCAGTCAGATTAGGGAACCAACTTGTCCTGGTTTGCCTGGTATTTCCAGATTTCAAAAGTAAAATCCTCTGTGCCAGGGACTGCCTCAGTCCCAGGCAAAACAGCTATGAATGAAGCTGGGATGGGCGGGAGAGGGCAGGGTCACATACCAAGCTGCCTCTAACTCCAGCTTCAGAGGTAAAAGCCTGCCCTTCCTGTCAGCCAGATGAGGCCTCGGGACTGCTTAGATCTGCTCTTGGAACTGCCCATCTCACAGGCTTCCAGAGAGACAAAAAACTGGCCACATGTGACAAACCTCACCAGACCACCACTGTATGGAACTATTTGCAATTGACTATCACCAGAGAAACTGTAATAGAGATATTCTACACCAGGAGTTGGCAAACATCTGTAAAGAATCAGACAGTAACCATTTCAGGCTTTGCAAGCCATTCAGTCTCTGTTGCAAGGACTCAGCCCAGCCACTGCAGTGTGAAAACAGCCTCAAATAATATATATGAGCAAATGGGTGTGGCTGAGTTCCAATAAAACTTTATTTAAATAGCAGATGGTGATTAAAACATGATCCAACTATATGCTATTTACAAAAGAGTCACTTTAGATCCAAAGACACAAGTAGGCTTAAAATAAAAGGATAAAAGAAAATATTTCATGTAAATAGTAACCAAAAGAATCTAAGTAGCTACATTAATATCAGACAAAATAGACTTAAAGATAAAAAGTATTAAGAGAGACAGAGGACATTATATTTGATAAAAGTGTCAATTTGTCAACTAGATTAACAATTATTAACATATATGTAACAAACAACAAAGCATCAAAATATATAGAAACAAACATTGATATATTTGGAGAAATAGACAGTTCTACAATAATATTTAAGACTTCAACACCCTGCTTTCAATAATGGATAGAGCATGTAGAGAGATCAGTAAGAACATAGAAGACTTGAACCAGTTAGACCTAACATATATAGGACACTCCACAAAACAAGAGCAGAATACACATTATTCTCAAGTGCACGTGAAACAGTCTCAGGATAGATCATTTGTGAGGTCACCAAAAAAGTCTCAATAAATTTAAAAAGACTGAAATTATACAAAGTATCTTCTGCAGTGACAATGGAATGAAGCTTGAAATAAATAGCCGGGGGAAAAAAAACTGGAAAATTCCCAAATATGCGAAAACTTAAACAACACTCTTAAACAACCAATATGTCAAAACAGAAATCATAAGGAAAATTGAAAACACTTTGAGAAAATAAAAACAAAAATACAACATACCAAAACTTATGAGATGCAGCAAAAGCAGTACTAAAAGGGAAATTTATAGCTGTAAACACCTACATTAAAAAGGGAAGTCTCAAAAAAAAAAAAAAAGAGGGAAGTCTAAAATCTATAACCTATTTAAGGAACTAGAAAAAGAGAAGCAGACCAAACCCAAAGGAAGGAAATAGTGAAGCTTACATGAGCGAACAAAACAGAGACTAAAAATGCAGAGGGAATCAGTGACACCAAAATCTGTTTCTTCAAAAATATCAATCAAATTGGCAAACCGTTAACTAGACTAAGGAAAAAAATTAGAGAAGGGGGATACAAATAACTGAAAACAGAAATGAACACTGAAGTGTCACTACCTGATCTTATACAATTAAAAAGGAATATAAGAGAATACTATGAATAACTGTATGCCAACAAATTAGATAAACTAGATAAGATGGACAAATTTCTAGGAAAAGGCAAATTACCAAAACTGACTCAAGAAGAAATAGAAAATATAAACAGACCTATAAAAAGCAAGGAGATTGGAACAGTAATCACATATCTCCCAACAAAGAAAAGTCCAGCATCAGGTGGCATCACTAACAAATTCTACCAAATATTTAAAGAGGAATTAGCAAAATCCTTCTCAAATTCTTCCCAAAAAAATAGAAGAGGAAGGAACACTTTCTAATATATTCTATGAGCAATGTAAAAATGATCAAAGAACTTGACATTTCTCCAAAGAAGATATACAAACCTTCAATAAGCACATGAAAAGATGCATCAATAGCTGTTAGGAAAATGTGAATCAAAACCTCAACGAGATACCTCTTCACTTGGACTAGAATGGCTATAATTTTTTTTTAAGGTAATAACAAGTATTGGTGAGGATCTGAAGAATTTGGAACCATCATGCATTTCTGGTGGGAATGTAAAACGGTGAAAAACAATTTAGCAGTTCCTCAAAAAATTAAATATAAAATTATCATATGACACAGCAATTCTACTCTAAGTATGTACCCAAAATAACTGAAAACAGTATTCAAACAAATACATTTCACACATGTCCATAGAGCAATATTCACAATAGCCAAAGGGTGGAAACCACTCAAATGTCTATCAAAGGATGAATGGATAAACAAAATGTCACATATACAAACAGTGGCACATTATTCAACCATAAAAAGGAATGAAGTAGCGATACACCCTACAATATGGATTAAGTTGGAAAACATGCTTCAGTTTGTTGAAGGAAGCCAAACACCAAGCATCATTCCACTTACATGAAATATCCAGGACAGGGAAATCTATATCGACAGAAAGTATGTTAATGGTTGACAGGGGCTGAGGGAGAGGGGAATGTGGAATAATTGCTTAATATACACAGAGTTTCCATTTGTGATGATGAAAATGTTATGGAATTCAATAGAGTTGGTTGTGAATGTCTTAAATACCACCAAATTATTCAATTTAAAAGTTAATTTTATGTTACATGAATTTGATTTTAACTGAAATTTAAATCTTTGATTTTAAAGCCTTGATTAAAATAAACAACAGCCACACGGCTGAATTTGGCCTGGGGGTATTGTTTGCCAAGCCCTATTCTAGACTCTGGTTATGCAGACCAGCAGCCTCACCTCCAGCTCCTTAGGAAATCTCTGACTCCACCCAGACCCTCTGAGTCAGAATCTACATTTAACTAGACCCCTGGGTGACTCAAATGTACAATACAAGTGAGAAGCGCTTTCCTAGGGCACTCTTCAAAAGCACTCTGGGACATGCGTGCTTGAGAGTGTGTACACAAGAGAAGGGAGGAAGGCCTGAGGACCCCGAGACAGCCCGAGGCAGCAGGTAAGGAAGCAGAGGTAGCTGCTCCCAGGCAGGGTCCCTGCTTCCTGCGGGTAAGTCGGGGCGGGGGGTGGGGGGGTGGGGGGGGTGCTGCCAGGAGGCTTCCGGGTGACCTGTCCCCTGAAGAGGGACGACAGGGCCCAGCCTACAGGATCCCTCCAGGCGGCCTTCATGCTGGAGGAAAAGGAAGGATGGCTGGGCACAGCCTCCTGCTGCTCCTCTGCGTGCACGTCCCGCCTGGGCCCCCAGGTGAGACATGACCACTGACTCCCAGAGGGAGCGTGTGCCGAGCGAGGCGGGTAACAGGGGTGGACCTCTGGATCGCTCTGGTCTGAAGACAGGCTCTGCTATTAATCCCTCTGTGCCTGGGGTTTCCTCCTCTGTAAAAATGGACTAACAGCAATCACTCACCGGGGGCTTGTTGAGAGGGTTATCATAAATGCTCAGAATATACTCCCCTGGAACTCAGGCGCATCTGGCTGTGTCATCTGAGTGTATGTGTGACATCTGAGCAGGTAAGGGTGTGTGGATAGCAGAGCTGATGCCAACAACGGGACTAACTGATGTGACCTCTCAGCTCAGCCACAAATGCCTGACCCCAGCCAGGTGAGCGCACCCGAATCAGCCAGACAGCAGCAGTGATAATGGTGACCCCAGGAGCCCCGGCATCTCTGTCCAAAGATAAGGGGCAGCTGAGGCCTTCCTGACTCTCAGCCTGGACCACAGACAAGCCCCCACCCTCCCTCCAACCAGCTGGACCGAAGCTACCTGCCAGAGTCCAGACCCACGGAATCGCATACTGCATAAGGTCAGCGGGGGGAAGGAGTAAAGAACCATAAAAGACTTTATTTTACCTAAGGAAACCGAGGCACAGAAGTCCCAAGCCACTTTCCCAAGGTGACATCACAAGCAGAAGATAGAGCCCCACACATCCAGAAACCAAGCTCGTCCCAGGCTGACGACCTCCTCCAAAACAAGCAGCCCCAACCAGACCACAACCGGAGCCCCTGCTCTGTCTCCCACCCCAGCTCAGACCTCAGGCTTCGCCACAGTTCTCTCCCAAGCAGAGCCTGGACCGCAAGTAGGCACCATTTCGTTAGCTCAGTTACATGCTCAACATGCATCAGCTGCTGCTGCTGGAGGGTACAGGGTCTGCCCACTATCGCAGACCCCTGACCCTGCTTGGGAAACAAGGGGCTCACAACCAAGTCTCACTGCCGGGAGGTCTGTTCAGGGGAGACTATATAGGAAGATTCCTTAAACATGAACTCAACCTTATTGTAACCATAACCTACCATAACCTCACATTAGAACCAACAAGCACTCAAACCCCGGGACTAGCCTTAGCCCTTGGCTGTCCACTGTCACTTTAAGTTTTGTAAAACTGGGGGTATCATATACTGCAGTCCCAACAGAGAGGGAAGCCTGGGAGTCTAGTTCCCAGAAAGCCTTGTCCACCCAGGACAGAGGGAGTGGAGACTAGGCTTGCTCTGTGGCCAGGTGGCTGGAAGGGGCAGCCTCTGGCCAGAAAATACTCTTTTCAGGAGGAGGGGCCTGCCCCCGCCACTCCACATGGGGAGGAGAGGCAGCATTTGCAGGACAGGTTCCCGGCCAGCCCCATGGCCAACACTGCCCTGGGAGAGGGTGGCCCCTGAGGCCTGAGGTGAGCCATCCTGCCTGAGGCTCAGCCTAGACAGCACCTCCTGGTTCTCCTTCTGGAGTACGGGCTGGACTCCCCCGAAGCACTGGCTGCCAAGAGCTCAGAGCTCCCTGCCCCGAGACGGCTGCCGCCCTTTCCCACATGCATCCCTGCCGCTGTGTTTTGCCACACATGCACACAGGTGACCTTGTCGTGTGAGGAAGCTACGGGCCACTTAAACCGCTTTATGTTTCAGGCTGCAGTGAAAAACTGAGGGTCTGCGGTTGAGCCCGATGCCACGTGTCCCCTGCTGGCCCTTCAGATGACCTCACAGGAAAACAAACCTTGACCTAACTCCAACCGAAGCTGATCCCTAAATCCACAGTGGTAACGATTACGACTGAAGGCAGGAGGAGAAGGGGACAGCAGAGGATGAGATAGTTGGATGGCACCATCAGCTCAATGGACATGAGTTTGGGTCAAGTCCGGGAGCTGGTGATGGACAGGGAGGCTGGCGTGCGGCAGTCCATGGGGTCACAAAGAGTCGGACATGACTGAGCAACTGAACTGAACAATTACAACCATACCCTTAACCCTGACCTGACTCTAACCGCGATCCACAGCCTTCACCTAACCGTGACCCTAAGATGACCCTCTGTCCACCTGCACAGGCCCTCCCCTCAGCACATTCCCTGTGCCTGCAGGGCCCACTAATGGGACCACTAGGACCACTCCCAGTTGCACTGGGAGAGTTGGAGGGAAAGGCTCCGGGTTAGGGGCTCCCTTGTAACAACCCCACTCACTCTTGCCCTGTTGGGCCCCGACAGCCCCCACAAATCCACATCGGCAGGGCCCTCGGTGGGCAGAACTCACCAACGTCCGAATCTTTGTGGGTCTTGATGACCTCCGCAAGCTCAAAGTTCCCCGCTATGATGGCCACCTGGGTGGGGGGGTGAGGAGGGAGGCTCAGCAGCACAGACTCGCCTCCCCTAGGCCCTGGGGGCTCCCTGAATGCCCGAGTGGGGACGTCCTCAGCTGGGGGCCCCAGGCTCAGACCTTGGTCCGTCTGACCCACCACCCCAGTCTGTGTGGGACATAAGACTCTCAGAGCTAAAGCTGGAACACATTGGCCACCCTGCCCATTCTCGGAACGGCCCCTCCACACGCCTGGTCTCCGCACGTGACCTGTGAAGGCCGCTGAAGGGACAGTCACAGCCCACACCTGGTCTCCTCTGACCCTCCTCTCCTCTCCCTAGAAAGGGGGCCGAGGGAGCCATCCTCAGTGAGCACCCCTCATAAGACCCGGGCACTGCCCTGGCTCACCCCCTTCCTCCACCTTACCCTGGGACGACCCTGGGCCCAGAGCTCCCTCGCTGCTTTACAGGGAATAGACCAAGGTCCAGAAAGACCAAGCCACACAGAGATGGACAGACGTGTCCCGGGGAGCCCCACACTCCTGCAGACATTCACGTACCTGGAAGGCTGTCTGGCTGTTGTAATTGCGGACATCCTTGTTGGCTCCACGGAAGAGCAGGACACGCGCACAGCTCTCCTGCGGGAAGGTCGGGGGGGGGGACACAGCTGGGTGACAACACACGCGCACACAGGGCGCAGGACACACACAGGGCCCACGCTACGTGTCCAACACACACACATGTAGCACAAGGACGAGCAGGTCAGGTGTGAGTGTGCAGGTCTAGCTAGCTCAGAGGATCCAGGTACACACAACGCACGTGTGGTTGTTCAGAACACACATGTATGACACATGTGTTCAGGGAAACAATAGGCACACATAGACCTGCAAGGCCACAGCTCACTGCAGGAAGCAGAACACGCAACTGTGGTGTGATACATAGGGTCAGACATGCACACACATGTAGTCACTGTACAGCATCACCTGTGTGCACACATGTGTGCAGACCGACCTGGTTGTAGAGGGCACAGATGTGCAAGGCTGTGTTCCCGGAGGCGTTCTGAGCCCCCATGTTGGCTCCGTAGAACAGCAGGTGCTCCAGATGCTGCACATGCCCAAAGCGGCAGGCCTGGGGGAGGAGGGTTACTGCTGGGCCCTGGACAGAGCCCAGACCCACAGGCCGGCCCCGGGGCCCTGCCCCTGTGTCCCCGCCTACCTGGTGGACCTCCTGCCAGCCGTTCTCGTCGGTGGTGCCCAGCTGAGCATGGTCGTGCAGGAGCAGCTCGCAGCAGAGGGCGTCCCCCCCACCCAGGGCGCTGTGGTACAAGGGCGTCAGGCCGCGGCTGTCCTTGTAGTCCGGTGAGGCGCCCAGGTCCAGCAGGGTCTGAGGGCAAGAACCTCAGTATTCATGCCAGGCCAGCCTCTTTCCAACACCGGGTTGCACGATGCTCCGGCGAGGGCTGGGCCTGCACTGACCGTCAAGGCTGCCGCATTCCGCTGGCGCGTGGCGCAGTGCACAGCTGTGAGCCCGTCTCGCGTGCGGAAGTCCAGGTGAGCACCGCCGTTCTTCAGCACCTTCAGCAGATCGGTGGCGTCGTCCAGCTGGGCTGCAAGGCTCAGCGGACACTCTGGGTTCAAGGGACAGGCGAAGGTCACAGTCCTGGCCATTCCCAGACCGTGCCCCTCCCACTCTGCTTCTCACCTCCTGAGTCAGGATCGTGGAAATTGGGGTCCAGCCCCTTGTCCAGCAGGCGGGCCACCTTGTCCGTGCTGTGCAGCTGGACGTATTCCATAAACTTCTTCAGGTTCGCCTGGAATAGCCAGCCATCCTAATCAGCCCACACTTGACGACATCATCTGACCACCACCCACGTCCCCCAGGGAACTCCCGCACCCCTCAGTCTGACCCGTCAGCCTACCCCACGACCTTCTCCCTTTCCCGTGTTACCCTAACCCTGCACCCCCACTGTGGCCCCAATCCCAGCTCAACTGCTCCAGGTCCTTCCTCGCCCCCCAAGCCCAGCTGAGTTAGTTCCCTCCTTCAGCCTCAGCCTCTGCCCTGGCTTCTCTCCCTGGCCCTGATGCCCCAACCTATCCAGCCTGGAAAAGCCTGAAGCCACATGGGCAGGAGCCAGCCCGGGGCAGCCTGCTCCTTCTCCAGTGCATCTGTCTCACGAGCTCCCCCCACGACAGATTCCAGCTCCAGGGCCCTCCTCTACTGCCAGGTGTCCCTTCCTGTGATGTGACTCTGACTGCTTGTCCTTCACTCACCCAGTCATGCATTAATTCACTCAGCAAAGCCTCACTAAGCTCCTGCTGGTGCTACAGTGCTGCCTGCATCAGCTAAGGTGCCCTGGCCTGAGGCCCCAGGCCCTCTAGAAACAAAATGCATCAGAAATAGGACAAGGTGCCATGGGGACAGCTCCACGTGAGGGGGCACCCTCTGGCGGGTTAGGACAACGAGACAGGAGAAAGGATGCTCGGAGCTGAGAGGAAAGACCTCGGCCACACCCGGCATGGGGTTGGGGGGGGGGGGGGAGGCTTAGTGTGGTGCTGGGGGCCGGCCGGAGACCAGGCAGGCAGAAACACAGGACTGTGGTACGGAGTTGAAACTCATCCCCAAAACAAGTGAGACTTACTGAAGGTCAAAAGTCATTGGTGTCCTGCGGGTCACTGAGGTTAGCTTTAGAGGAGAGGTAACTATGGGAGGAATCCAGGGTCATGGGTTATACCAAGACCAGTGAGGGAGTCTCTGCCCAGCCACAGAACCATGGCTACTGACCACCACATGCCCCAAGGCAGCAGAGGAGTCTGGCACGGAGACTCCAGGGTCACAAGGGGGTCACTGGGGCACAGGGGTGAGTGTGTAGATCCCTCTCTTAGGCCCCAAAAACTGTCAATGAAGTGTCCAGCAAGCAAATGTCCACTGGCCCACGGGAGCCTGGGGTGGGAACTCAGAGAGTCTGCCTATGGAAAGGGCCAGGGTACCCACCCTGCCCCTCCTACATTCAGAGAAGGCAGGGAGGTGCCCCCCAAAGAGCATGTGGGGTCAGATCCTCCTAGCAATAGTACCCAGGAGTAAAGACCCCACAGGTATGCCTAGGAACAGGGCCCCGGAGTCAGAAGATCTGGGTTCAACCCCAACATCACTGGATGCAGAGCTGTAAGCAAGTCACTTCAATTCTCTGGGACTCAGTATCTTCATCTATGAAATGGGATAATAACAGTCACTCCCAGAAAAAAAAATAATGAGATGCCTAATTTCAAGTGCCTAGCACTGGATGACCACTAAGCCCCAGATGCCTTGTTCTCCCCACCCCAACCCAGCTCCCCTCAACAACCACATCTGCTCTCGTCTCCCCCACAAAGACACTGCACCCTACTGCACTCCACCCCTTAGCCAGGGGCCCACCAGAGAGGTCAGCAAGAGCCTGACCTGAGTGGAACCCATCACCAGACCGACCACCCCAAAGTCATGGTGCCCGGAGTTGCAACCGGCCCTCTAGCTGCTCCCAACACCCACTCTGGGTCCCTGATGACAGGAGAAAGCAGACTGAGCCAAAGCTGGTCAGCCCAACCAAGCTGGGGTGGCAGTTCTGGGAACAGGGGGAAGGCCTCAAGAAGGGAATTTTTCAAGGACATTTTTGACATCACAAAATCCAGCTAAGGCTGGACTAGGAGAGCACTGACCATGGCGGGGAGGGGACTGGAGGGAGTGCAGAAGGTCACCTTGGAGTCCCCTTGCTGTGGCTGCCTCCTTACCTTTGTGTGAAGCTTTGCAAACTGCTTATCATCAATGAGGTTCTGGGCATAAACTCGCCTCTTGTATCGAAACTGCTCAGGTAAAGACAAGGCAGAAAAAGGCAACCACCTGGACTGAGTAAGTGAAAGTAGGCACAGAATCGAGTCCTGCCCACTGCTGTGTGGCCAGGGCCCCACAGTGCTCCTCACCCCCATAACAAAGCTCCTGCCTGCCGGCCTCACAAGCCCATGCACATGCCGTGGACACGACCTGCACCAAGGGCAGGTGTGCTGCACACCCAGCGGTCCCTCTGCCTGCTGTGCCCTTCCTGTCTCACCCCCACCCCCAGGATTCCCTGGAAACCTGTGCTCTTCCAAGACCAGGTTCCAGGCCTACCTTCCTAGACGCCCCTCTCTGGACAGAACTGTGCCTACCTGCCTGTGCCACCAGGGAGGCCCAGCCAGCTGATCTCAGCGACCATAACGCTTGTTCCAAAACCCATTGCACTTGCCACCCCCACCTCCAAACAGGATCTGGTCCCCTTGCTCACAGGGTGCTCAACGGCCTTTACATCATGAGCAGGTGAGCAACCGAGGAAGATTTAGACTGTCCTTAGGACAACTGCACAGGCGGTAGCAGGAAGACAAGACACAGATGTGCACACAGCCCGCGGCGGGCGTACTCCACGCGGCGCTCTGGGCAGTCACGCCCGCTCACACCCCGTCGCACGTGCTGCTGACCGCGCGCCTGCACGCGGCTCACTCCTCACTCGCCCCGCACACACTAACTCCCTGTGTCCGTGCCCCTCGCTCCCGCGCCCTCTCTGGAGCTCGGGGCTCTGCGCCGTCCCGGGCCGCTGCTCACCTCCAGGTAGGGCAGGGGCGTGTCCAGGTTGGGCGGGTATTCCTGCAGAAGCCGCTCCTCGTCCAGGAACTTGCCGGCGCGGCCCCGGGAGGGCGGCTGGAAGAGCCCGTAGTTGAGCGCGTCCTGGAGGCTGTGGTTGAGGGCGCAGAGCACGCGCTGCTTGGCGGCCCAAACGGGCGCGGCCGGGTCCAGGCGCAGGCACTTCTGCAGCGGAGCGCGGTCGTGAGCCGATCGGGCCGCCCGGCCAGCGCGGGGAACAGAGGCCCGGGGAGCCGCCCGAGTCCCCCGCCTCCGCGCCCAGCTCGCGAGGCCTCGCCTCGGGGGCGGTGCTTCCCCGGGCCCCGCCCCCGACCGGCCGCGGGGAGGGTCCGGGCGGAGGCGGCGGGGGAGGGGCGAGTGGCCGGGGCCGGGGTCTCCCGCGCACGGCTCGCGGCGCGCGGGTGGGGGGCCGCGAGAGCGGGGTGAGGGTGCCGCCGGGACCCGGGCGGCGAGGCTCACCGTCTGCTGCAGGTCTGGGATGCCGACGCGCACGATCACGGCGCTGGCCCCGGGGCCGTCCATCCCCGCGCCCGGGCCGGGGCCGCTCGCGGCCGGGAGCTGGGCGCCCCGGGGCTCCTCGCCGTGCCCCGGCCCCCCCCGACCCCCCACCGGAGCCCCGTCGGCCGCGCTGCGCGGGAGGGGGCCGGGGGGAGCCGGGGCCGGGGCCGGCGCCGGGGACAGCGGCTCCGAGGGCTCCGCAGGGGCGGCGGCGGCGGCGGCGGCGGCGCGGCTCAGCTGCATCGGCCCCGGCTCCGCTCGGCGCCTGCCTTCCCCGGGGGCGGGGGCGGCGGGGGGAGGGGGCCTGAGCCGGGAGGGAAGCGGGGGTGGCAGGGGGCTGAGCCGGAGGCGGGGGCCGGGACGCTCGGGGCCGGCGAGGGCGAAGGGGACTGTCTGGGCTCCCGGTGTGGGGAGTGGGGTCCGTGCGAAGGGCGAGGGCCGCGCAGCAGGGTGGGGACCCTGGGGGCTGTGCTGGGGGTGTGGGAACTCCTAGGCCTCGGTGTGGGGGGAGTGGCTGAGCAGCGAGGACCGCGCCGCCCTTCGGCTGCGGAAGAGCGTCCGTGGACCACCGGGGAGGATGAGGCGAGGAGGGGGTCTTGGAGCTGGGATGGGGGCCGCTTGGGGGCCACTTGGGGCACTGGGACCAGAGGCAGGGCAGGAAGGGGAGAGAAAAAAAACGGGAGAATTAATTTCCGGGGGTGGCAGCTTCTCCCCACTCCACCGACCCCCTCTCCCCACCCTACTCAGGACCCGGGGATGAGAGGGACCAACCCTGTCCCAGTCTTGGGGGTGGGACGGTAGGGACCTCAGAGCCCCGGGGTCTCGCCCACAGCCAGAACCATTTAACCCTCCAACTTAACCCTTAGGACCTCGCCGAACAGTGTTCAGCGCGGCTCGCGGCTCCCGCATCCCTAGCCGAGTTTGGGGAGTTCGCTCCGGACTCTGAGGCCCGCCCCTCCTCCAGCCCCCTCCCCAGGTCCCCTGGGTCGCCTAGCTCCGACGCCTGTCACCCCCTCCCAGTCACCTTAGCGACAACAGGATGGGGGCGCGACCTAAGAGGAAGGGCTTAGGGGAGGGGGCGCTACTAGTCTCCACCTGCAACCGGGAAGTGAATTTTAGTTTTACGCGTTGTCGTGGCAACGCGGGAGGGGGTGATGAGTAGGCGGAGGAGAGGGGAGCGCAATAAAGAAACTAGCTCAGGCACCACCGCCCCATTGGAGCACGCCAGCTCCCCCCCGCCCAATACTCGTCAGCCTCACAGAACTACCCCAGAGCTGGGAAACCCGAGCCCTCAAGGTTCTTGAAAGCAAAGAGCAGCCCCTTCACGTTGAAAGAGCCCTGATTTCCCGAGAAACAGCTTCTGACTCCCACAAAGCTCCCCCACCGTGCTGGACTCTTCCCCAAAGAACAAGCCCTGACCCCCATGCTGCTGCTGCTGCTGCTAGGTCGCCTCAGTCGTGTCCGACTCTGTGTGACCCCATAGACGGCAGCCCAACAGGCTCCCCCGTCCCTGGGATTCTCCAGGCAAGAACACTGGAGTGGGTTGCCATTTCCTTCCCCAATGCAGGAAAGTGAAAGTGAAGTCGCTCAGTCGTGCCCGACTCGTAGCTACCCCATGGACTGCAGCCCACCAGACTCCTCCGTCCATGGGATTTTCCAGGCAAGAGTACTGGAGTGGGGTACCATTGCCTTCTCCGCTGACCCCCATGGCCGCTCACCTTCTCACAAGACACACTTGCTAACCTTCACAGAACAACCCAGCCTGGGGACAGCTTCTGGTCCTGGTAGAAAATACCCCAGCCTCACCCACCTTCTCCAAGAGCAGCCCTGGATCCCCTGAGCCTCCCAGGAATAAACTTGAATGAACCCCCCCCCCCCCCACACACACACAGAAAACCTCCCTACCCTTCCCGGACATCCTGGAAGCACCCTGCCCCCACACAGACCAGAGAACAGACCAGAGACCCCCACACAGACCACACAGACCAGAGAACAGCCCCCACCCCAAAGAGCCCCACAGTACCTGACCCTCCGCCCCTGGAACAGCCTCGGGTCACCCCAGAGTGAGACCCACTTCCCCAGGACCGGCCCTGACCCCTGAGGGAAACCGGGCTCTCTCCCTCCCCAGCCACCACCCCTCCAGGAAAAATCTCTGCCTCCCAGGATTCCACTGACCCCACCGAGCGTGTGTCCAGCGCTGTCTGCAGTCTGGTCCTGCTTTCTTCCCGGGCCTGGGCGGACCCTCCCTGCCTAGGAGTGTGACCCCAGGATGTTCAGGCTCTTCCCAAGGCCACTGGCCTGGCCTGAGTGGGGGAGCTGAGGGTCTCCAGAGGCTGGGGCGGATGGGAGGGGTAGGGGAAGGCGGGGAGCAGGAAGGGGCTGCCGGAAGCGCACTTATCTGCAGGAAGCACCTTGGGAAGCATGTGGCCCAGCCCTGGAGAGAGGAAACTAGTGCTTCCCGGCCCCCCTGTCTCCGCTGTCTTCCTGCCCCTGGTCTCCCCTCCCTGAGTCACCCAGAGCTGCCCCTGCCCGTGTCCCTCCTCCCTCCCACTGTGGCAGCTGTGCGGCCATGGCCACATCCACCAGAGTCCTCGAGTCAGGATGGGACTGAAGAAGGAGGCTGCATCTCCCCATAACCAGCCTCAGAGCAGCCCCAGGCCTCTGGGCTCTCCCTGCAACCCTGCCCTTGACCTGGGTGGCCAGACCTGTCCACCGAGACGACCTCATGGGGCCCTTTCAGCCTCCCCAGGGGCCCACTGTACTTGGTGCACCCAGCACCATGAATGCCAAGCTTTCAGGAGAAAACCTCACGTCTGAGAAGCAACCAACACATTCCTGGTCTCCAGGCTCAGCTGGGCCTGCCCTGCCAGGGCCAGGTCGACAGAGCACCCGGCCCAAAGAATGGGCACATGATGAACAAATTCCAAGCTGGCACCACTCCGCAACCCACCGCCACCCTGGCAGACGGCAAAAATCCCAACCCCCAGAAGCAGCTTTCCCACAGAATGTCCTCCTGGCCCTGCAGCTTGGTGGGCTGACAGAGCAGGAAGCCCAGGGACAGGCTATTTTGTTGAGAATAAAAGACCCCCAGGCCCCCCAGCCACTGCAGAGGCCGCCTGACGCCCCTTGTGCCCGCACCCTCAAGGTCCTAAGCACCCCCCCACCGCAGAGCACCCCCTTCTGCGGCGTCCTGTCGGCCCTTCCTGGTGAGGCTGTGTCCCCTCACCACCACTCCCTCCTTTCACACTCCTGCGGCCACTTCCTCACCCAAATCCCAGCCTTTCCCTGCCTCTCGCAGGCAGCCTATAGAAGCCCGGCCCCACAGCCTCCTCTTACCGCAAACCCCACAGGCAGGGGCGCCCTGCTGTCTGAGCCTCCCCTGGGCCCTCTCTCCCCGCCTGTACTATTCCTCTGCCCCTACTCCGGTCTTTCCTCCACAGCACCCTAGTGTCTGCCTGCCCTGTAATCACTTGTTGCTTATTGTTTAAGATCTGTCTTTCCCCCCAGAATGTAGGCTCCCCATGGGGAGGGAGTTTCCTTCTTTGGTTCACTGCTGTGTCCATGGCCTTAGTCCATGCTCAGTGTATCTTTGCTGGACCTTCATCTACAAACTGTTCACACCCAACTTTCTCTGTTCAGGGCAGACCCTCTCCAGACTCAGAGCAGGTTGTAGGGGCAGAACACCTGAGTATTCTGACTGTCTGGACCTGGTGCAATTTTTCTGGATAGATTTTTGTTTTGTTTTGTTTGCTTCAAGTTATTTGACATCTATCAGTGTTTTTAGGTTCAATTTCATCCTAAGTCTGCTATGTTAAGTTTTATTTTTCTAGGAATACAGATCTTTTTCTAAAGAATCAACTTTTCATTCTGCTAATCTATTTCTATTTTGTTTTCTTCTATTTTTTTCTTTCTACTGCTTTGATTGTCGTTAGGATCCTTTTTCTAATTTCTTCAGCTGGGTATTGAATTCAATTTTTAGTCTTTCTTTTCTCTGATGATGAGTGTTTCAGGTTATAAATTTCAAACTTCCACTTTAGTTATGCCCATTAAGTCGGGTCTTAGTTGTGGCATGTGGGATCTAGTTCCCTGAAGGGACTGAACCCAGGCCCTTCCACTGGGAACTCGGAGTCTTGGCCAATGGACCACCAGGGGACTCCCCCCTTAAGTCCTAATAAGTAGTAGTTTTAATTTCACCTTGTTGATTTTCTAATATCCATTGCATTGTTTGCTTTAGGGATTACCAAAAAGTATGCTTACTTTAAGCTTTCAAATGTATACTAGGTTTCTTTCTTTTTGTTTATTTATTTATTTTTTTGAGGAAGGACTCGCCCTTAGCTACTGATTTCTTTTTTATTGTGTTATGGTCAGAGAACATGATCTGCATAATACTGATCTTTGAGTATATTTGAGTACAAATACAAATATAATTTACTTGTAAAAAAATATATAAAAAATATAAATATATTTGAGTATATTTGAATACTACTGATTTTATACAGACTTTCTGGTTGCCATGTATGTGGTTCAATAAGAATTGTTGGATGCAAGGAGATAGGTATGTGTATATATACATATATATATCCAACAATATGCCAAAGCCTTTGACTGTATCAGAATAAGCTGTGGAAAATTCTGAAAGAGATGGACATAACAGACCACTTGACCTGCCTCTTGAGAAACCTGTATGCAGGTCAGGAAGCAACAGTTAGAACCGGACATGGAACAACAGACTGGTTCCAAATAGGAAAAGGAGTACCTCAAGGCTATGTATTGTCACCCTGCTTATTTAACTTATATGCAGAGTACAACATGAGAAACACTGGGCTGGATGAAGCAAAAGCTGGAATCAAGATTGCCAGGAGAAATATCAATAACCTCAGATATGCAGATGACACCACCCTTATGGCAGAAAGCGAAGAAGAACTAAAGAGCCTCTTGATGAAAGTGAAAGAGGAGAATGAAAACGTTGGCTTAAAGCTCAACATTCAGAAAACTAAGATCATGGCATCCGGTCCCATCACTTCATGGCAAACCGATGGGGAAACAGTGGAAACAGTGGCTGACTGTATTTTTCTGGGCTCCAAAATCACTGCAGATGGTGATTGCAGCCATGAAATTAAAAGACGCTTGCTCCTTGGAAGGAAGGTTATGACCAACCTAGACAGCATATTAAAAAACAGAGACATTACTTTGTCAACAAAGGTCCATCTAGTCAAGGCTATGGTTTTTCCAGTGGTCATGTATGGATGTGAGAGTTGGACTATGAAGAAAGCTGAGCGCCAATGAATTGATGCTTTTGAACTGTGGTGTTGGAGAAGACTCTTGAGAGTCCCTTGGACTGCAAGGAGATCCAACCAGTCCATCCTAAAGGAGATCAGTCCTGGGTGTTCATTGGAAGGACTGATGTTGAAGCTGAAACTCCAATCCTTTGGCCACCTGATGCAAAGAGCTGACTCATTTGAGAAGACCCTGATGCTGGGCAAGATTGAGGGCAGGAGGAGAAGAGGACGACAGAGGATGAGATGGTTGGATGGCATCACTGACTCGATGGACATGAGTTTGTGTGGACTCAGGGAGTTGGTCAGGGAGGCCTGGTGTGCTGCGGTTCATGGGGTCGCAAAGAGTCAGACACAACTGAGTGACTGAACTGAACTGAACAATATACACACACACATAAAATCATACCTCCATTGTATCAAGTTTGTTAATTGTGTTATTCAAATATTCTGTATCTTTTCCAATGTTCCCTTTGCTTGATTTATAAGTTACTAAAAGAAGTGGGATAAAATTCCACTTTCGCAGCCTCTCCGTGAAATTTTGCCAATTTGGGATTTATATGTCTTCTCAGGCTTTGTTTTTAATGCTAACAGATTTAGAATTATTATAGCTTTCTGATAAATTATTCCTTTTATCATTATATGGTAACTTATTTATTCTTAATGATGCTTTTTGCCTTATTTTTTTCAATATTCAGTCTAATAGCACTTTTTTGTGAGTGTTGACCTCACATCTTTTCCCCTCATTCTCCTTTTATTCTTTCTACATTTTATATTCTTAGATGTGCTTCCAGTAAATAGTATATGTAGCCATTTTTCAAGTTAAAATTAGTCTTACAATTTTCAGCCTTTAGTGGCGTTTTATTATGATTACTGGTATGTTTTACCTGACGTTTGCCTTCTTGTTCTGTGTTGTCAGTCAGTATTTTTTTGGTTTTTGTCGATGCTGTGTTTTTCTCCCTCGGGCGCTTCCTTTAATCAATCACGTTATCTTTATTCCTCTTTCCCTCAACTCCCTTTGTTTTTGGAGTGAAACATTTTTCTACCATTTTCATAAATAAACTTAAATTTGTAACATGTGGGATTAACAAAGCCTAAAGCTAAAACTGCCTCTCCCTCCCTTCCCTGCACTGGCGGGAGTTCGGCTTTAGCTTCAGGCCTTGGTCCACATTGTTCTCCCTCCAGCGAGTCTGTTGCGGTTGCTGGTGGAGTCACATGTCAACCCACTCTTTACTCACTTTCCTTCTGGCTTGAATTTTCTTCCTCCTGAAAGTAGTGCCAAAGTAGTGACTTTGAAATGTCTTATTTCACCCCTACTTTGAGTGATAATTTAGACAGTGTAGAATGCTAAATTGACAAAATATTTTTTTCTCAAAACTTTCAAGATTTTTCTCTCTGTGCACTGTATTCTGGGTAATTTTCCCACTGCTGGCTTCCATCTCACTGATGCTGTTCGAGTTTAATCTGCTGTTAATCTCATCCGTAGGTTTTATTCCCCCCCATAGAGTTTTAAATTTCAGTGACCATAGATTTCATTTCTGCAAGCCGTATTTGGTACATTTTCAAATCTGCTTGTTCTTTCTTTATATTGACTTTTTATTTAATGCACTTTTTAGATTTCTTTTCTTTAATTATTTTTAAAACATTTACTTTAAAGTTCTAGTCAATAGTTCACATATGTGAACTTTTTGGTGGTCTAATCCCATTTGTAGTATCTACCAACTCACTCACTGTAGGGGGACTGGAGGTTCTTTCTGTGCAAGTTTTGTGACTTGGGGTTATGAACTCAACTGGGCCTAGGAAGCCTAGATATGTCCCTCAGAGGAGTATAACCAGCCCAGGAATTGTTTTATGTTAATTTCTTGGCTTGGTGGTCCTGGGGACTACAAAGAGTAATATAATTAAGACTCCAAACTTTGGGGGACCAACAGTGGTTCCAACTTCATAGGAAGACTTCTTCACAGAGAGACCGCCACAGAGCTTTATGAAAATTGCTTAAATAAAAGAGAAATAAATAGTAATAATTATGAAAATAGATTACTCCCCAGATTTTTGAGCACTTCAAGTCATCCTAAGTGTATAACGTGTATTAACTCATTCAGTCATCACTAAATCACTGAGCCAGCTCATTACTGTCCTCATGCAACAGATGAGGAAACAGAGCAAATTAGAAGCAACTCACCTGTCTGAAGCTGCATGTGGTGAGTCAATGGAAAAACCAGGACTTGGAACACCATAGTGGGCATGTGACCCAAACAGGGCCAATGAGAATCCTGTTCTGGAGTCTAAGGCTCATAACTGAGGGAAGAAACCCTTTCTCCACGCTTGGGACACACAGGAGAAGTGAAGCTTGATAGATACTAGTAACCAAGATTGCAGCCTTGGGAAGAAAGCAACCCTGGAAGGAATATAGATACGGGAGACGAGGAAGGTTCTGAAGAGGCTTTGAATCTCCAAACTTAGTCCCTGAAATCTGCTTTTCTTTCTTTTGGCTTCAAGAGCCAAGGGTGCCTGGAAGGGACTTCCCCTTCTAGGTTGAAAGTCCACAAAGAGGAGAGGGAAAGGCCTCTCTAAAAGGGACTGTGACTGTAAGAGACGTGGAAGGGCAGCCTTAAGGCAGGGCCTGAACTGAAATCCCAGCTCGGCCACCACGTACTCTGGTGGCTGAGAAAACTCCCTGGCTTCACTCTGCCTCCCCGTGAGCTCTGGTATGTTAGGGACAATGATAGGCTTTGCTTCATCCCCTCCCTCATTCAGGCCACATGCCAGGCACCTGCTTTTGGGCTGACAAGGTGGCTGCAGTTCCCCCGGGCCCTGGTGTGGGTTAGGAGACCACGTGGATGCGACATGCTCGCCATGCACCTGGCACCTAGTGAACAAATTCTAACATAACCATGAAGCTAGTTCCATGAAGACCTCCAAGACCTTCTAGAACTAACACCAAAAAAGAAGTCCTTTTCATCATAGGGGATGGGAATGCAAAAGTAGGATGTCAAAAGATACCTACATGGGGAAGGAAATGGCAACCCACTCCCATATTCTTGCTTGGGAGATCCATGGACAGAGGAGCCTGGCAGGCTTCAGTCCCTGGGGTCACAGAAGAGTGGACATGACTGAATGACTACACACCGACATACACATACATATATATTGATGCACGTGCGTTTGTATTATAACTGAATCAATCTGCTGTATGCCTAAAACATTGTGAATTAACTATGCTTGAATAAAAGGTAATTTTAAAAAGAAAAAAAAAAGAGATACCCGGAATAACAGGCAAGTTTGACCTTGGAGTACAAAACGAAGCAGGGCAAAGGCTAACAGTTTTGCCAAGAGAATGCACTGGTCATAGCACACTGGTCTGCCAACAACACAAGAGAGGACTGTACACATGGACATCATCAGATGGTCAATACCAAAATCAGATCGTTGATATTCTTTGCAGCCAAAGATGAAGAAGCTCTATATAGTCAGCATAAACAAGACCTGGAGCTGACTGTGGCTCAGGTCATGAACTCCTTATTGCAATTTCACATGCTAGCAAGGTAATACTCAAAATCCTTCAAGCTAGGCTTCAACAGTATGTGAATCAAGAACTTCCAAAGTACATGCTGGATTTAGGGAAGGCAGAGGAACCAGAGATCAAATCACCAACATCCATTGGATCATACAAAAAGCAAGAGAATTCCAGAAAAACATCTACTTCTGCTTCATTGACTATGCTAAAGCCTTTGAGTGTGTAGATCGCGAAAATTCTTAAAGAGATGGGAATACCGGACCACCTTACCTGCCTCCTGAGAAATCTGTATGCAGGTCAAGAAGCAACAGTTAGAACTGAACATGGAACAACATACTGGTTCCAAACTGGGAAAGGAGTATGTCAAGGCTGTATATTGTCACCCTGCTTATTTAACTCATATGCAGAGTACATCATGCAAAATGCCCGGCTGGATGAGCCACAAGCTGGAATCAAGATTGCCAGGAGAAATATCAACAACCTCAGATATGCAAATGATACCACCCTAATGGCAGAAAGCAAAGATGAACTAAAGAGCCTCTTGATGAAGGTGAAAGAGAAGAGTGAAAAAGCTGGCTTGATATTCAACATTCAAAAAACTAAGATCATGGCATCCCTTTCCATCACTTCATGACAAATAGATGGGGAAAAAATGGAAACAGTGACAGATTTTATTTTGTTGGGCTCCAAAATCACTTCAGATGGTGACTGCAGCCATGAAATTAAAGATGCTTGCTCCTTAGAAAAAAAGCTATGACAAACCTAGACAGAGTATTAAAAAGCAGTGAAAGTGAAAGTATTAGTCACTCAGTCGTGTGCAACTCTTTGCAACACCATGAACTGTAGCCCGCCAGGCTTCTCTGTTCATGGAATTCTTCAAGCAAGAATACGCGAGTGGGTTGCCATTCCCTTCTCCAGGGGATCTTCCCCACCCATGGATCAAACCCGGGTCTCCTGCATTGCAGGCAGATTCTTCACTGTCTGAACCACTGGGGGAAGCCTGAAAAAAAAAAAAAAAAGCAGAGACATCAGTTTGCTGACAAAGGTCCATATAGTCAGAGCTATGGTTTTTCCAGTAGTCATGTACAGATGTGAGAGTTGGACGATAAAGAAAGCTGAGCACCAAAGAATTGACGTTTTCGAACTGTGGTGCTGGAGAAGAAAGTCCTTTGGACAGCAAGGAGATCAAACCAGTTAATCCTAAAGGAAATCAACCCTGAGTACTCATTGGAAGGACTGATGCTGAAGTTGAAGCTCCGATATTTCAGCCACCTAATGCGTACAGCTGACTCACTGGAGAAGACTCTGATGCTGGGAAGGATTGAGGGCAGGAGGAGAAGGAGGAGTCAGAGGATGAGATGGTTGGATGGCATCATCAACTCAATGGACATGAGTTTGAGCAAACTCTGGGAGACAGTGAAGGACAGGGAAGCCTGGCATGCTGCAGTACATGGGGTCGCAAAGAGTCGGACGTGACTTAGCGACTGAACAACAACAACAGCATCTCCACATGTTTTACAATAGAGGCGCTGCAGATTGTGTTGTTGGAAATCTGCTTTTTGTATTCAGTCACAGCGGTCAGCACATAGAAATGCTTAATGATTGTTGGACAGATATTAATGAATGAATAAATGAACAAAAGGACATCCTGCATTTAAAATGTTTATTACTCACAAACATACACACCAAAGTATGAGGGTGAGGCACTAGGAATATAGCAGTGATCAAACAGTCCCCCTTGGCCAACCATGTCCTCTCACTCACTGAGAACTTTGCTGACAGGGTGTCTGCTCACCCTGAATTCAGACATCATCCATGTCTCTCCAAGGGACCCCTCGCACTATGGCCTCCCAGTTCCTTGACCTCTCATCTCACTAACTGTAAAAGTCGAGCTTAGGTGTAGATTATGGACCCATGCATGACTGCTCTGAGCCGAAAGGGATTTCATACATGGAGTTAGCGCCTGCAGAGTCGTCGGAAGCGCTGAAAGAAGCATCCAGCCTGAGCTCCTCTCTCACTACTGAGAGCTACACTCTTCCCTCAGCAGCACCACAGAACTAGTCCCCAGGGATTTACTTTTTGCCACATTCAGCAAACTGAGTTGTCCGAAAGCTGATATCCCACCTGCTGACTCCAACAGACCACACCTCTGAGTCTGTATTTCCCAGCCCCTTTCACTTTTCACTTGCATGCACTGGAGAAGGAAATGGCAACCCACTCCAATATTCTTGCCTCAAGAATCCCAGAGACGAAGGTGCCTGGTGGGCTGCCGTCTATGGGGTCGCACAGAGTCAGACACGACTGAAGCGACTTAGCAGTAGTAGTTAGCAGTTTGCATCTAGGTAGGGCCAAGTCAAGAGTTCTGGAATCGCGGCCACTCCTAGGCGTAATCAGTAAATACCTCTTGCTTATCCTGCCTGCTCTCTATTCAGCCTTCTGCATCCAGGATGACCTTAAATCCATGAGTCAAAATGGCAGCACTTCCTCAGCTACCAGGGAAGCCCCTACTTCCTCTTCCATGGGTCCCTAAATGCCTACATGGAGCAGAGACTCACCCACCCCTATTATTTCTGCCTATGTTGCAAACCGGATTTACTGTGAGCAAGAAGTAAATATCTGTTGTGTTAAGTCACTGAGATTTGGGGGTTTATCTATTAGGGTAGCTAGTGTTTCCTCAACTGATATACCAGGGGAAGCCCAGGAGCCTCACTTTGGGCTTACTACCTTGAGTCCTTGTCTAGATCAGCAGGTAGTATTGCACTGGCCTGCTGCTCAATACATCTATTAGGATGATATGCTTAAGAACCAGGGAAATTAATACAAAATAAATTCACATAATCACTGTATCCACTGTGAGATGGACTGTGGCCCCATATGCTTGTCTTGTGTGACCTCCAAAGCCCTCTCTGATCAGTGGACTCTGGGGGCATCAGAATGTCTGGGAAGTGGTATTCACTCAGAGTTAGTGGCCAACAACCCCTGAGAACCTGACTGTTCCTTCCCCTAGAGCATGGCCGTCCCGCCTGAAGGCCATACCTCCCTGCAAGGGAGGCCAGGGAGAAGACTTAGTACAGCCTTGGGTGTTTCCGCCAGGTCTTTCCCTCTGGCAGCTCCAAGTCCATGAGTGACTCATGTCCAGGAATTGGAAGAGAAGCTGCATTGTGAGTCAAGTCTGGGCCACATTCCCGAAACCTAGGTTCTTTCCACCACCACCCCTGCTGCCACTAGTGCTACCCTCTGTTTCTGTCCTGGCGGGTGACTCTGTGGCCAGGAGCCGAGAATCTCCGAGGCCACCCCGCCTGGCCCGTGGCCTCTGCTGCCCTACAATAGCCAGCCCCCAGAGTCTTAAGTGTGTCGCGCTCCCCTCTCTACTCCCGAGGACAGCTCGCTGTCTCAAAGAGGGTGTCCTACAGACCCTCACAGAGGACAGCTGGGGGACAACTGACCAGGTCAAGCACAATACACTTCTATCTCTCTCTGTCTTTGGGTGCCTTTTTCTCTATTAAACCAAAGAGGGCTCCAGCAGCTCGGTTTCATTCACATGGGCTGTTGTGAACCCTGGTTTTAATAACCAGAGCACAGTCAGCACCATCCTAGCCCCTGGATCTGAATCTAGAACCTGTGCTCCCTGTTAGATCTGACTGATTTAGGATCATTTTCCTCCAATATCCTGGGGTTAGGAATGATGGTTGTTGAGGCCAAAGAGGAGGGAGCAGCCCCAAGGCAGGAAGTGGAGGCCCGCACACAGGGCCCTTGGTGTCCTGGATCCCTGACATCAGCCACCTCAGGAACCACCGCAGAATACCTTCAGCTGGGCCAAGCGCTGCAGTTCACCCACCCACCAGCCCCAGGCAGGCCCAGGAAATGGAGGCCCCTCTCTTGTTCGAGGTGTAGAAAGACCACACCTGCACCGCTCACAAGGCCCCTCTCCTAACTGTGGGTGTTAGTTCCAAATTAACAGTGTCCAGAGCCACTTCCAGCACCCTGGCAGGCTGCCTCCCAACGGGGCTCTGTCCCAAGCTGACCCTCCTGCCGGCTCCCACAGCAATGCCAAGAAAGGCCCACAATCGTGGAAAGACTCGGATGCCTGCAGAGCTCAGCTTTGAACAAACATAGATGGAGGCACATGCGCCCTCTCTCCACCCAGAGGTCAGGGCTGCCTGCCGTGGGCACACGCCTGAGCAACCTCCAGAGTCTGCAGGGGAAAGTGCCAGCCATTTGCATAACATACAGCTGCAGGCCGGCTCTCCCGGAGAATAAGGGTAGTTCCCAGCTTGCAGCAGAAAGGGAGGAAAGGGCCTTTGGCTGATTCCTTTTAAACTCCAATTCACAGCGCCAACCAGCTGTGATAGTTCCAATTACAGGTTCAAAGATTTCTGGGCCATGGAAAAACTTTCTGTCCTGGCCACCCACCCCATACTGCTCCCACGCACAGGCACAGAAACCACACTGGAGTGTGACACCAAGGGGATGGTTCACAGGAGCCCCTTCCATTCCCAACGAGGCCAGCAGCAGCCTGGAGCCCAGCCCTGTCTCAGGGAGTCCCTGCCCTTCAAATTTTGCTCCTTCGTACTGCCTCTAGTCTTAGCTTTCATCTTTCACCAGGAAAATGCCTGCTCCACAGCTGGGCTTCAGTGGAAGTTGTGTCTTGGCCCCACCCCAGTGACGAGAGGACTTTCAAGGACCCTATCCACGCTCCCGCTGGCTCCAGGGGCAGGAACTAGGAGAAACCCTCCGCAACAGCAGCCCACATCCTGCTGGTCCTGAGGTCCGACCCTGTTGGGGAGCCTGAGACCAGAGAGCTGCCCTGGGGAGGGTTCCAGGGAAGAAATGTCCTAGGGAAGCTGCTGTGGGGAGGCACTCTCAGGGGGTCACTGCACTGATCTTGGGGTGTTTAGTTGCACTGAGTAAGATACCGGCCTAACCGCCTCCTGGGGCGCTCTCTTACTTTGAAACAGCTAAACAATCTGGGGACCAAAATGGTGAAGTCATTCGTGCAAGGCTGTCCAGGGATGGAGCCAGGGCCTGATCTCTCTGGATGGGCCCTTCCCATTGGTGTGACCCGGATGCAGAGAAGACACCGCCCCTCAGATGCCCCACCCTCCCCCCCACACACACGCCCCACACCCCCCACACACATACCACACACAAACACACCACACACAGACACACACGGCCCACCACACACACACACACACACACACACACACACGGCCCACCACAGCCCCACCACACACACACAGACAACATACCCACACACCCCACACACACACACACCACACACAAACACACCACACACACAGATACACACAGCCCACCACACCCCCACCAAACACCCCCACCACACACACACACACCACAGACACACACAGTCAACCACACCCCCAACACACACACACACCACACACACCACAAACACAAACACACACGTCCCACCACACACACACACAGTCAACCACACCCCCAACACACACACACCACACACACACCACAAACACACACGTCCCACCACGCACACACACACACCACACACACAGACACACACGGTCCACCACATCCCCACCACACACACACCCACGCCACACACACGAACGGAGGGGGAAAGGCTGGAAAGAATTTTTGATCTGTTTCAAGAAAACACCAAACATAACGTTGAAGGAAAAGCCAGCAGCCAGCCGACTCCACGGTTTCCGTTTCGATTTGCTCATTCCACACTCTCCAGGCTCAGGGCCTTTAAGGAACACTACGGCACTACGCGCGCCGAGCGGCAACACTAGGATCCCGCCTCCGCGCACCTCAGGCGCAGCCCGCCTCGGGCGCAGCGGCCGCCAGCCGCCCAGCCGAGACCCCGCCCCGCTCCCGGTCGGAACAGGCCCCGCCCCTCAGCGCCGTGCCCCGCCCCTCAGCGCCGTGCCCCGCCCTCCCAGCACCGTGCCCCGCCCCTCCCAGCACCGTGCCCCGCCCTCCCGGCGCCGTGCCCCGCCCCGGGGCGGGCCACGCGGGAGTCACGGGTCAGGGGGCGGGGCGGGGCCGGGCCGGCCGAGGCGGAAGCGCCCGCGGAGGGCCCGGCTGCCCGGTGTCTTGCAGTTGCCCCTCCTCGGCCCTGAACTGCTCTTGTCCCGCTTCGTGGGCCCCCGCGGGTCAGCGTTCTGGGACTTCTGCCCCCTGACCACGAGCCTAGGCGGGACCTTTAGCAGGAGAGGGTCAGATCTCCGCCTGAGAGTCTGAAGGTGTCTTGGCCCTTGAGGGTCTCCAGGGAATTAGATCCCAGGCTACAGGCTCCTGGGTTTTGTTGGGGTCGAGGATCTCCGGGTGGCGAGTTAGCTGGAAAGGAGTTGTCTCCGTTGAGGAAGTATTTGGGTCTGGGGTCTCAGCGGAGGGTAGTGTCTGAGCCTGGGTTCTTGGGGGAGGTTAATGTCCGGGTCTGGGAAGTGAGTAGTGCTCAGATCTGGGGTCTCGGGGTTAGAGCTTGCGGGAGCCAGTTTGCCTTCTCTCTCAAGGCAAACTTCTCTCTGTTACAGGCCTGTCTGTGCCGTGAGCCATGGAGGCTCTGTGGACCCTCACTCTGGCCTTGGCCTCAGGCCTGGCTGCTGCCAGCCCACCTAACATTGTGCTGATCTTTGCTGATGACCTGGGCTACGGGGACCTGGGCTCCTATGGGCACCCCAGTTCCACCACCCCCAATCTGGACCAGCTGGCCGCAGGGGGTCTTCGGTTCACAGACTTCTATGTGCCTGTGTCTCTGTGCACACCTTCCCGGTGAGGAAAGCAACCAGGAGCCCTCACCCCTGACCATTTGGTTCCTCCCAGATTCACTCTGGAGTGCAGAGAGGAGGGGCTCTGTCTCTGTGGAGAAATTCACGTCTCTCTGTTTTTCTCCTTTCTCTTCCCTTCTTGTATGCATCTCGGTTTTGCTCTGTCGCACGGATTCTGTGACTTGCCCTGTAGGGCTGCCCTCCTGACTGGCCGACTCCCAGTTCGGATGGGCTTGTACCCTGGAGTTCTGGAGCCCAGCTCCCGAGGGGGCCTGCCCCTGGAGGAGGTGACCTTGGCTGAGGTCCTGGCTGCCCAAGGCTACCTCACAGGGATAGCTGGCAAGTGGCACCTTGGGGTGGGGCCTGAGGGGGCCTTTCTGCCCCCCCACCACGGCTTCCATCGGTTCCTGGGCATCCCGTACTCCCATGACCAGGTAGGAACCACCAGGGTCCTTCCCCTTGACCCCACAGCCCCACCCCACAGTCTAGACTGCTGAAGGAGCTGCTCCCCCAGGGCCCTTGCCAGAACTTGACCTGCTTCCCGCCGGCCACCCCCTGCGATGGCAGCTGTGACCAGGGCCTGGTCCCTGTCCCACTGTTGGCCAACCTGTCGGTGGAGGCACAGCCCCCTTGGCTGCCTGGACTCGAGGCCCGCTACGTGGCCTTTGCCCGTGACCTCATGACTGATGCCCAACACCAAGGCCGCCCATTCTTCCTGTACTACGCCTCCCATGTGAGTGACCGTGGTCCCCCCGCCCGGGCTTCCCATGACCCCTACCTGGTGCTAACTCCAGTCTCCATCCCCAGCACACCCACTACCCCCAGTTCAGTGGGCAGAGCTTTTCGGGGCGCTCAGGCCGAGGGCCATTTGGGGACTCCCTGATGGAGCTGGATGCGGCTGTGGGGGCCCTGATGACAGCTGTGGGGGACCTGGGGCTGCTCGGAGAGACACTCGTCTTCTTCACTGCGGACAATGGGTACTCGGCAGGGGCAGAGGGGTGCTGGTCGACCCCCCACAGGGCCCTGAGTCTTCCCATCTTGACGCTGGCCAAGAACCTAGTGGGCTAAGGGGGTCTCAGGATATATGGTGACACCCAGCTGCATGTGTGTGGGAGGCTGGCAGCTGTGAGTACATGGAGGTGCTGGTCTTGGGAGGACAGGGGGTGGACAGGCATATGCTGGCCATTTCTGGGCAAAATGTGTGACTTATCAGTCTGGGGCTGGGGTCCCCGAGGCAGGCCGGACACCCCGGGCTCCTCATTGCTGACGTCCTCTCTGTGTTCCAGACCTGAGACAATGCGGATGTCCCACGGTGGCTGCTCTGGCCTCCTGCGATGTGGAAAGGGAACCACTTTTGAAGGGGGCGTCCGAGAACCTGCCTTGGCCTTCTGGCCAGGTCACATCGCTCCCGGTCAGTTTTCAGGCCTTCTGCTCCTTGACTCTTGGTCCCGTCTTCCCGGCCCTTGTCACAAATGGAGTGACTATACAGCCCACTACTCCCAGGTGTGACCCATGAGCTGGCCAGCTCCCTGGACCTGCTGCCCACCCTGGCAGCCCTGGCGGGGGCCCCACTGCCCAATGTCACCTTGGATGGCGTTGACCTCAGCCCCCTGCTGTTGGGCACAGGCAAGGTAGGGCCCGTGACCACATAGCCACAGCTCCCCCTGACCTCCATACTGACCTCCCTTCCCCTTGCCCCCACCAGCCACTCACCCTCCCCAGGAGTGAGTGTGGGCAGCCCCTGAAGTCCCTAGGGCCAGGTGGACCCTCTGTCGAGCTGCATCCTAGTGGTGCCAGCTGGGCAGGCGCTTCTGGGTGGGCAGGGAGCCACTGCACGCCCAGGGCCCAGCACAGAGCAGACAGTGCTGGGCACGTGCAGACCCCCCGGTTCTGCCCCCAGAGCCCCCGGCACACCCTCTTCTTCTACTCGGCCTACCCGGATGAGGTCCGAGGGGTCTTTGCTGTGCGGAGCGGGAAGTACAAGGCACACTTCTTTACCCAGGGTAACCTCCTCTCCCCCGGCCCTGCCCACCTCTCCCGGCCCCCGAGCCCCGCCCCCCTGCCCTGTGCACAGATGTGTGCCCCTCCCCAGGCTCTGTCCACAGCGACACCACTGCAGACCCTGCCTGCCACGCCTCTAGTCCTCTGACTGCCCATGAGCCCCCGCTGCTCTTTGACTTGTCTGAGGACCCTGGTGAGAACTACAACCTTCTGGGGGGTGTGGATGAGGTCGCCCCAGAGGCGCTACAGGCACTGAAGCAACTTCAGCTGCTCAAGGCCCAGTTTGATGCTGCCGTGACCTTTGGCCCCAGCCAGATGGCCCGGGGCGAGGACCCTGCCCTGCAGGTCTGCTGTCAGCCCAGCTGCACCCCCCGGCCGTCCTGCTGCCACTGCCCCGAGCCCCAGCCCTGAGGGTGCAGATGGAGGCCAGCTGGGGCACTGATGGTTCCTGGCCGTGCTGTGGGTCTGTGGAGGTGGTTTGTACCTGAGAACTAATAACACCAGCTGACACCTGTGTGATAATTCGTGTGATCCTTGTGAGAGCCCTGAGCTAGGTGTTTTTCTCCCCGTTACAAATAAGGAACCTGAGGCATGGCGAGTCCAGCGACTTTCCTGAGGTCGCCCAGCTGGTGAGAGGTTGGCTCTGGAAGCCGCCTTCCTCCCCCTGGTGATTGCTCGTGTCAGTGCAGACAAGTGTGGTGGTGAGTGTGGGCACAGCGTTCATGGGAGCAGCACTAGGGGCTTCTGTGTGCCAGGAAAGGGTGGGGAGGGGGCGAGAGAGTGGCGGAGAGCAGACCCTGAAAACACAGTGCCCATAAGAGCCGGGTTTTCCCCGGCGGAGAAGCACAGGACCCAGACCTGCCTGGCTCTTAGAAGCCCAGCTGAAGTTGGGGGAGGAGCTGCACATCCTGCATGGTGGGGTGCTCAGCCAGCGTGGTGACGTGGGCTGGGGGCCCCGCACTCAGAAGGCACAGCAGCAGCTCCAGAGACTTGCCCTCGGCCCCCCGAGTCTCTTCCAAAGCTCCGTTTCCCACCTAGACACACGTTTCCAGTCTCCTGGCTTCACCTCTGCCTGCATGGGAGCCATTCTCCACCAAAGTAATCTCTTAAAAGATGTGCCGGTTTGGCTCCATCTGCTCAGAACTGCAGGCTTCCCGTTGTGCTCAGAATCCAGACTCCTCGGGTGGCCTGCCATGCCTCACCCATGCCCTCGTCCCTTAGCCCTGGCAGCTGGCCAAGATGCCCATCCTTGATGCTGTCTGGCACCTTCTCTGAAGAAAGCGCCCCCTGACTGCCCACTGCACAGCAGCGTGTAGCCCTCATGGGTCCCCTTTGTGTGTACTGGTGTCAGGGCCCTCCGCTCCCTCATGGTTGGGTGAGAAGATTACTGTGGTCAGGACCCCGAAGTGGGTGTCCTGTCTTCATGGTAGACCAGATAACCGTCCCCTTTCTCTTAGTGGATTCCACCCTTCTGTTGGTGGCCTGAGACCCCTTGACTTCTCAGGTGCAGCCTCTCCTAGTCCCAGGAGAGTAGTAGCCAGTCGTTCAGTTCAGTTCAGTTCAGTCTCTCAGTCGTGTCCGATTCTTTGCGACTCCATAAATTGCAGCACGCCAGGCCTCTCTGTCCATCACCAACTCCCGGAGTCTACCCAAACCCATGTCCATTGAGTCGGTTATGCCATCCAACCATCTCATCCTCTGTTGTCCCCTTCTCCTCCTGCCCCCAATCCTACCCAGCATTAGGGTCTTTTCCAATGAGTCAACCCTTCGCATGAGGTGGCCAAAGTATTGGAGTTTCAGCTTCAACATCAGACCTTCCAATGAACACCCAGGATTGATCTCTTTTAGGATGGATTGATTGGATCTCCTTGCAGTCCAAGGGACTCTCAAGAGTCTTCTCCAACACCACTCACAATCCAGTGATTGGTCTGAAAGGGTTGTGTAACCAAGGGTCCTTGTCAGAGAAAGCTCAGGGCATCGCCTGGAGCCCAGGGTCTTGTTCAGCATCATCCTCGGAGGTGGTGAGGACGATGCTGTTATCATCACTGGCCCTGACCAGACGTAGTGCAGCTGCTAATCAGCGTCCCCCGCCGTGTACCTCCAGAGTTCATAGTGTGAGAAGACAAACCAGTCTCCTAAGCCACGGCTACTGGCTTGTCTGTTACTTGCAGCCAAAAGCAGTCTTGCTGGTTGGACGTGTGAACGGGACGTATGGAGGGCATGTGTCTAGGTGCAGGGGCTTCCTGCGTGAACCTGTGGTATCATACTGTGTGCTGAGGCCCCTTCTGTGTTCTCCATGTGACCCATCACGTCTCGTCTGGCTTGGGCACTGCACTAACCATGCCCAAATCCCACTGCATCCTGGAACTGCCCCTCTGAGGCTGGCATAGGGAGGACCCACATGGACAAGTGCTCTGGACATGCCCACCCCCTGCAGCTTCTCCTGCAGTCACCTCAGGGTGCCTTGGTTTCAGGATGAGGACAGAGAGGAATGGAAGCAGGTGCACGATCTCTGTATCACATCCAAACTCCAGCAAGACTGAATGAATGCCAACACTCAGGCTCAACCTGCAGGCACCTTGTGGCGCAGAGGGGTTGTGAGCATCACCTCATTAGTTCCACAAACCTTTACTGGCATAGGGCTGGGGCACAGATCAATAGAGGGGACTCACCCCTGCTCCTGTGGGGTGTTTTTTTTAATTAAAGATTTATTTCTTTGGCTGCACCGGTTCGTAGTTGCAGCACACAGAATTTTCACTGTGGTGTGCGGGATCTTTATGTCATTTGAACTCTTAGTTGTACCACGCAGATCTAGTTCCTGCACCAGGAACCCTGCATTGAGAATGTGAAGTCTTAGCCACTGGACCACCAGGAAAGCCCCTCTCCTGTGGTGCTTAATGTCTCACAAAGGAGATGAGCATCAATCCTGAGCACCCAGACACAGTGGAGTTCAGTGCAATAGAAACCTCAACTTCCCAGGTTTTCAGTTCAGTTCAGTTCATTTCAGTCCCTCAGTCGTGGCCGACTCTTTGTGACCCCGTGAACTGCAGCACACCAGGCCTCCCTGTCCATCACCAACTCCCGGAGTCCACCCAAACCCATGTCCATTGTGTCAGTGATGCCATCCAACCATCTCATTCTCTGTTGTCCCCTTCTCCTGCTGCCCTCAATCTTTCCCAGCATCAGGGTCTTTTCAAATGAGTCAACTCTCCACATCAGGTGGCCAGAATATTGGAGTTTCAGCTTCAGCATCAGTCCTTCCAGTGAACACCCAGGACTGATCTCCTTTAGGATGGACTGGTTGGATCTCCTTGCAGTCCAAGGGACTCTCAAGAGTCTTCTCCATCACTGCAGTTCAAAAGCATCAATTCTTCCGCCCTCGGCTTTCTTTATAGTCCAACTCTCACATCCATACGTGACCACTGGAAAAACCATAGCCTTGACTAGATGGACCTTTGTTGACAAAGGAATGTCTCTGCTTTTTAATATGCTGTCTAGGTTGGTCATAACTTTCCTCCCAAGGAGCAAGCGTCTTAATTTCATGGCTGCAATCACCATCTGCAGTGATTTTGGAGCCCAGAAAAATAAAGTCAGCCACTGTTTTCCCATCGATTTGCCATGAAGTGATGGGACCAGATGCCATGATCTTAGTTTTCTGAATGTTGAGCTTTAAGCCAACTTTTTCATTCCCCTCTTTCACTTTCATCAAAAGGCTCTTTAGTTCTTCTTCACTTTCTGCCATAAGGGTGGTGTCATCTGCGTAACTGAGGTTATTGATATTTCTCCCGGCAATCTTGATTCCAGCTTGTGCTTCATCCAGCCCAGCGTTTCTCATGATGTACCCTGCATATAAGTTAAATAAGCAGGGTGACAATATACAGCCTTGACGTACTCCTTTTCCTATTTGGAACCAGTCTGTTGTTCCATGTCCAGTTCTAACTGTTGCTTCCTGACCTGCATACAGGTTTCTCAAGAGACAGGTCAGATGGTCTGGTATTCCCATCTCTGTCAGAATTTTCCACAGTTTATTGTGATCCACACAGTCAAAGGCTTTTGCATAGTCAATGAAGCAGAAATAGATATTTTTTTGGAACTCTCTTGCTTTGTCAATGATCCAGGTTTTGGTGTGGGAGTTCACTGGGTGCAATAGGAGGGAACCATCAGATGCTATTGAAGTTCCCTCCCTGACTAAGGGGTAGAAACATGGCGCATACATGTGCATAAAGCCTTGAAGCTACACATGTGCGATTCGTGTCCTTATGACACCACCCTTATGGCAGAAAGCGGAAAGGAACTGAAGAGCCTCTTGATGAAAGTGAAAGAGGGAGGGTGAACAGGCTGCCTTAAAAACATTCAAAAAATGAAGATCATAGCATCCAGACCCATCACGTCATAGCAAATAGATGGGAAATGATGGAAACAGTGGCTGACTTTTATTTTTCTGGGCTCCAAAATCACTTCAGATGGTGACCGTGGCCATGGAATTAAAAGACACTCCTTGGAAGAAAAGCTCTGACTAACCTAGACAGCATTTTAAAAAGCAGAGACATTACTTTATTGACAAAGGTCCATCTAGTCAAAGCTGTGGTTTTTCCAGTAGTCATGTATGGATGAGAGAGGTGGACCATAAAGAAAGCTGAACGTCGAAGAACTGATGCTTTTGAACTGTGGTGTTGGAGAAGACTCTTGCAAGTCCCTTGGACTGCAAGGAGATCAAACCAGTCAATCCTAAAGGAAATCAGTCCTGAATATTCATTGGAAGGACTGATGCTGAAGCTGAAACTCCAATCCACCTGATGTGAAGAACTGACTCATTGGAAAAGACCCTGATGCTGGGAAAGATTGAAGGCAGGAGGAGAAGGGGACGACAGAGGATGAGATGGTTGGATGGCGTCACCGACTCAATGGACATGAGTTTGGGCAAGCTTCAGGTGCTGGTGATGGACAGGGAGGCCCGGGGTGCTGCGGTTCATGGGGTTGCAAAGAGTTGGACATGACTGAGCAGCTGAACTGAACTGATGACGATGCAGCTGAAGATGGAGAAGCTCTATACAGTCAGCAAGAACAAGACCAGGAGCTGACTGTGGCTCAGATCGTGAACCTCTTATTGCAAAATTCAGACTTAAATTGAAAGTAAGGAAAAACACTAGACCATTCAAGAATGAAAGTGAAAGTCACTCAGTCATGTCCGATTCTTTGCCACCCCATGGACTGTATAGTCCGTGGAATTCTCCAGGCCAGAATACTGGAGTGGGTAGCTGTTCCCTTTTCCGGGGATCTTCCAAACCCAGGGATCAAACCCAGGTCTCCTGCATTGCAGGCAGATTCTTAACTAACTGAGTCAGCAGGGAAGCCCAAGAATTCTGGAGTGGGTGGCGTGTCCCTTCTCCAGCAGATCTTCCCGACCAGGAATTGCACTGGGGTCTCCTGCATCGCAGGCGGATTCTTTACTAGCTGTGTAAATCAGATCCCTTCCGATTATACAGTGGAGGTGAGAAACACATTGAAGAGATTAGGTCTGATACACTAGGGGTGGAGGCTCATAATACTGTACAGGAGGCGGTGACCAAAACCATCCCCAAGGAAAAGAAATGCAACAAAGCAAAATGGTTGTCTGAGGAGGCCTTACAAATAGCTGAGAAAAGAAGAGAAGTGAAAGGCAAAGGAGAAAAGGAAAGATGTACCCATCTGAATGCGGAGTTCCAAAGAAGCACAAGGAGAGATAAGAAAGCCTTCCTAAATGAACAATGCAAAGAAATAGAGGAGAACAATAGAATGGAAAAAAGACTAGAGACTTCTTCAAGAAAACTAGATTCCAAGGGAACATTTCAGGCAAAGATGGGCACAATAAAGGACAGAAACGGTAGGGACCAAACAGAAGCAGAAGATACTAAGAAGTGAGTGGCAAGAATACACAGAAGAACTGTACAAAACAGATCTTAATGACCCAGATAATCACGATGGTGTGATCACTCACCTAGAGCCAGACATACTGGAATGCAGTCAAGTGGGCCTTAGGAAGCATCACTACAAACAAAGCTAGAGGAGGTGATGGAATTCCCGCTGAACCATTTTAAGTCCTAAAAAATGATACTATGAAAGTGCCACACTCAGTATGCCAGCAAATTGGGAAAACTCAGCAGTGACCACAAGACTGGAAAAGATCAGTTTTCATTCTAATTCCAATGAAGAGCAATGCCAAAGAATGTTCAAACTACCACGTAATTGCACTTATTTCACATGCTAGCAAACTAATGCTCAAAATTTGCCAAGCTAGGCTTCAACAGTATGTGAAAGAGAACCTCCAGATGTTCAAGCTGGACTTAGAAAAAGCAGAGGAACCAGAGATCAAATTGCCAACATCCATTGGATCATACAAAAAGCGAGAGAATTCCAGAAAAACGTCTACTTCTGTTTCATTGAGTACACTAAAGCCTTTGACTGTGTGGATCATGACAAACAGTGTAAAATTCTTAAAGAGTTGGGAATACCAGACCACCTGAGCTGGCTCCTGAGAAACTTGTTTGCTGGTCAAGAAGTAACAGTTAGAACCGAACATGGAACAACAGACTGGTTCCAAATTGGGAAAGGAGTACATCAAGGTTGTATATTGTCACCCTGCTTATTTAACTTCTATGCAGAGTACATCATGAGAAACGCTGGGGTGGATGAAGCACAAGCTGGAATCAAGACTGCAGGGAGAAATATCAGTAACCTCAGATATGCAGATGACACCACCCTATGTCTGAAAGTGAAGAACTAAAGAGCCTCTTGATGAAAGTGAAAGAGGAGAGTGAAAAAGCTGGCTTAAGACTCAACATTCAAAAAACGAAGATCATGGCATCTGGTCCCATCACTTCATGGCAAATAGATGGGGAAACAATGGAAACAGTGACAGACTTTATTTTCTTGGGCTCCAAAATAACTTCAGATGGTGTCTGCAGCCATGAAATTAAAAAACTCTTGTTCCTTGGAAGAAAAGCTATGAAAAACCTAGACAGCATATTAAAAAGCAGAGACATTATTTTGCTGACAAAAGTACATGTAGTCAAAGCTATGCTTTTTCCAGTAGTCATGTATGGATGTGAGAGTTGGACCATAAAGAAGGCTGAGCATCAAAGATTTGATGCTTTTGAAGTGTCTGTTGCAGAAGACTCTTGAGAGTCCCTTGGACTGCAAGGAGATCCAACCAGTCTATCCTAAAGGAAATCAATCCTAAATATTCATTGGAAGGACTGATGTTGAAGCTGCAACTCCAATACTTTGGCCACCTGATGTGAAGAGCTGACCCATTGGAAAAGACCCTGATGCTAGGGAAGACTGAAGGCGGGAGGAGAAGGGGACGACAGAGGATGAGATGGTTGGATGGCATCACCGACTCAATGGGTGTGAGTTTGAGCGAGCTCCAGGAGATGGTGATGGACCGGGAGGCCTGGCGTGCTGCAGTCCGTGGGGCTGCAAAGAGTCAGACACGACAGCAGTTGAACAAAAGATTTTATACTTCAATGGAAATGAAAATTTACTCATGACTGTTGTCAGTTATATCAATAAAAAATTTAACCGTTATAAATGCCACGAAGGAAGAGTCCTTGGTCCCACGGAAGCATAACTGTGGGCTGAGGTAGTAACTGAATCAGTCAGGGCTGCCTCCCTGTCTGCCAAGCCCTGAGGCAGGGCACTCACACACGCATGTGAGTGAGGCTCTCCCCCTCCCTCCTCTCCACCCTGGGTTTTCCTATGATGCTTTGAGAGCAGAAGAGCTTATTTCTCATCATTTTAGCTGTATTAGTGTGATGCACCCTCTTCATACAGGCACCCGTGTGCGGACATGCACCCACAAACAGGCGTGCACACCCGACATAGACACACACACACCCACACATTATACACACGCTTAACAGCCCTAGATGCTGTCCAAAATGTCCCCTCTCTGCTGCTGTTGATTTGAAAAGCAGCTCTGGGCTTCCTTGGTGGCTCAAAGGTAAAGAATTCACCAGCCAGTGCAGGAGACACGGGTTTGATCCCTGGTCCAGGATGATCCCACATGCCATGGAGCAGCTAAGCCATGACTACTGAGCCCGCGCCCTACAGCCTGCGCTCTGCAACAGGAGAAGCCACAGCCATGAGAAACCACAGCGATAGAGGAGTCCCCACTTGCCACAACTAGGAAAAAAACCTTCGGAGCAACAAAGACTCGACACGGTCAAAAAACTAAAGCTAATTTTTTTTTTTAAAAAAGCAACAGCCCTTTCCCTGTGAACCTAAGACCGTCCACGCCCCCTAAGCCGCTACCTCAGGAAGCCCAGGCTCCTCGGCAAGGAGCCAGTTGTGTTGGGATGAACAGAACAGCAGGCTGTGGGATTCCCCTCAGGCGGTGGGAAGGGAAGGAGGGGTCCCGACACCACCTCCCCCTCCCCCCACCCCGTGACCTTGATCTTGACCATGACCGCAGGGAGACCACCCTCCCCTCACCTTCCCATTGCCCCTCTTTGCTCAGGTGCTTGCTTGTCCCCCAGGTGGCCAGAAGGGGAAGCAAAAGGGGGCATCTCCATGGAATAGAATGAATTCTGCCTCTTCTCTGAATGTTTTGTCCCAGAAGTCACACATCCTGGTTAGGCTACCCAGGCAGGGCCTGCAGCTCACTCTGAGGGGGGCCTCACAACCAGGTGGGTGTGCCTGCCCCCCGCCGGGGTCTGTGCTCACCGTGACTCCTGCATCTGACCCTGATCCTCATTACAGCTGCACACCGCCCCGGACGTCTGGAGAGTCCCGCCAGCCCCTCAACCCCAGGCCTGCCCAAGGGGCAGCGGTAGCAGAGCGAGGAGGCACGCATTTGTGCCCCCAGCCTCCTGGGCTCCTTTGCGTGGAGACCCCTCTCGGGTGGTCACAGCCCTGGGGGCTGAGGCACAAGCCTGCCCCGCCGCCCCCCACACACCCCGCCAGGAGGACAAGGGGAGTCCCTCTGCTCAGCAAAACAGACCCGGGGAGGGGGGGGCAGAGGGAGAGGGGACTCGGGGTTGGGGAGGGTCCGAGATGACAGGGCCCAGGGAGGGGGCAGTCTCTGGCTGGGCCCAGGTTCCTCGGCAAGGGTGCAAACTCCCCCTGTCTTGCAGACCCTACAACACTGTGGCGTGAGTGGCCTCACCAGCTGGGTGTCCAGAGCCCACCCTCCCCAGGGGGCACCCAGGTCTCTGGGAACCACAGCCCCCTCCAGCTCGGAGGGACCATCAGTCCAGCCGCCTGTCTTGCCCAGAAGTGGATCTCCAGGTGGTTCGAACCCAGAGAGCAAGAGAAGGGGTCAGCTCACCACCGGCAAAGCCAGCCCCGGGGCGGGGGACCCAGGGGAGCACAGGGGCCCCTGCTCTCAGGGTTGGGGTTCTCTGCAGACGGCGGTGAGTGTGGTGAGCTGCTTCCACCGAGGGGGGGGTCTACGCAGGGTGGGAGCCGGGCTCCTCCTGCCAGGCAGATGCCAGGAGCTGGCTGCTCTTGTCTGCTCTAAATTTGCACGAAGGAAATAAAATCAAAGTTGTCTTGTCATCAACCCCAGTGATGGCTGAGGCAACTTTTAGGGCTAAATTGTCCTGTCCTCCTCCCTGCCAAGCTGCACCTCACTCACGGGGAGAGGGCCTGGGACTCGGTGCCGCTGACTGTGGACTCCAGATGCTGCCACAGGGCAGGAGACGGGCCTGTGTGCCAGGTCATGTGCTAATTCCGTAACACGAGACCCAGGCTGGAGGGGGGACACATCGGAGGAGAGACCTATGCTGGGCACCAACTCCCGTCTCACACGCACCTCACACCCGCACACCTCCCCCCACACCTATGTTCACATCTGCACACCAGGTGAGGCCAGCTCAGGGCACCATCTCAGGAATGGGGGCCTGGTACCACTGCTCTGCTCAGCACCAAGGCTGTGCTCCTTAACGGCCTGTCTTTAGGGGTGCCATTTACCTCTCAGTCACCCTCACCCTGGGGGGAGGGTGGTACCTGGAGCCCCCTCACGGGTTTTGCTCTCTGTGCTTGAGAACGTCAGGATGGCTGCTCAGCTGTCAAGGATCCGAAGCCCAGGCAGGTGTCCTGAGCTTGGCTGTGGCCGGCTGGGTGGTCCCGAGGGGACTTGCTTCTTCACTCTGCTCTCAGCCCTCGTTTGAGATGCTCTGAAGGGCAAGGGGTGAGCCCTCCTGGGGTGGCCCTCAACCAGCTAGGGCCGGGAGCCAGCAGGTAAATGTTCTGGCTTCCCACCTTCAGGAGATGCATCAGGGAAGGGCATCCAGCCTTAAGGATGGGCCTTACGCTGGTTTTGCTCCCTCTCTGCCTCGCTCTTGCCCACTCCTCACTACAGCACACAGTGGGGCTTTTACCAAACCAGCTGCCTGCCCCTCTGCCCTTGCATGTCCTCCTTTCTGGAACTGAGCACAGTGCGCAGAGATACAGCAGCCTCAGGGAGCCACGAGGACAGAGACCACACACTAAGGACACAGGACCAAGAGGAGCCTGATGCCCTCTACGTCACCTTCGAGCAGCCACACCAGCCTCCAGACCTTCTGTGGCACAAGAAATGCCCTGACTTATTAGACTGTCTTCCTGGGGTTTTCTCTTAGAGCTCAATACTTTGCATCACACCTAACCCCCTGCTGAAATAGTCCCATTAACATCCAAAAAGAATGTTGCTAGTGACGTGAAGAATATAAAGTTCCAGTTGTACGTGTATTTTTTCTGTACCTTATAGACTGTATTTTTAGATCTGATTATGTTTTTCTCCTTTTCTTAACATTTTGAATCATGAACTTCTTGGTCAATATTTCCTAACTAGACTCTGAGCTGAGACCACTTTATAATGATCTTGGCTACTCTGCCTTAATTTTTTTGCCTTAAATTATACCTTGATCTCCTTCTAGCCTCAAACAAAAGAAAATAAAACTCACATATAGGTAGGAAACTGGGGGGAAAAAAAAACCACCAAAATTTTAGCAACCATTTTTAAGTTGGAAAGATGTAAGGGTTTTTTAATATCCCTTTCAGTTTCTACGGTATCCACATCTCCTGTAATAATCATGTACTACTATTTATAACGGAAAAATACTGCTTAAAAGTTAAAATAGAAAAATTTTACTTCGTATGGTGTTGATAAATGGGACTGGCCCTGACTTGCTGGAGTGCTGCTCTCAGCCTCCTGGCGGAGCTCACCGAATCCTCTGAGATGGGTACTTTCATTGTGGCCAAAATAGCTTTTTATGTTAGAGTTCATCTTTTTTTAGTTTTTCTGTGGGTGTTTCTATTTGCATTTGGGGGTCCCTAATAGCCACATATAATGCTTGAAACAATTAGGACATATTCACTGTGGGGAAAAGAGGAGGAGGAGCCGTCCGCCTCCTCTCCGGTGACGACTGCAATCTTCGTATCTCCTTTCAGTCTTTTTCAGTGTAGTTTCTAGCATAGATTCCGCATATTTATTTTTCCTTAACAACATAACAAATATTTTCTGTATTATTATTATTTTAAGCACACTTTTTTCAAATCAGCCCAATATTCCAACTATTTATTTATACCCTAAATCAGTTAAACCTATTGGTCAATACTTAGATTATTTTTATGCATTCAACTTCTTTTAAAATTTACTTATTTCTGGCCACAGTGGGTCTTGGTTGCTGCGTGCAGGCTTTCTTAGTTGTGGGGAGCGGGGCTCCCCCCTGCGCTGCGCAGCCGTCTCATGGCAGCCTCTCCTGTTGTGAGCACGGACCCTAGAGCCTGTGGCCGCTGCCCCTTCGGCTTCATTGCTCCACGGCATGTGGGATCTTCCTGGACCAGGACTCAAACCGCTGTCCCCTGCATGGGCAGGCAGATTCTTAACCCCTGGACCACCAGGGAAGTCCCTGCTTTCAACATTTTAAACAAGAACGTGTACAAAGCTTTTCACGTAGGATGTTATCCTTTGCTGGATTTCCAGAAGGCAGAGTCCTGGCAGGGGAGGCTTACTCACTCCCCACTCAGGGCTCTGAAGGTTCCCCCAGCAAGCGTGCCAGGAGCTGCACCAGGCTCTGGGAGGACGGGGAGCGTTAGCCATGTCCTGCTCTCTGGCTTCCAAGGTGGCACTAGTGGTAAAGAACCTGTCTGCCAGTGCAGGAGACATAAGAGACATGGGTCTGGATCCCTGGGTCAGGAAGATCCCCTGGAGGAGGGCAGGGCAACCCACTCCAGTATTCTTGTCTGGAGAATCCCATGGACAGAGGAGCCTGGTGGGCTATAGCCCATAGGGTTGCAAAGAATCGGACTGAAGCGACTTGGCACACACGCATGCTCTTAGACTCACAGTTGGCATCCTCTGCCAGGGGAGGGACAGGGCCCAGAGCCCAGGGCTCCCCCATCTGGGAGGGTAGGAGATCACCCAGCCACACGCAGAGGACAGCAGATGCCCACAGGAAGCTGTTTCCAAGGGCGGAAGTGGGGTGGAGGGAAGAGGGGCTGAAGGGGGGCAGCAACAGGGCAGGCTGAGGTTCAGCTGGGAGCCACCAGAATTACGGCCACAGAATTACGAGGGCGAGCAGCTTGCTCAGGTTTCTGTTTAAAGACTCTGCTCTGGTTGCGGGCGCTGGTGGACTTGCAGTGGCGGGTGGGGCTGGGAGCCTGAAGGGAGCTGCTTGATGCACAAAGATCCAGGTGGTTTGATCCAGGCAGAGGTGGGAGGTGAAGGGGCAGAGTTAGGGGTGCTGGTGGGGACGAAGCTGACAGCAGGGGAGTCTAGGCTCCAGCTCAGGAAGCTGGAAAAACAATGAAGCACAGAATCTACCGGGACGGCAGGAAAGTTTGCTCTGGTTTTTCCAAAGCAGCTTGTGAAACACCTGAACGAACTTTTCGGCCAACCCAAGAGGATGCTGGCACGTGGGGGGAAGCTCATGTGAGTTCCAAGTGTCTGCGGCAGCCACCAGGCGTCTGCTCCTGTGCGCCTCCGCGCCCCGTCAGGGTCCCGCTGACAGAAGCCCTCGAGGCCGCCGCCCAGCGGCCGGCAGAGGGCGCTCCTGGAGGACAGCGGGGCGGGGCCTCACCGGGCCGCACGGGGCGGGGCCCAGCTCAGCGAGGGCCCGGCGAGAGGAAGCGCGGGCCAGGGCCAGGGCGGTGCCGGAGCCCGTGAGCCCGGGGAGCGAACCAGGGCTTAGACGCCCCCAGAGGCTGGCGGGGGGAAGGAAGGTGCCAGAGCAGGTCAGGAAAGGAGGCCAGAGGCGGAGAGCTGGGCAGGCGTGGGAAGGGCCGCCCGCAGGAAGCTGTCCACGTGAAGGACCAAGCGTGTCTGGCCTCTGTCCCAAAGGCCAGCAGGTGGAGAGCCTCACGATACAGAGAAGTAGGGAGATGAGTTGGAGGGGACTGAGCCCAATGGGGGGGGTTGCTGGGCAAATGGAGCCTTCTGGATGTGGACAGGGGGTGCTCCAGGGCAGGCCTAAGCTGCCAGGGTCCAGAACCTCGCCCAGCTGCAGAGGGGCGCTCAGGGCTCCGCCTCTTTCAGCCTCACTTGGTAAGAAGCTTCCTCACAGGTGCTCTGCGGGGTCTCCCTGCTCTGCAGGGTCAGGGGCCCTGAGCTGCGGTTACCCAGATGCTGAGGGGGGTCACTTACTGACGCCTGACGCTGTGGCTGTGTCCTCTGTTGGTTGGTTGCCCTTAACTGGAGTAGAGGCGCGTGGTTTTTACAGACAGTCATCTTTGACCTTCATGTGTGACTCTCTCACTGGCCCTCTTCCTTCCATCACCGGCACCTGTGGGCTTCCTTGTGCTGCTCTTGTCCTGGGTTTGGGGGGCGGGGGCGCGGGCCCACCCTTGGGAAGGCACTGACCGCCATGCTGACCTCAGCGCCTGAGAGCGGGTGCTCGCGGAGCCAGAAGCAATGGCAGCCCTTTCCCCAGGAGACAGGGCATGTGACAAAGAGTCACCTCTTGCCTTCTGGCTCTCTGTGGAGAATTTTTAAAACACCAGTCTTAAGATATAAGCAGAGTGACGCCTGCTCCGTCTCACACACGCCTTCACAAGCATGCGGGCACACTCACGAGCCTGCACACACTCCCGGCCTGGTACTCCAGCGCAGGTGGACAGCGCACGCACCTCGTGACCTTCTCTCGGGCCTCAGCCTCCTCACTGACCCAGCGAGTGAAGTTGGAGGGCAGCCGCCACGTGCTGCACCAGGAGCCCGGCGGGGCTTCAGAGAGCAGCTCCACCACCCTGGCAGCTCGGCCCCCGCTGCCGTCAGCAGCACCTGGTCCCCAGCCCCGTGTCTGCTTCCCTCACCCCAGAAACAGCCAGGGTCACACCAAGCAGAAAGTTTATTGAGGTGCTGGACTGCGGGGAGTGTTTGCAGCGGCAAAGCAGATGCTGGTGTGGCTGGGGCCCAGGCCAGGGCCCCCTCCTCCTAGCAGCGTCTGGGACTCGGGGTGAGCATCAGGGATGACTCCTAGTCCCCACCAAGGCCCTCCTGGGGAACCCCTCCCTGTGTCCCCTGAGCGCCAAGTGGGGCAGTATGGGGGGCCCTCTCTTTGTCCCCATGATGAGACGGGACGATCCCTTGATATTCACTATAAAAATTAAAACCTTTATAAATCACGGGGGACGAGCAAGAGGGGTCACCTGGGAGCTTCCTCCCCACACCCCTCCCAGTTCCAACCCCACAGGAAAGAGCAGAGGGTGAGAGTTCGCAGCACAGAGGAGCAGACAGACGGGGTGGGGGTGGGGCCACGGGCAGCCCCAGGTGGCAGGGGGACGCGTGGGGAGCAGAGGCGCAGGCACCCCCAGGGCGCAGACGAGCGATCCCACACAGCCCCCAGCCCCCAGGCCTCAGGCCCCACGGGCCCCCAGTCCAGTCCTTGCCGAAGCCGAGGTGGCCTCCCGAGGCGGCCGCAGCCCTGGCTGCTCCCGGAGCAGGAGAGCGGGGCAGCTACTCCAGGTAGATGTCCTCTGTGGGGCAGGCGTACTCCAGATGCTGCTGGTAGTACTCCAGGAAGGCGCGGCTTCAGGGGGAGAGCGTCCTCAGGCCCGGGACCCCATGCTCCCCACCCGGGCCCGCCACACACCCCCAGCTTCACCCCTCGGCCTCCAGGCCCAGACCTGGCTCCTTATCCTGACTCCAGTGCGGCCTTCCCGTACCCCCACCCAACCCACCCCACGGGATGCTGCTCCCACACTCAGGACCACCCCCCACCCCCACGACCTTTGACACCCACCACGGTCATCTGACCCTCCCCCTCCCCTCCCCCGCCCCCACGCTCCCCAAACATCATTCCCACCCTCCCCCCAGCTGCTTGCCCCAGGCACCAGTTCAGCACCCTGCCCAGTCCCTGCCATCGCGTGCACTGCCCCACCCTCCAGAGCCACTCACCCCACACTCTGGGCCACGGGCCTCATGGACTCCTGGGAGACAAAGACGTGGCAGGCAAAACGGCTCAGCAGCGGGTGTTTGGTGATGAAGCCAAAATAGCTGTGGGGGGTGGGGCAGTGAGCGCACAGGGACATCAGGGCATGGAGCCCTGGCCTCAGGGGTCAGAGCGTGGGGGGCTGGCAGGGCTGGGCAGTATGCAGGTCACATGATTTCAAGAATCGAGGCCCCTTTTGGGTCTCTGTCCAGAAGCACAGTGCTGGGCACCCGTGAGGAGTTAGTGATTTTTGTTAATCTGTCCAGAAGGGTATCCAGCTGCATCTTCCTCCTCCGGAGCCAGCGCCTGAAGCCTGCCCCCAGGTCGCAGGGCGAGGCGGGCCCTCCCTGTCTGTTGGGTGTCCCAGGTGACCCCTCCCCATCCTGTCCCCTGCTGCCTAGAGCCTGCCCAGCTCCACCTCCGGTCCCACACACCCACAGTATTTTTCAGGCTCCGATGTGGGCTTGACATGGGCCCTGATGTGCAAAATCATCTTCCTGGAGAAGCTCATACCCCAGCTCTGTTCCATGTGCGGCTTTCCTGAACCTGCCCTTCTTCTCAGCAAGACATTAAGAAAAATTATTGTCCAGAGGGAGGACCTGTCAGAGTCCTGCAGCAGGAGGGTCGGGACCCTCATCCAACTGTGGCCTCTCCAGTCCACACCGGGGGGGTCAGCGTTTTGTGGTTCCACCAGACGGGAGTCCACAGGACAGCATCATCACAGCACAGCATGCGCATGTTGACCGCAAACACGTCACGGCCTTGTCTCAAGCATTACGTTCAGATGACTGCACTCACAGCAAGTGCCGGGCACCATCCTAAGCGAGCTCCTTATACTAATAAGCAACACAAAGCTCACAACAGTGCGGTGAGACCGGTCTCAAGATGACGGCACTAAGGCCCAGAAAGGGTCAGAAACACACCACGGACACACAGCCAGTCTGCGGCGCCCTGGGCGTGCTCCTGGCCGCCTGTGATCTCAAACACCACGCACTCCTACCTTGTCCAGACCTCGGGCACCCAGCACAGGCCCGACACCGCCCCTGCTTCACCTGAGCCGCCTGCACCATCTCCCTATGCCTCCTGACTGAGGGGACTGGGCTGGGTTCTGGAGCAGCAAATATCAGGAAGCTCTGGGCCAGGACAGCAGCTCCTCGGTCCCCTCCCAGCGGCCGAACCAGGGAGCTGCACGTGGTCAGTGTCAGGCCTGGAGGCCCGAGCCCGTGGCACCCAGTCTCCCTCTGCTGTCCTTCTTCTCTCCCGAGTGCCACACTCAAGTCCACCATCCACGTGGCTGTCGTGCACACCAGTCCTCACGGTACAGTCCACCCCGCGGCCTGGTCTGAGCCCCAGCCCTCTACCCAGATCTCCGGCCCATCAAACCGGCTCCCTCTCAATGGAGAAACAGCCAAACGGGGCTCTGCCCTGCTGAGGGCAGAAACCATCGCCCAGCCAGCAGACAGAGCGCCCCCAGTCTCACCACAAGCGTCCAAATGGCGTGCACACTGGCCTCAGCCCCGGCAACAGAGTGTCCTTCTCCTGCTCTGCCTCCCTTGGGGACCTGCTTCCTCAAATACCACTGGCGCTTCCGGGCCCCTGCTTGGCTCCATGTGCCTCGAGGGTCAGCCCCCATCGCCTCATCTGGGGCGCAGAGCCCTGGGCCACACAGTGTGCCTCACTGGCCCCGCGCACAGAGTCCAGCTGGGCAGGACGGCCGGGCCTCCGCCTGCTGGTACTCTGCTCATCTCTCATTCCCACCTCCTCTCTCGGCCTGGCCATCTCGTCTGCCTCATGGCCAGAGTTATCCACCTGCTCCAAAACATACCTGCCCCGAGGTCTCTCTTCCACACTCCAGACCCCAGTAACAATGGACACCGCAACCTCACCACGTCCGCAGCTGAAGACTGCACGCTGACCTGTCAGGCCCGTTTGCGCCACGCCTCTTCTCTTGGTGTGTGGGTTACTAACCGCTCAACACCCAGGTCACCCTGATTCTCCCTCCAGGTTGGCCTCTACATCCAATCAACTCAGTCCTGCCTGCCCCACCTACTGAACAGAGCCCGGACACGGCACCCAGAGGGCCCCGCACTCCCGGGCTCTGGCCAGCAGCACCTGGGTCCCTCCACTTGCACAGTAGGCAGAGCCAGCTTGTCAGCCTGATGGCGTCACCCACCACCTCAATGCCAAGGGGATTAACTACAAGCTCCTTGGCCCGGTCAGAAGGGCACAGGTACTCTGTGTCCCTCCAGCCTCATCTGGCTCCCCTAAAGACCCCCCAGTGCCTCTCACCCACGGCCTTGGCTCAGCTGGCTCCATGCCCAGAAGACCCACTCTGTCACGCACTTGTCTTTCAAGGTTTATAGAGTGGTCTTCGAGTGCCCCCCCAAGTCCCAGGAGAATTCAGCCACCTCTCTGCTCACTGAAGCCCCAGAGAGATGTCTACCAGATCCCCACAGATGCTTCAAGCACTTACTTGTCTGTGTGTCTGCCTTCCCACCCAGACCAGATAGGAGCCTATCTGATCCATGTCTCCCAGGCCCAGAACAGAGCGGGAGCCATGTGGGGGCTCACGTCATGGGGCCAAGTGGGTGTGGTTGCTGGGCAGTGGGACTGCATTCGGGCGGCCCTCGGGGTTTGAGGGCACTACAGGAAGGGGAAGTCTCTTACCAGCTGTTGCGGGGGTGGCAGCCGCAGAACGAGATGTTCTTCATCTGGAAGAAGTGGCTGCAGTGTTGGAACTAGAAGAGAGACGGCATAAGAGTGCCAAGTTAAGAGAGGTGGCCCAGCCTGCCAGACACGCCTCGTCTGACCCACCTGCTCCGCCCTTCCCAGCCTCCTCCGCGCCTCGGGGCCCACACCCCCACCTCAGGTCCTCCGCTGAGACTCAGCTTGACACCCCGGAGAGAGATCTCAAGGTCACAAGAGGCAGGAGGACGCAGGTGGACGGTCAGTTTTCGGGCAGTGGCAATCTGCAGAGTCAAGGAGGAGAAGGTCTCAGGGGCCTACTTCCCTCCTGGGGGAACATTCTCGATTAGGTCTGAAGAGCCCTGGCCCTGATTCGGGAAGATGTGAGTGTGGTCTCGGCCACTCCTCGGTCTCAGGATGGCCTGCCCCGTCTTCTTCCCAGTTCTTTCCAGGACTACAGCCTCGGGCTCCTCACCGCCCGTCCTGTGAGAGGACGGGGTCTGCGGAGGCAGGGCTGTCCTGCTCCTCTACTGGTCTCCAGCTCAGTCTCAGGACCAGCAGACAGGAAGGCCCTCCTGAGCGTCCCCTGAGTGAATAATGAGCGAGCAAATTATATTCTCGGTGGCTCAGATGGTAAAGCATCTATCTGCCTGCAGTGCAGAAGACCTGGGTTTGATCCCTGGATCAGATAGATCCCCTGGAGAAGGAAATGGCAACCCACTCCAGTATTCTTGCCTGGAGAATCCCATGGGCAGAAGAGTCTGATGGGCTACAGTCCATGGGGTCGCAAAGAGTTGGACACGACTGCGAGACTATCGAATGACTCCCAGAGAAGGGTCTGAGAGAGCTGGTCTTGATTTCCAGACAAGAATAGGATGGGCTGCGGGGGGAGGTCAGTGGGATGGTGATGGGAGACAGCCACCAAGCTGCCCTTGGCCTGTCTGCCAGGTTCTCAATCAGCGCTGAGGGTCCCAGGCTCTGAGGCCTCCAAGGGCTGAGCCAGCCTGCAGGGCTTGCCCCACCCCAACCCCAGACTGACCTTCTGCATGGCTGCACACAGGATACCATTGCCCTGGTGACAAGGCACCTCCACGGAGCCCAGGAACTGGACATCAAAGCGCTCCACCCAGCAGGGACCCCGCTTGCTCCCTAAGGGGTCACAAGGCGCCTAGGTTAGGTGAGCAAGAGAGGATCTGGGGTAACAAAATGCCCCTTAGGGAAGGGGCCTCACCCAGCAGGTCCTTGGCAGGCCCGGGCACCGCGTGGGCATAGAAGGCAGGGAAGACCCCGCGCTCGCCCGTGCGCATGTTGAAGCCACGGAACCAGAAGTCATCCTCTTCAGCTTCCACCAGCACCGGGTCATCCACATCCAGCTCCAGCTCGTCGGGATGGCGGGGAATGAACCTGAGGTCGGGTCAGAGGTGGGAGGTCACTAGGGCAGAGGCAGGAGGGCTGGGCTGTGCCCACCAGGGTCCCGGACGGTCTGAGACTCAGGTGGAGGGTCAGCGCCAGCAAGGGGTGTAGCGGTACCTAAAGACAGCCCGGTGCGTTTGCTCTCTCTCCTCCCCATTGACCAGGCACGAGAAAAGGCCAAAAGACTCGGTGCCTAGAGACAGAAACAGGAAGACTCAGGGAGGCGCTAGAAGGCCTGGCCACGTTCCCCTCCCCGTGGCCCCCTGGTGTGAGGTCCCCCCTCCACCCTGCCCCGTCTGGGGCTGGAGACAGAGCAGCCTTTCCCATGCCACTCCCCGCCCGGGGGGGAGCCCAGGAAAGCCCCCACCCAGGCGCTGGGTAAGAGGGCAGTGCCCAGCGCTGACCACCCGCAGACCCTGGGGATAGATCTGCAGGCTCCCGGCGGAGGAGCCAGCCTGCTCCCCTGGAACCACCCCCCTTCCCCCTTCCCACTCACTGGAAGATCGAGAGGTGCTGTTGACAAAGACGTTGAGGAACTTCTTGGAGAAGGTGAGGTCCGGGCTGTCCGGGGAGGCGTCCCCGGGGCCCTGATCACTGCCCAGCAGCACAGCTCCCGCCTCCTCCTCGCTGGCCTCGCCACCGCTGTCCTCCTCGCTGGCCTCGCCCAGGCCGGCGCAGCGCCGCAGGCTCACCAGCTCCAGCTGCGTGTGCTCGTCCACCACCAGCGTGTACTTGACCGCGTCGTACACCAGCGAGGCGTCCAGCGCCGCGGGGCCCGCTCCCCGGCCCCCGGGGGGCGCCGCCTGAGCCTCAGCTTCATCCTCCTCCTCTTCGTCCTCATCCGAGCAGGCGGCGGAGCAGGCGCGGCCCGGGCGGGCGGGGCGACCCGGAGCGGCCCACAGCGGGGTGATGGTGTCGCGCGTGGGGTTGCTGAGGAAGAGGCAGGGCCCGGGCTGCGCGGGGCCGGGCCGAGGGGCGGGGGGTGCGGGCGGCGGCGGCCCACACAGCGTCTCCATGTCCACCAGCTCCACGCCGCTCGGCGCCGCCGCCGCCGCCCCCGGGGCCTCGCCGGTGGGCGAGACAGGCTCCCCGGCAGGGCGCGGCGAGGGGGACAGGCACTGGCCGGGGCAGCGGATGGGCGAGGAGCCCTCGGAGATCATGCGGCTCACGAGGTTGCTGAGCAGCCAGGGCGAGTCAGCGTCCTCGCTGAGGTCCGGCTCTGACTCGGACCCGGACTCGTACTCGCTGTTGCTGTCCTCGGGGCCCACCGGCAGGAAGGCGGGGCGGCGCGGGGGCTCGCGGGGCGGCGCGGGCTCTAGCTCCGGCTCCGGCTCCGAGGCCGGCGATGAAGCCTCCTCGATGGAGTTGGTGAGGTGCGAAGAGCGGCCGCTGCTGCTGCTGCCGTCGTCACTGCTCCGCTCCAGCTCGGTCTCCGAGATGGACGAGATCATGCGCCCCAGGCGCGCGCCCCCCACGTCCTCGTAGTCGGAGCCGGGGGACGACAGGTCCTGGCTGCCGCACCGGCCCCCGCTGCCTCCGCTGGAGCCGCTGCCCAGGTCGGCCTCGATACCGGGATCCGAGGAGGGGGAGGCCCCACCAGGCGCCAGGGGCCCTGCGGGTTGGTTCCCTGCGGGTTGGTTCCCTGCGGGTTGGTTTCCTTCTGAGTCTGGGCGCACAGGTGGCTGCGCCCCGCAGGGGCCTGTGTCGGTGGGAGGGAGGGGGGCGGGCGGCTCTGTGGGGCAAAGGCTCGGGTCAGCTCCCCCCATCCCCACCCTCCCCCGCCTCCTGTGCCGCTCCCCCACCCCCACCACTGTCCTGCTGCCCTGCTCACCCCGGAAGGGCAAGGGCTCCTGCGCTGCTGGGCACAGCGCTGTTAGCGCTGTTTCCGCTGTTTCCTGCCTGGAGGCCGGAGGCCCTGGAGCAAACCCTCCATTGTTGTTCAGCGAATCCTGCGGTGGGGGAGGGGCGGGGGGAGAGCGGCGCTGAGCGGCCCAGTCCTCAGGGGCAGGAGGGGGCAGGTGGCCGTGGGCACCAGTCTCCACACCGGGAACCAGGGGGACCTCTGGGCCTGGGAGCTCACCTGGGCTCCCAGCGTTGTCAGGTGGAGCGTGGTGGGCCGATGCTTGTGAGGCTCCTCTAGGGAAGGGGAGGGGATCAGGGGCTCCGGGGCAGGGGTCTCTGAGCCAGGGCCTCCTCCCTCCTTGCCCTCCCCCTCTCCTTCCTCCTCTTCCTCCTCGTCCTCGTCCTCCTCCTCCTCTTCCTCCTCCTCCTCTTCATTGTCGTCAATCATCTCGAACTCCTGGAAGTCATCCTGGAAGGAGCAGATGGGGTGCGGCTGCTCCGAACGCCCCAGGGCAAGGCTGTCCTGCAGGAAGAAGGTCAGGGCAGAGCTGGGCTGCAGCGGGACAGAGACCTGGGGTCCCAGGTGCCAGGAAAGGTGAAAGTAGGAAGCCACAAGTCAGTGGAGGAAACCTCCCTCCAGACCACCCTGCTCTCCACCAACAGAGCAGTTTTTGTTTTTTGCTTTTTTTTAAATCAGCTTAAGATACATAAGGACCTTGGTAAATAAGAGCCCAAACTCCTAAGTCTCGGTGACAGATTCTCAAAGTGGCCCCAACCCACCTGCCAGCCTAATCCCACCCTCCAACCCCATCACATTTAACACCAGTACTGTTTCCTTCAAAGCATTTTAACAGAACTCATAATTACAGTAGAGTTTGCATCTGTCTCCCCAGCAAGCTGCAAGCCCCACCAGGACAGGGCCATGTCCATATTGTACGCTGGGGTACCCCGACCCCCAGCAAGAACAGGACCTGGCCCATGTAAAAGCTCAGTAAATATCAATAAATGCGTGAAGCAACAAGCGCCAGCACCAGGTTTCACCAAACTTGCACCAACCTCAGGACCTTTGATCCACTAATCCCTTGCCAGCAATTCCTCTGCTCCATCCCCTCTGATACACTGCCCTCATCTGCCAGCTCCTGCCAGTCTTCCCTAAGGGCATGGCCTGGCGCCGCCATTTCCACTAGAGAATCTCCCCAATGGCCTCAGTCTTCAGTGGGTTCCCCTCATCGCACCATGTGTCCCCTCATTGGAATCCGACGCTGACACTCAGGCACCCATTGTCTCTCACCTGTCTTCCTCCCCTACTAGGTAATAAGCTCCCAAGGGCAAGAGCCACACCTGTCCTGCTGTCTTCCCAGGCACCTGGAAGCCTCTAGCACTTGCCACACGGGAGTCGTTCAGAAATGTTCTTGAATGAAAACAAAAACGTGAAGAGGCAGGGAGGAGGAGGAGATGGGGGAGGGGAACTTCAAGGAAGGAGACCGGAGGCTAAGAGAGGCTTGAGAGGTGGGGATGGGGCTGAGAAGGAGATGAGATGGCAGCTGGAAGGGGGCAGATCTGAGGCCAGAGGCCCCAGAGCAGAGGCACATCTTCCCTCCCCTAGTCCAGCCCATAGAGGAGGCCAGGCAGGGACTGCTGGGGAAGGTCCTCAGCGGGCGCTCCTAGGAGAGAGAGGTGTCAGGTATCAAGGGGCCCATGAGTCAAGAGGCCGAGGGAGAAGGGGCACAAAGAGGATCCTCGTTTCAAGTCTGAGCTTAGACCCGCCCGAGAGACTGCTGAGCAGAACCTAAGCGAGGCTCTCCTGTGAGAGAGTTCTCTGTCCCCAGCCCTCTCCCCACCTTCTCGCAGTGGTCCGAGTCATAGCTGAGGCCCAGACCGCAGTCATCAGTGATCTCAGACAGATCTTCATCGTCAAATTCCTCCAGGCTTATGTCCTGTGGAGGCCTGGAGAGGAGAGCGAGGACAGGGCTCCTGAGAGAGCCGTCAGTCCTGGACTCCCTGCCTGAGAGCTGGTCCTAAGGGGGGACCAAGGGAGACCCCAACCCCAGCTCCTCGGCCCCACGATCTCCAGAGCCCCCAACTCCCACACCCGCAGCATGCCATTGTCCTGAAGCGTAAGCCCTGCTCTCCAGGGCATTGACCCCACAATCGGAGCCACCACCGGCCCAGAGGAAGCACTTGCCCCCAGCCCTCCTCCCAGTCCTCTCCTCAGAGCCAGCAGCCTCTCCTCCCACTGCGCTCAGCTCCAGGCCCCTCTGGGTCACAGCCTCAGCCTGAGCCGCGAAGGGGGAGGGGGGCTGAAGCTGCAGCAGCCGGAGGAGAGGGAGGGGTCGAGCCTGTTCCGGAGCGGAATTCAGCCCCTCGGTCCGCTATTCCTGCCCAAGACCGGCCTACATCCCGAGGTCCAGCCCTCTCCCCATCCTAGTCCCTTCCCCCAGGCTCCAGGCTGGATTGCAACTCTCTTCCCTGAGCCCTGCAGACCAGGCCAGGCCTCCACCACAGAGGCCCAGCAAGGCCAAAAGGACACTGCCAGGCACAGAGTGTGTGCTCAGCACCCCGCCAGGCAGGCCGCCCCTCAGGCTCGGCCCACGACCTCCGCCTTCGGAGGAGATGCTCAGGTTGGGTGCAGCCCTGGATCCCGGCAGGAATCCGGGATGGGGGGAGGGGGGCGGTCACTGGGGCTGGAGGAGGGTCGTAAGGGGAGGACAAAGTGGAGAGACCTGGAACCAGGGGTGGGGGATGGGGAGCAAGTGGGCCTCAGGACCAGAGAGGGTCTGGGGCCCCCAAAGGCGGCGGGGGTGGGGTGGCAGGGTCGGGCCAGCGGAGTCTGAGGACGGGGTCAGAGAGGGAGCGGTGGGCAGGGAAGGGCCCGAGGCGCCCGAGTGCGTACCTGCAGCCTGGCGGCGACAGCGAGTGAAAGGTGGAAAGAGAAAACATCTCCGCCCGATCCGCCATCTTCTCCGGGGAAAGGCCTGCCGACCGCGGCGGGGGAGGGGTGCCCGGAGCGCCAGCCCCGCGCGCCCTCCGTCGTTCCCTCCCGCCCGTCCTCAGCCCGCCCCCGGTCACCTCGTGACACGCCCTGCGACACCCCGCCGCCAGCACACCTCGACGCCAGGACACCGCGGCAGCGCGCGCCGGGGGCGGGGGGACCGGGAGCAGGGCGGGCCGGGGGAGGGGAGGAGGCGGGCCGGGGGAGGGCGGAGGGGACGGCGGGGAAGCTGGTTGGAGGAGGCGAGATGGTTTGACTGAGGCTCGGGTTGGAGAGGCGCGTGTGTGGCTTGGTTCTTTGGGGTGGGAAAGAACCAGGTGGGAAGCAGATTGGTGGGGATGGGGCATCAGTTCGCGTGGTGAGAGTTTCAGCGAGGAACTTGCGATGGGAAAGTCGATTTGCAGACCCCCGCTTAGCTGATATGGGGGCGGGGGGGACGGGGCCTCGTGGAGGGGTGGGTGCGGCCCCGGGAGCTGCGCTGACTCCCAAGGAATCAGAGCAGAAGCCAGCGGTTCCCAAGCCCGGATCCGAGTGGTTCAAACTGAGTGTGGGCTGTGCACGAACGGGGCTGGAGGAGCTATCCACGTCTGGGTGCTGACCAGGGCTAGTCGGAGCTGTCCCACAAGGGGTGCTGATTGGGCCCACGGAGATTTCTCCCTAAAACGTGCTGACTGGGGCTGGAGGAGCTGTTTCCCCGCCGAGTGCTGATCAGAGCTGGAGGAGCTGTTCCCCCAAAGGGTGCCGAGCAGTGCTGGACAGAGGCATCGGCCCAAGGGCGCTGATACAGTCTAGACAGAGTTTACCACACAGAGGATGTTGACTGGAGCCCACAGGGAATTTCAGTACACAGTACAGATTGCGCAGGCTGGCTACAGGTATTGATGGGCATCAGGTGAAGGTATAACTCTGACGCTCTCTTCATTCAATTAGGAAAACTTTCTTGAGCATCAACAAGGTAACTGGCACTCTTTAGGGTACCAGCATGTTCTGGCTTTTGTGGAGCTGTGTGTGGAGAGAAATGGTTGACACTCAGCTCAAGGGGTGAGGAGCTGGTGTTGCAATAGGGGAAGGACAGGTCAGAGTTGTGAGTATGGTTATTAAAGACAGGTTGGGGGACCAGGTTAGGGAGACTTTATGGAGAACATTTGGCTATAGAAAGAGGCTGGAGTTTCAACAAGGTTGCAATGAAATCATTCTTTTTTTCCTTGATGGAAATTATGTGTCCTGACATTCTTCATCTAAGTTTTTTCTGTGGGAAATTATTTCTGAGTAAAGGACTAGCCACTTGAGTGAGTGACGCCTGCAAGCCACAGGGCAAAGGAGGTCATGCAAGGTGGGAAAGGTGACATTGTCCTTTGGGTGGCAATCACCCCAGCCCAGATAGGAGAGACAGATGGTGCCCTCATTTGTGGCCCAACCACAATTTATATCTTATCTCAATTACAGTGTTTTTCTAAGAAAGGCATTTATAAGTTGTTTCCCTCCCCAATGGCTGAGAGCTACAGGAGAGTAGAGACACTATTTTATCTCTTTGAACCCCTCAGCTTCAAGCACAGTGCCTGGCACACAGTAGGTGCTCAGCAAATATGTGAGTGAGTGAGTGACGGCTCGTGGACTCCACCATGTCTGCGGCACTAAATCCTTGTCATCATGTCTGCGGCACTAAATCCTTGTCACCCTCGGTCTTTTCAACGTTAGGAGCACTAAGAACATCCCCATTTCTGAAGTTCAAGGACTCTGGATGCATCAACTACTATGACTTTCCCCAGGAAACTCCAGATCTCTTCTCAGAATTCTCAAAGAATTTTGACCTAAACTTCCCAGATTCCCTTTTGATCTTGAGTCTTGTCATCGAACTGACAAACTTGGACATCCACATAAATGACCCATCTAACACCCTTGACTTCTGATCAAGTCTAATGGTGTATGATCCACTAATGGTAAACCTAGTACAAAACACAAAATTGACTGGACTTATATGGGAAAATTGGAATAGCAACACAGTCTCAGCAATCCTAATCACAGATGAATCCTAAAAAGTCAGAGGATACTTCTGAAAATGTTTTCATAGATTAGAAAATAAATAAATTCAAGCCCTCTGTCTTTTGCTCTACTCACATAGCATAGGTATCACAAACACAAAATAAAAACACCAGTAGTAAAACTGAAAAATGAAAAGCTTAAGAGCTGTACCTTGTTGGGAATACTGTCATAACCGGTAACTTCACCTCTTGAATCTTCATTTTAAGCCCCTAATTTTCTGACCATTGCCTATTTTTCTTACTTTCTTATGGTATTACCATGACACAATTCTTTGACCCCATAAAAACTTACTCCAGGGAATTCCCTGGCAGTCCAGGGGTAGAGCTCCATGCTCTTACTATCAAGGGCCAGGGTTGCATTCCTGATCAGGGAACTAAGATCTCACAAGCCATGCAACATGGCCAAAGGCAGGGGGCGGCGGTGGGGGGGACTTATTCCAGGTACTATTGTTGTGTAGCAAATAACCATCAAATTTAGCAAATTAAAACAACCACTTTATTCTGCTTACAGTTTGGGGGTTGTAAACTCAGGAAGGACTCCAGTGGGAAGCTCTTGCCTGGAGTTTCTCAAGCAGTTTGGTTACAGCTGGAAGTAAACTGAGCTGGATTTCAAAGATGGTTCACTCTCAAGATTACAGTTGATACTGTTGACTAGGAGCTCAGCTGAGGCTATCAACCAGCACCCACACCTGGCCTCTCTGCACAGAAGTCTCAGGGTAGTTGGACTTCTGATATAATGGCTAGCTTCTCCCAGAGTGACTGTCCTTGGAGGGCCAGAGACAGCTTGCATGACCTTTTCTGATTCAGCTTTGGAAGTCATATGGCTCCCCATTGGTCAAAGCAGTCACAGTCCCATCCAAATTCAAGAGAGCAGTCATAGACCTGGCTTCTCAATGGTAGGAATGTCAAAGAACTGGAGTAGGGGGGCATGTTAGAAAACCAGCACTGATCTCCAGTCCCCTGATGCTCCTACTTTTCTCACTGCCAACTCAAGTTCCTTGCTTGAAATTAACCCCATTTATGGAATTGTCAACTTCTCTTCAGGATCATTTCCATCAGCAAACAAGCATAATCTAGTGTTAAAAATAAATGATATATTCTCATCTCTGTACATATAAAGGATCCAATGCAATGGGGTTTTCAATACTGTTACGCCTTAAAGGAAAGGACAGTAAAAGCGTCCTTTTGGTTTAAGAGAGCATTGTCACAAATAGTTATACCTTTCAGCAAATAGATTTCTATCAGTGACGAAATTAGGACAATGAATCAGAGCAAAGTCGGACATGACTGAGTGACTGAACTGAAGTCTCTGAAATCTAAATGTCTACTTTCAGCCAAGAAAGCAAGATGGGTCACCCGCAGCTCTACTGGGGCCATCTAAGAAAATTCAGCTAGGATTCTCACTCTTGCTCTATCTGCTCAGACTGGCAGAGTCTGATCCAGAGATGCAGCCTCAGTGTGTGCCGCCAGTTGTTTCTGCTAATATGTGAAGGATGCTGAATTTTAAATTTAGTTAAAATTAAAATTCAACTAAAATTTTTACTGAATTAAAACTTTTGTTTTAGAACTTCCATTTGGAAGTTCTTTTCAAATTGCTTGATTATTCATTATAGTTTTTTAATTTCTGCACATATTTCCCAATTTTCCTGTTATTACTTTAATTATACTGAACACAGGCATTTTATAAATCTGTTTGATAACTTCATTATCTGAAACATGCTGTCTGTGCTTACTGCTGGCTAGCTGCCATGATTTCTCATTATCTTTCTGTTTAATTACCTTTTTTTAAACTTAAGAGGTATGTGCTAGGCTTGGCATTGTATTTATGGAAAACTCTGAGGCCTAGAAAGAGAGTATGGGCAGAAAGAACTTGTGTTTGCTTCTATCAGGCACCTATAGAATTACCAACCTGATTTCAGGTTGGTATTTAATGACCACTGAGGTTTCTTAGACTACCTCGACCATAAGAATTTGAGCTGCAACCCACGTGAAGGCCAGCTTCTTGTTCTAAATTTTCAGCACCTCTTTTTTCTCTGTCTGTCTCTCTTTCTCGAACACACACACACTTTGCCCCCAAATTTGAAACTGTCAATTTTCTTTTTTTAAAAAATATTTATTTATTTGAATAATAATAAATATTATTAGTTGAAGCTCATGGTATTTTTGATCTTCACTGCAGCATGTGAACTCTTAGTTGCAGCAGGTGGGGATCTAGTTTCCTGATCAGGGGTCAAACCAGGGCCCCCTGCTTTGAGAGCACAGAATCTTAGCCACTGGACTACCAGGGAAGTCCCTGAAACTGTCAATTTTCTTCTCAATCCTCAAAGGACAGGATTCACCCCTACTCAGGGGGTTTAACCTTTTGATGGTTAAGCTTTGTAGAAGGTTGACCTTGTATTAGGAGTCTCCTCTTGAGCAGGCTCTGTGCTTTATCGCTGCTGTCTATATCCCAAAGGTTACATATTAATTTCCTATTATTGTTGTTGTTTAGTCACTAAGTTATATCCCACTCATTGCAACCCCAAGAACTGTAGCTCACGAGGCTCTTCTATCCTTGAGATTTCCCAGGCAAGAATACTGGAATGGGTTGCCATTTCCTTCTTCAGGAGATATTCCTGACCCAGGAATCCAACCCACATCTGTATTGGCAGGCAGATTCTTTACTGCTGAGCCATCAATTCAGTTCAGTTCAGTTCAGTCGCTCAGTCGTGTCCGACTCTTTGTGACCACATGAATCACAGCACACCAGGCCTCCTTGTCCATCACCAACTCCTGGAGTTTACCCAAACTCATGTCCATCGGATCGGCGATGCCATCCAGCCATCTCATCCTCTGTCGTCCCCTTCTCATGCCCCCAATCTTTCCCAGCATCAGGGTCTTTTCCAGTGAGTCAACTCTTCGCATGAGGTGGCCAAAGTATTGGAGTTTCAGCTTCAACATCAGTCCTTCCAATGAACACCTAGGACTGATCTCCTGTAGGATGGACTGGGTGGATCTCCTTGCAGTCCAAGCGACTCTCAAGAGTCTTCTCCAACACCACAGTTCAAAAGCATCAATTCTTTGGCACTCAGCTTTCTTCACAGTCCAACTCTCACATCCATACATGACTACTGGAAAAACCATAGCCTTGACTAGACGGACCTTTGTTGGCAGAATAATGTCTCTGCTTTTAAATATGCTCTCTAGGTTGGTCATAACCTTCCTTCCAAGGAGTAAGTGTCTTTTAATTTCATGGCTGCAATCACCATCAGCAGTGATTTTGGAGCCCCAAAAAATAAAGTCTGACACTGTTTCCCCATCTATTTCCCATGAAGTGATGGGACCAGATGCCATGATCTTAGTTTTCTGAATGTTGAGCTTTAAGCCAACTTTTTCACTCTCCTCTTTCACTTTCATCAAGAGGCCTTTTAGTTCCTCTTCACTTTCTGCCATAAGGGTGGTGTCATCTGCATATCTGAGGTTATTGATATTTCTCCCAGCAATCTTGATTCCAGCTTGTGCTTCTTCCAGCCCAGCGTTTCTCATGATGTACTCTGCATATAAGTTAAATAAGCAGGGTGACAATATACAGCCTTGACATAGTCCTTTTCCTATTTGGAACCAGTCTGTTGTTCCAGGTCTGGTTCTAACTGTTGCTTCCTGACCTGCATACAGGTTTCTCAAGAGACAGGTCAGGTGGTCTGGTATTCCCATCTCTTTCAGAATTTTCCACAGTTTATTGCGATCCACACAATCAAAGGCTTTGGCATAGTCAATAAAGCAGAAATAGATGTTTTTTTGGAACTCTCTTGCTTTTTTGATGATCCATCAGATGTTGGTGATTTGATCTCTGGTTCCTCTGCCTTTTCTAAAACCAGCTTGAACATCTGGAAGTTCACGGTTCACGTATTGCTGAAGCCTGGCTTGGAGGGCTGCCATAAAAAATACCACAAACTAGGTAGCCTAAAATAACAGAAATTTATTCTCTCACAATTCTTGAGGTCTAGAAGCTCAAAACCAGGTAGACTATTCCCTTAACAGCCAGCAAGCCGTGCTCTTTCAAAAGATGCTAGGAAAGGGTTTTTTCTTGCCTCTCCCTGGCTTCTGGTGGTTGCTGGGACTCCTTGGCTTGTGGAGGCATCACTTTAGTGTCTGCTTGCATTGTCACATGACCTTCTCTCCTATGTCTCTACGTTTGTATCCAAATTTCCCTCTTATTTTAAGGACACCAGTCATTGGATTAAGAAGTGAAAGTGTTAGTCACTCAGTGGTGTCTGACTCTTTGCAACCCCAAGAGCTGTAGCCCATCAGGCTCCTCTGTCCATGGGATATCTAGGCAGAAACACTGGAGTGGATAGCCATTTCCTCCTCCAAGGGATCTTCCCAACCCAGGGATGGAACCCAAGTCTCTGGCATCTCCTGCATTGTCAGGCAAATTCATTACCACTGAGCCACCTGGGAAGCCTCATCAAGTATCACCTGTTGTTGCTGTTGTTGAGTCACTAAGTCAAGTCTGCAGCACACCAGGCTTTCCTGTCCTTCACTATCTCCCTGAGTTTGCTAAAACTCATGTCCATTGAGTCAGTGATGCCATCCAACCACCTCATCCCCTGTCGCCCCCTTCTCTTCTTGCCCTCAATCTTTCCCAGCATCAGGGTCTTCTCCAGTGAGTCAGCTCTTCTCATTAGGTGGCCAAATACTGGAGCTTCAGCCTCAGCATCAGTCCTTTCAAAGAATATTCAGGGTTGATTTATGTTAGGATTAACTGGTTTGTTCTCCTTGCTGTCCAAGGGACTCTCAGGAGTCTTCTCCAAAACCACGATTCGAAAGCATCAATTCTTCAACACTCAGCTTTCTTTATAATCCAACTCTCACATCCATATATGACTACTGGAAAAACCATAGCTTTGACTATACAGACCTTTGTTGGCAAAGTGATGTCTCTGCTTTTTAATATGCTGTTTAGGTTTATCTTAGCTTCTCTTCCAAGAAGCAAGTATCTTTTAATTTCATGGCTGTAGTCACTGTCAGCAGTGATTCTGGAGCCCAAGAAAATTAAATCTGACACTGCTTCAACTTTTTCCCCATCTATTTGCCATAAAGTGATGAGATCAGATACCATGATATTCACTTTTTGAATGTTGAGTTTTAAGCCAGATTTTTCACTCCCCTCTTTCACCTTCATCAAGAGGCTTTTTATTTTAGTTCCTCTTCACTTTCTGCCATTAAAGTGGTATCATCTGCGTATCTGAGGTTGTTGATATTTCTCCCAGCAATCTTGATTCCTGCTTATGAGATCCTATCTTAACTAATTTCATCTGCAAAGACCCTATTTCTAAATAAAGTCACATTCTGAGGTTCTGAGTAGATATGAATGGGGGGAGAGGGGATGGACACTATTCAATAAGGCATAGGCTATAAATCCCCAATCCAAATTTTCTTGGTTCACCAAATGCCTCTGATCAAAAGTAATATGCAGTACTCCACTTGTCCCTCTGGGTTCTTGTCTTATTTAGTCACTGTTTTCTTACTTCATCAGTGTTCTTAGAAAACAGTTCTTAAGAAAAATAGTTTACACTGGATTTTTAACCATTATCAGCAGGAAGTCCCATTTAGGAATCTAGCTCACCACATTACATCTCCACTCATTTTATGAAGCTACAATGTGGTAAGAATAGCTCAAGAAAATTAATGGATTTTATGTCTATTTCATTAATAAGCATATGCAAAAGTCCCAACAAAGTATCAGCTAGCGAAAGACAACAGTTTTTTTTGTAAATGCATTTTGATCATATGGGTTTAACCCAGAAATTCAAGGATGGATCAACAACTTACTTTCATTTTTAATGGTAATCCAACACATTCATGGATAAAGAAAGGAACATTGCATGATTATGTCAATGAATGTGATTTTTATAACATTCAGCAATTAATTGTGATTTTAAAAATGGCTTCTAGTCATTACAGAATAATATTATTGGACTTGCCCCCTTGCCAAAGGAGTGAAATCCAGAAAAATGAACAAAATGTTAAAAACAACTATTTTCAGATATTGGATAAAGGACAGTACAGGACTGTGATCACCAACACAAAGGAAGCAAATTACATAAAGCCTACGATTGTCCTGGAGGCATTTACAGGTTGCAGTGCAGGGAAGAGGCCTAGTTTGGGGGGGTCTTGATGAGTTTAGAAACAGAAGTCAGAGTTTGGGGAGGCTGAGGTATTTGGAATTTTCAGATAAAAGTAATAAAGAAAAGGGATCAATTCAGAGAAGGAATTCCAGAAATCTAAAATAGGATCCCCATAAGTTTTAGTAAATGCTCAGTTGTGCTTACGTAGAATAAAATTCTATAAGGCTGTTTAAAGAAAACCTATTGGGAAACTATAAGGCAGAAATTCCGAAAGCTCCTGGGACACTAGCCCCTGAGCAGAGCCCACCGCAGACTGACGCTAACAGTTTTAAAACAAACCCAAGAAGAATCAAGCTGATTCACAAGACACTTAACTGGCTTCCAAAACCAACTTCAATACTGTTTAGAGGAAGATAACAAAATCCAAGCACTTTTGTCCTGCATCCCATTAAAAAAAAAAATTCCCAGACCTACAATGAAGCAGGAAAAATCTGGAGAGAAAAATATCAGTCAAAACAGACTTGGAAAGGACAGAAATGATGGAATTAACAGCCAGGGACTTTAGAACAACTATTATAAATATACTCAAGAATTTACAGAAAACATGAACACAAGGAGCAAATAAAGGGAAGACACAAAAAAGAACCAAATGAAACTTCGGGAAGTGAAAATCCAGTATAAAATGAAACTGTCCAAAATGAAGCAGAAAGAAAAAAAAATTTTCTTAATTAACCAAGCCTCACTGACCTCTGGGAAAATATCAGGCAGTCTAAGAACAGTATAATTAGAGACACAAAGTAGGTACACACACAAACGTATTGAAAGAAATAATGGCTGAAATTTTTCCAAAGGTTTTGCAAACTATAAGCCCACAGGCCCAAAATACTCAACAAACCTCAAGCAGGATAAACACAAAGTAAACTACTTGAAAACATATAATCTAGTTGCTAAAATTAATATCAAGGAAGTATTAAAAAACAGCCAGAAAAAAAAAAGATGCATGCATATCAAGAAATAAAGAAGATTTTTTGCTGGTTTCTCATAAGAAACAATGTAAACCATAATAAATGGGATGACATCCTTAAATTGCTAAAAGGAAAACACTTGTCAACTTACTATTCTACATGCAGCGAAAATATCCTCCAAAAAGTGACAGTGAAATTACAACTACAGACAAACAAAACCCGAGGTAATTTTTCACTAGCATCCACAATACAAAGAATGTTAAAATAAGTTCTGCAGAAGGAATAAAACGCAACAGAGGAGAGCCTGGGTCTACACAAAGCAGTCAAGAGGGCTGAGGGTGATCCTTGTTTTGTGCTTGGATTTCTTTACAGTATAATTTACTGTACACATTTTTTAAATTGGCAATGTCGAGTTTAAAACATGTGTAAGTAAAACAGACAACAACAGCACAAGGGAAGGGAGGAAGAAATGGAAATACACCATCATAAGACTCTTGTCTTAGAAGAAATGGGATAGCCTAATAGTCAACAAAAGAGTCTGAAATGCAGTACTTGGGTGCAGTCTCAAAAACGACAAAATGATCTCTGTTTCCAAGGCAAACCATTCAACATCAGAGTAATCCAAGTCTAGGCCCCAAAGGCAAAGGAGAAAGGGAAAGATATACCCAACTGAATGCAGACTTCCAAATAGCAAGGAGAGATAAGAAAGCCTTTGCAAGTGAACAATGAAAAGAAATAGAGGAAAACAATAGAATGGGAAAGACTAGAGATCTCTTCAAGAAAATTGGAGAGGGCTTCTCTGGTAGCTCAGTGGTAAAGAATCCACCTACCAATGCAGGAATTTCCTGGTGGTTCAGACGGTAAAGAGTCTGCCCGCAATGCGGGAGACCTGAGTTCGATACCTGGGTCGGGAAGATCCCCTGGAGAAGGAAATGGCAACCCACTCCAGTATTCTTGCCTGGAAAATCCCATGCACGGAGGAGCCCGGCGGGCTACAGACCATAGGGTAGAAAAGAATCAGACACAGCGACTTCACTTTCACTTTCACCAGTGCAGGAGACACGGTTCCAGCTGCTGTAGCAATGAAACTGCAACTACTGAAGCAGCTGAACTACCGAAGACCATGCACCCTAAAGTTCGAGCTCCACAAGAGAAGTCACACCAGTGAGAATCCCGAACACCGCGACTGGAGAGCAGCCCCTGCTTGCCACAACCAGAGAACAGGCTGTGCAGCAAACACACAGTACAGCCAAAATCAAATAAACAAGATTGTTTAAAAAGAAACAGAAAACTGGAGATACCAGGGGAACATTTGATGCAAAGATGGGCACAATAAAGGAGAGAAATGGCAAGAACCTAACAGAAGCAGAAGAGATTAAGGAGAGGTGGCAAGAATACACAGAAGAACTATATGAAAAAGGTCTTAATTACCCAGACAACCATGATGGTGTGTCATTCACCTACAGCCTGGAATGTGAAGTCAAATGGGCCTTAGGAAGCGTTACCAGAAACAAAGCTAGTGGAGGTGATGGAATTCCAGCTGAGCTATTTCAAATCCTAAAAGATGATACTGTGAAAGTGCTCCACTCACTATGCCAGAAAATTTGGAAAACTCGACAGAGGTCACAAGACTGGAAAAGGTCAATTTCCATTCTAATCCCAAAGAAAGGCAATGCCAAAGAATGTTCAAACTACCATACAGTTGCACTCATTTCACATGCTAGCAAGGTAAAGCTCAAAATATTTAAAGCTAGGTTTCAACAGTATGTGAACTGAGAACTTCCAGATGTGCAAACTGGATTTACAAAAGGTAGAGGAGGACTTCCCTGGTGGCTCAGTGGTAAAGAATCCACCGGCCAATGCAAGGGACACAAGTTCAATCCCTGGTCTGAGACGATTTCACATGCTACAGAACTCAGCCCTTGCACCACTACAACGGAGCCCACGTACCGCAACTACTGAAGCTCACGTGCCCTAGAGCCTGTGCTTTGCAACAAGAGAAGTCACCACAACGAGAAGCCTGAACACTGCAGACAGAGAGCAGCCCCGCTCATTGCAACTAGAGAAAGCCAGTGTGCACGCAGCAACAAAGACCCAGCACAGCCAAAAATAAACAAATAAATAAAATTTTAACAAAGAAAAGGCACAGGAACCAGAGATCAAATTGCCAGCATCCCACTGGATCATAGAAAAAGCAAAGGAATTCCAAAAAAAATCTACTTCTGCTTCATTAACTATGCTAAGGCCTTTGACTGTGTGGATCACAACAAACTGGAAAATTGTTACAGACAGGAATACTGAACAACCTTACCTGTCTCCTGAGAAACCTGTATTCAGGGCAAGAAGGAATAGTTATAACCTTACATGGAGCAACTCATTGGTTCAAAATTGGGAAAGGAATATTTCAAGGCTGTATATGTCAACCTGCTTATTCAACTTCTATGCACAGTACATCATGTGAAATGCCAGGCTGGATGAATCACAAGCCAGAATCAAGATTGCCAGGAGAAATATCAATAACCTCAGATATGCAAATGATCCCTGGAGGAGGGCACAGCAACCCACTCCAGTATTCATGCCTGGAAAATCCCACGGACAGAGGAGCCTGGTGGGCCACTGTTCACTGGGTCCCAAAGAGTCAGACACAACTGAAGTACTGAGCACATATATGCAGATGACACCACCTTTATGGCAGAAAGCAAAGAGGAACTAAAGAGCCTCTTGATGAGGGTGAAAGAGGAGAGTGAAAAAGCTGGCTTAAATCTCAACACTCATGAAACTAAGATCATGGCATCCGGTCCCATCACTTCATGGTAAATAGATGGGGAAACAATGGAAACAGTGACAGACTTTATTTTCTCGGGCTCCAAAATCACTTCAGATGGTGACTGCAGCCATGAAATTAAAAGCCGCTTGCTCCTTGGAAGAAAAGCTATGACAAACCTGCTGCTGCTGCTGCTAAGTCGCTTCAGTCGTGTCCGACTCTGTGCGACCCCACAGACGGCAGCCCACCAGGGTCCGCCGTCCCTGGGATTCTCCAGGCAAGAACACTGGAGTGGGTTGCCATTGCCTTCTCCATGACAAACCTAGACAGCGTATTAACAAAGCAGAGACATCACTTTACCAACAAAGGTTTGTATAACCAAAGCCATGGTTTTTCCAGGAGTCATGGGTGGATGTAAGGGTTGGACCATAAAGAAGGCTGAGTGCCGAAGAATTGATGCTTTCGAACTGTGGTGCTAGAGAAGAGTCTTGAGAGTCCCTTGGATTGCAAGGAGAACAAACCGGTCTATCCTAAAGGAAATCAATCCTGAATATTCATTGGAAGGACTGATGCTGAAACTGAAGCTCTGATACTTTGGCCACCTGATGGGAAGAGTCGATTCATTGCGAAAGATCCTGATGCTGGGAAAGATTGAGGGCAGGAGGAGAAGGGGGAAGCAAGGATGAGATGGCTGGACGGCATCACTGACTCAATGGACATGAGTTTGAGCAAACTCTGGGAGACAGTGAAGAAAAAGGGAACTCTGACGTGCTATAGTTCATGGGGTTGCAAAGAGTTGGACGTGACTTAGTGACTGAGATTCTTATATGTGAGATTATTACTACTTGAGAGTAGACAATGATAATCTAAAAAAGCAGACTATAAAATCTAGAGAATACACACCAACCATCACAGAGGGACTTGCCTGATGGTCCAGTGATGATGACTCCATGCTTCCAATGCAGGGGCATGGGTTCAGTCCTCAATCAGGAAACTAAGATCCTGCATGCTGTGCGGCATGGCAAAAAATAATAATTAACAGAGACATAGCCACTTAGCTGAGTGAAGATAAAATGGAATTTTGAAACAGACCTGTTTAATGAGAAAGTAAAACTAAGATAAACAGGGCTTCCTTGGTGCATAGTCAAAAATAAATAAAATTATATATTTTTAAAAAGATTAAGGAAATTTTTTTTTAAAATAATAAAGCAAAGGTAAAAAAAAAAAGAAAGATAAATAAAACAAAGATGGGACAAATATAAAACAAACAGCAAGATGGTAATTTAAGACTAAGATGTCAATTTCATTAAATAGACATCTTCTCAACTCTTAAGTTATAATGCAGAGACTGTTAAACTGTATAAAAAATGAGACACAACTACTGTCTGTCTCAAGAAATGAACTCTAATATAAAAACAAAAATAAGCTAAATGTAAAAGGCTGGAACAGAGGAGAAGAAACAAGTTAGAAAGGACAGAAACATTTTGGGAATTTTTTTTTTGCTTAATTTCTCTTTATGTTAGCTCATTGTTAGCAAACAGAAATGTAATAGTGTTGTTTTTTTTTTTGTCATGTCGCATGGCATGGAATGCAGTTCCCGGACTAGGGATCAAACCTGGGCCCTTGGCAGTGAAAGCATGAAGTCCTAATCACTGGTCAACCAGGGTATTCCCTAAATGCAACAGATTTTTTTTTATTTTGATTTTGGGCCCTGCCGGAGTCCAGCTCCAGCAGGTCCAGGGGTTCCTTCAGGAAGGACGGCGTCGGCGATAGGAATGAGAAGACACAGCGAGTCTCAGCGTTTCCAAGTGTCTCCCAACTTTATTGTTTTTAAGACAGCTTTTCTATTTTTAGTGGTACATAGAAACAAATGTAAAGTATAGAGTCATACCAATTCAGCTTAAGGGACATACCAACTTAGCTCAAGGAACATACCAACTTACCTTAAGGGGTATATCTTAATGGGCCTATCAAGTTAGCTCAATGGGCCAGCAGTTTCGACCCCCATCGAAGCCGTTTGCATGTCTTTAGTTACAAAAAGCCTTATTTTGTTTACATCATCTTCTGGCCTGGTGGCCTGCTAACACCTTGTGACTCTCCATTGACAAGGGTTGATCAGTCAGAACATTTTTGTATAGGGCACATCAGGAAAGAATTCATCAACAGGAAGTTTCAAGGTAAAACCTGTTTTTGGTAATTTACTCTACGCCTTGAGCTTAATAGAAAAGAATGTAGTTCCATAAAGTCAAAGAACAGCAAGCTGAAATTCAGCTCTAAGTAAGAATCATCAGTTAAATCAACAATTGTCTTATTATTTGTATTAAAGCTAAACTTCTATTTATATAAATCTCTAACTATTATGCTTTCATTATATAGGCTAAATATGTTAAGAGTAAAAACATAGTGAGTAAATATAGATTAAGTAACAGTTTCACAAAGCAATATTTTTTGTATTTCCTAACAAGCCTTTTTTCCTGCGAAGGGTTTTGTGCCCATAGGGGCTTTCTGTGTGGAGGCTCTCAATGCTGTTTTATTACTAGGGAGCAGTTATGCACATTAGCTCCAAAGGCACAGGTACATTTATTAAACAAACCAATATGTTAGCAAAAGGAATTTAGATCAGCATACTCTATATCCCAGATAATTTTATTTAGGGTGCTACCGTTCAGGGGCCTTGTTGATTTGAGGTTTCAGAATGATCTATTTTAGAAGGGAATCAGGAAAGGCCTTTTGCCTAAGTCATAGAAAATAAGAAGAGGTTTATTATAGTAAACATCAGAAAGACAGATATCTTTAAGGTGAGCGCTGAGGCAGCCTTCCGAGAATCCCTAAGGCCTGAGAAGCCTTGCTCAAATCAGTCCTTTTCCTCATGACCCTGTCATGGGTGGGATCTCGTGAGCTGGCTCCCAGCAGGGCCCCACAATTTTACCATATTTGTTATTTCTTTTTTCCCAGAAAATTAAAAAATATCCCATTTATTATCAGGTAGCTAAAGTTGAAACTCCTTATAGCGTCACAGAAATGTTTTCACTGAAATATATATTTTCCCCATTTTCTTTTTTATTGAGATACATTGATTTATATATATAAATCCCAGGTGTACACCATAGTGATTCCTTTTACAGTTTATACTCCATTTATAGTTATTATAAACTATTGGCTCTATTCCCTGTGCTATACTATATATCATTGTAGATTATTTACTTTACACATAGGTATAAAGAGATAAATTGTACCTCTTAATCCCCTACCTGTATCTTGTTCCTTCCTATCTGTCTATTATTTCTAATATTTTGGGTGGGGTCTTTAGGGTTTCCTATATGCAAAATCACGTCATCTGCAAATAGTGGCAGTTTTACTCCTTCCTTTCCAGTCTGGATGCCTTTTATTTCGTTATCTTGCCTAACTGCTCTTGCTAGGTTTTCCAATACTGCGTTGAATAAGAGTGGTGAGAGTGGGCATTTTTGTCTTGCTTCTGATTTTAGAGGTAACTGTTTCAGTTCTTCTCTATTGATTATGATGTTAGCTGTGGGCTCATCCTATTGTTTACTTACTAAGTCGTATCCGACTCTTCCATGACCCCATGGACTGTAAGCCCTCCAGGCTCCTCTGTCCATGGAATTTTTCAGGCAAGGAAACTGGAGTGGGTTGCCATTTTCTTCTCCAGTTCAGTTCAGTTCAGTCGCTCAGTTGTGTCTGACCCTTTGCGACCCCATGAACTGCAGCACGCCAGGCCTCCCTGTCCATCACCAACTCCCGGAGTCCATCCAAATCCAAGTCCATTGAGTCGATGATGCCTTCCAACCATTTCATCCTCTGTCGTCCCCTTCTCCTCCTGCCCTCAATCTTTCCCAGCATCAGGGTCTTTTCAAACGAGTCAGCTCTCCGCATCAGGTGGCCAAAGTATTGGAGTTTCAGCTTCAACATCAGTCCTTCCAATGAACACCCAGGACTGATCTCCTTGCAGTCCAAGGGACTCTCAAGAGTCTCTCCAACACCATAGTTCAAAAGCATCAATTCTTTGGCGCTCAGCTTTCTTTATGGTCCAACTCTCACATCCATACATGACCACTGGAAAAACCATAGCCTTGACTAGACAGATCTTTGTTGGCAAGGTAATGTCTCTGCTTTTTAATATGTTGTCTAGGTTGGTCATAAATTTCCTTCCAAGGAGTAAGCGTCTTTTAATTTCATGGCTGCAATCACCATCAGCAGTGATTTTGGAGCCCAGAAAAATAAAGTCAGCCACTGTTTCCATTGTTTTCCCATCTATCTGCCATGAAGTGATGGGACCGGATGCCATGATCTTAGTTTTCTGAATGTTGAGCTTTAAGCCAACTTTTTCACTCTCCTCTTTCACTTTCATCAAGAGGCTCTTTAGTTCTTCTTCACTTTCTGCCATAGGGTGGTTTCATCTGCATATCTGAGGTTATTGATATTTCTTCTCCAGGGATCTTCCCAACCCAGGGATCAAACCTATCACTATGTATGGCCCTTATTATGTTGAGGTACATTCCTTCTATGCTCACTTTTTTTTAAAATCATAAATGGGTGTTGAATCAAATCCTTCTTCTTCGTCTGTTGAGAAAATCATAAGGTTTTCATCCTTTGTTTTGTTAATGTGGTGTATCATATCGATTGATTTGTGGATACTGAAGCATCTTTGAATCCCTGGGATAAGCCCCACTTGATCACGGTGTATGGTCCTTTTAATGTGTTGTATTTGGTTTGCTAGTGTTTTGCTGAGGATTTTTCAATCTGTGTTCATCAGACATGGTGCCGTGTATGTGTGTTGTTATCTGGTTTTGTAATCTGGGTGATGCTGGCCTTAAAAATGAGTTATGAAGCATTCCCACCTCTTCAGTTTTCTAGAATAGTTTGAGATGAATAGGTATTAAATATGCTTTGGTCTCCATGCAGACCAATTCCTGATTGCCCCATAAAGTAGCAGCAACCCTATCTACTCTTAATCAGGATCTATTATCCCCTCCTTCTTTGCCTGCTGGTTCACCAGCACGAGGAGATCAAAGTGACCTGGTGGAGTTTGCAGATCCTGGTTCAGTGGAGGCAGCCTTCCCTGGAGGCCGAGGCAGCTCCCTTGTGGAAGTGTTCCCTCCCTGGGAACCAGGGGGTCTAATCCATCAGAGCTTAATGTTACAGAGACAGAAGTTGCTGACTCTGCAAGCGAGTCACTGAGAGTGACGGTGACGGATAGGTAGTTCAAAGCCCTGGGTTCTTGGACCCATGTCGTTGCTCCTGGATGCACATATTGTATCTACTGGGGTATTCAGTGTATGTACCCCAAGTCCTCAAGATACTGCCCTAGAGCTGGGACTTTACCTAAGTCTTTAAGAAGTCATTCCTTCTTTCCATTAGACTAATTGCTTATAGGTAATACAGAATGTTACAGAAGTGCTGGACCCCATGGCAGTTCATGCTTTTGAACTGTGGTGCTGTAATCCATGGGGTTGCAAAGAGTCGGACACAACTGAGTGACTGAACAACAACAAATGGCAACTCATACACTGTTGTACATTTTTCACTGTAAAATGAGCTTCTTTTTCTAAGGGAAAATTTTTTTCAAGTGGAACTTTTGTTGTTGTTGTTGTTGTTCAGTCACTTAGTCCTGTCCGATTCTCTGTGATCCCATGGACTGCAGCACGCCAGGCTTCCCCGCCCTTCACTATCTCCTGGAGTTTGCTCAAACTCACGTTCATTCAGTCAATGATGCCATGCAACCATCTCATCCTCTGTCGTCCCCTTCTCCTCTGGCCCTCAACCTTTCCCAGCATCAGGGTCTTTTCCAATGAGTCAGCTCTTTGCATCAGGTGGCCAAATTATTGGAGCTTCAGCTTCAGCATCAGTTCTTCCAAAGAATATTCAGAGTTGATTTGTTTAGTACTGACTGGTTTGATCTCCTTGCTGTCCAAGGGACTCTCAAGAGTCTTCTCCAACACCATAGTTCAAAAGCATCAATTCTTCGGCGCTCAAAAGGCACTCAGCTTTCTTTATGACCCAACTCTCACACCCATCCAGTCCCTGGTGGCTCAGACAGTAAAGCATCTGCCTACAACGCAGGAGACCCGAGTTCAATCCCTGGGTTGGGAAAATCTCCTGGAGAAGGAAATGGCAACCCACTCCAATATTCTTGCCTGGAAAATCCCATAGATGGAGGATCCTGGTAGGCTAAAGTCCATGGGGTCGCAAAGAGTCAGACATGACTGAGCGACTTCACTTTCACTTTCTCACATCCATACACCTTGTTCTTGCTGTTCAGTCACTTAACCCTGTCCAGCTCTTTGTGATCCCATGGATTGCAGCACGCCAGGCTTCTCTGTCCTTCACCATCTCCTGGAGCTTGCTCAGACTCATGAAGGGGAGAACAGAGGATGAGATGGTTGGATGGCATCAGGGACTCGATGGACATGAGTCTGAGCAAGCTCCAGGAGTTGGTAATGTACAGGGAAGCCGAGCGTGCTGCAGTCCATGGGGTTGCAAAGAGCGGGACACGACTGAGAGACTGTACTGATAGGACCTTGGCTTGGCTACTGCGCTGGCCTTACCAAAAACCCTCACTGCTGCTGCTGCTGCTAAGTCGCTTCAGTCGTGTCCGACTCTGTGCGATCCCATAGACGGCAGCCCATCAGGCTCCGCTGTCCCTGGGATTCTCCAGGCAAGAACACTGGAGTGGGTTGCCATTTTCTTCTCCAGTGCATGAAAGGGAAAAGTGAAAGTGAAGTCGCTCAGTCGTGTCCGACTCTTAGCGACCCCATGGACTGTAGCCTACCAGGCTTCTCCGTCCATGGGATTTTCCAGGCAAGAGTACTGGAGTGGGGTGCCATTGCCTTCTCCGAAAACCCTCACTACCTGGTCTAAAATATGACTTTTCCTACCTCATTTCTCTGTCACAATACTTGCTGCTTGTTTCCTTCACAGTTCCTCTCACAATGTGTAATTATCTTGTATGTTTATTATCTGTCTCCTCCCACTGCAACTAGTATAGATGCTCATGAGAGCAGGGACTGTATCCATCCTGTATAGTTTGCTATATCCTATAGATTCAATCATATATATATATATATCATATATCAGCAATAATATAGACTGCCGCAGTTCATGGGGTTGCAAAGAGTCGTACACGGTTGAGCGACTGAACTGAACTTCCTTGCCCGACTGCCCCGGGGGCCAAGTGTGTCCCCCGAGGGGCCGCCGCCGCCCACGCTGCCCTGTGTGCTCCCAGACCCTGGCGAAGCCCCACCTTGCCTCAAGGGAGCGTTTCCGGGTAGCAGCCCTGAAGAGTCAGACCGGCTCAAAGGACGCGCCACCGGCCCACGTGATTCGCCCACGTGACAGGTCGTGCGCCGAGGGCCCGACCGCTCACAACGCTTCTGATTGGCCCGCGCCATTTCCTGCTTCCGGGTTGCGGTCCAAGCAACGGCCTATCTCTCGGGCGGCCGGGCCAAGAGAGAGAGGCCATTGGCCGTCGCCCTGAGCAGGGGCGGGGCACAGCCATCGGAAAGCGCGCCAGGACCAAGGTCTCCTGGAGAGCCGAGCGGCGCCGCGGAGAGCGGAGTAGAACCAGGGAAACCCGAGTGCGACCCGAGCCGCGCAGGCTGGCCGGAAGCGGAGCCGAGCGCGGCCGGAAGGAGCCGAGCGCGCCCGAAGGGCCTGAGCGGCCACGGGGCGTTGGCCCGGCGGCGCCGGAGCCATGGCGGCCGAGGGGGCCGATGTGGTCGGAGGCGGGCCTCTCGGAGGCTGCCTGACCAAGGACAGCTTGCTGCAGGCTAAGTGCCCCGACGCGGCCCCGAGCCGGCGGCGTGGCTCGACGCGCTCACGAGACGCCGAGCGCCGCGCCTACCAGTGGTGCCGAGAGTACTTGGGCGGGGCCTGGCGCCAGGCGCGGCCGGAGGAGCTGAGGGTTGACCCCGTGAGGTGGGAGGTCAGGGGCCAGCCCCTCCTGTGCGCGCGCCGGGTCGGGCTCGGGCCCTAGGGACCCCCGGCGTTCCTGGGCCGGGAGCGGGCCGGGGCGAGGGGCGCGGGGCGCGGGGGCTGGACGCCGGGCCGGTGGAACGGACGGCGGGCTGAGCGCGCCCTGCTGTGGGTCTGCAGCGGAGGCCTCAGCAACCTGCTCTTCCGCTGCTCGCTGCCGGACCACCTGCCCAGCGTTGGCGAGGAGCCCCGGGAAGTGCTGCTGCGGCTGTACGGGGCCATCCTGCAGGTGAGGGGCGAGTGAGGGCCGCCGTGGCCTTGGGACCCCTCGCCCAAGTCTGGCAGGTGATGTGGTCCCCACTGCGCAGTGGAGGACACTAAAGTTCAGGGGCTAAGTATTTCGTCCATTATGATACCAATGCCTGCGCTCTGGAGCCCCCCGGGCGGTGAGTCCCAGCTGTGGTGGGAGGAGCAAGTCGACCCTCGTGTGTGTTGGCGCCCCTTAGCCTCTGGACCCTTGTGACTGTGGTCCCTTCACTGTCTTATCTTCCTTCAGGGCGTGGACTCCTTGGTCCTTGAAAGTGTGATGTTCGCCATACTTGCAGAGCGGTCGCTGGGGCCCCAGCTCTACGGAGTCTTTCCAGAGGGCCGGCTGGAACAGTACATCCCAGTACGAGCCCGGCCCTGACCTACCCGAAGCACCTCCTTCCCCCCCCACCCCCTTCCCAGTGTCTGCCTTCACATCCCTCACCCCAGGTAGGGAATTTTCCCCAAGCCCTGACTCCTCCCACCTCCGTTCCCCCACCCTTCCCCCACCTGCCCCAGCCCCTTCACCACCCTGATAGGTTCCTGGGTGCAGAGCCGGCCACTGAAGACACATGAGCTTCGAGATCCAGTGTTGTCCGCAGCCATTGCCACAAAGATGGCCAAGTTCCACGGCATGGAGATGCCTTTCACTAAGGAGCCGCACTGGCTATTCGGGACCATGGAGCGGTGAGTCAGGAGCCTTCTTGGGGCTCCTGCACGTGACTGAACCTTCACGCTGCCAGTCACTCCTCTGGGCTGCGACTGAATGTATCTGATGCTCTGTCCTCCCCTCCGGTAGAGTGAAGCCAGTGTCCCACTGTCTAGCATGGCCTCTTACAGAACAGGCTTCCAGAGGTTGCCAGACAAGCCATTCAGTGACAGACCGGGCAGGACAGCCTGGCCGAGGGGAGAGGGGAGGGATAGCGCACTGAGGGTATCCCGTTATTTGGGCTTCAGGTACTTAAAGCAGATCCAGGACCTGCCCCCTACTGGCCTTCCCCAGATGAACCTGCTGGAGATGTACAGCTTGAAGGATGAGATGGGCAGCCTCAGGTGGGGGCAAACAGGACAGGGTAGGGGTAGGGGCAGGGGTCGGGGGGCGCTCTGGGCACCTAGTGGGGCCCTCCCCAGGATTTGCTGAGGGCTGGAGTCAAGGCCTAGCCCATGAGGGTGCTTATGACCCTCCTTTGTCACTTGCTCAGGACCCATGCCCCTGTTCCCCTACAGGAAGTTGCTAGACACTACCCCATCACCAGTGGTCTTTTGCCACAATGATATCCAAGAAGGTAAGAGAAGGCATCTGAGTCTCCCAGCCTCAGGTGAGGGGGGCCAGAGGGCCCTGGAGTGACCAGAACCTCACCACTTTGCTCCAGGGAACATCTTACTGCTCTCAGAGCCTAAAAACACCGACAGCCTCATGCTGGTGGACTTCGAGTACAGCAGTTATAACTACAGGTGAGGGTGAGCAGATGGCCTCCCGTAGGCCTGTTCCCACAGTACCCTAGAAAGGCAGACCAGGCCTTCATCTCTGCATCCTAGCTGCCCAGGGTATTTGGGGCTGAGTGTCCACCTTATTCCCTCAGGGGCTTTGACATTGGGAACCATTTTTGTGAGTGGGTTTACGATTATACTCACGAGGAGTGGCCTTTCTACAAAGCGCAGCCTGCAAACTACCCCACTCAGGGACAGCAGGTATGTGGGCCAGAAGCTGGGGGAGCAGGACCTGGCCTGTACAAGAGAAGGAGGGTAAAATCTGGAAGGAATGGCGAGGAAGGGTGTCAACTGGGAAATTCTCGCTAGGCTCTCCATTTCCTGACTCTTGTCTTTTGATCTCAGCTGCATTTTATTCGCCACTACCTGGCAGAGGTAAAGAAAGGTGAGACCATCTCCCAAGAGGAGCAGAGGAAACTGGAAGCAGATTTGCTGGTGGAAGCTAATCGGTGAGGGGAGACGGTGGCAGGTAGCACAGGGTGCAGGTGAGGTGTCAGTGTAGAGTGGGGGCAGGAAGTGAGGATAAGGTCTGAGGCTGTTGGAGAACAGTTTGAGATGGGGAAGAGTCAGGACAGGGTGGGTTAGGGTGACGGGGAGAAGTTAGAGCCTTGGGGCTCGGCCATCCTGGTGGCAGGGTTCAGGCAGTGCCAGATGTGCTCTGAACACTTCTCCTGCCCCTTAGGTATGCCCTGGCATCTCATTTCTTTTGGGGTCTCTGGTCCATTCTTCAGGCATCCATGTCCACTATAGAATTTGGTTACTTGGTAAGTAACCCAGGTACGTGCAACAGATGTGGGGAGGGAGCGCGTCGGGCCTCGGGCCCTCTCGGACATCTGTGCATAGTCAGGTGGCCATGGGCAGACTGAGGGGCTGGGGGTGCTGGGCCCAAGCGTTCTTACCATCCAGGGGTTCTTTCCCTAGGAGTATGCACAGTCTCGGTTCCAGTTCTACTTCCAGCAGAAGAGCCAGCTGACCAGCTTCCACCCCTCATCCTGACTCCACCTCTGACTCCTTGGATTTCTCCTGGAGCCTCCAGGGCAGGACCTTGGACGGAGGGGCACAGGGGAGGCCCTGGGCACTGGGCTGAGCCCCACTGAGACTGGGGTTAAGGGGGCTGACTTCCCCCGGACCCCAGGTTCAAGCAGGTTCCCACCGCAGGCAAGTGGGCAGAAGCCCTGGCATATGTACCATAAGACAATAAACTAGCTGCATCCCTCACACCCTGTCCTAGTCCTATTTGGGTGCTGTGGAAAGTACCCACCAAGAATTGCACACAGATTGACAAAGGGCCACTGCAAGGAGCCTCGCTTTACCCTCCTGAGAAATACAGCTGTTGGGTAATCTGGGCTTGACGGTGGTCAGGGGCCCGTTCTGCCAGTGGGAGCCCTTTGCACCCCCCCATCCCTGGCTGCAGCTTAGAAGTGATAAATACCCGGGGGGCTTGGGTTGGGTACTGGGGAGTAATGGGTGCAAAGAGGGCCCTGGGGTGGGGCTGCCCCACCCTCAGCACTGGCCATCAGGGAACAGGACGCACAGCTGACACCCGGGTGACCTTTTCCCTACATTCAGCTATTTTTAGTTCAAATGCCGCCCTCCTCACGTGAGCCCCATTGGGCACCCCCAGGCTCCCAGACCTTTTAGCAATCTTCAGCTTGCAGAAACCGCTCCCCGTCTCCACTCCTGATTCTCGCTGTGAAGTGGGGGTAGATTCTTGTTGCCGCCCCGCATCTGTTCTCAACCCAAATTTGGGAGTGGGTGTCAGGTTCCCGGCGAGGGCGGGATTTAGGTGGCCTGTCCTGAAGGACGTGCGGACACGGGCCAGACCGACTGGTCCCACAATCGTACAGGAGCAAACTCTAGCTGTGAGTGGAGTTGGGGGCTAGCTCGGGCCGCCGACCTGGGCCAGGGCTCTGAGCTGGCGGGAGGGGTGGGGGGGCGGGACGGGGGAGGGGTCGGTGGAGGCTGGTGCCAAGGTCCCACGTGGCCGGGCTAGGGGTACGCACACCCCGCCTCACTCCAAACCAGACCTACTCCGTTTCCGAGGCCACCCACCCCCACCCCCGAGGCTGCCCTTCACTGTCCTCGGGGTTTCTGAAGTTTGCAAGGCCCTCACGCCCTTCCCGACCACCACACCATTGTGCGAAAGTTCTGAGGCGGTTGGCGAGGCTGAAGGGCCCGACCTGGAGCCAGGGGTTGGGGGGAACCATGACACTGCAGGGGGCTGGCCCGGGGGAGTGGGCGGGGCGGGCCAGGAGCGCTGACAATAGCGGGGGGCGGAGCCTCGGTTCCGCGGCTGAGCCTGCCCACGCCCCCTCCTGCCGCCTCCCAGGTGCCAAGCAACCCGCAGGATGGCGGAAGCGCACCAGGCTGTGGCCTTCCAGTTCACTGTGACCCCAGAGGGGGTCGACTTCCGGCTCAGTCGGGAGGTGCTGAAACACATCTACCTGTCCGGGATCAGGTCCTGGAAGAAACGCCTGATTCGCATCAAGGTGGGGGCAGGTGGTCCTGGTCTCTATCTCGCAGTAGGTGCAGAATCCAGCCTTCCAGGGAAGCAGAGGCCAGGTGTCAGCTGCTGCCCATTGTTAAGGTCCTCCTCCCCTACCTGGGCTGGCAGCTCTGCTGAGTGACGGGCTCCAGCCCTGCAGAACCCAGAGGGGTGCTCAAGGTGGGGAGGGGAGACGGGAGCAGGAGGTGGTCATGGGACACAGTAATCAGGTGCTACAAGTGTGGGAATTTGGCAGAGACCTCATAGGCCTCCACTTGCCCAGTCCTCCTTGCTCCATGAGCACTCCTGTTTCTGCCCACAGAACGGCATCCTCAGGGGCGTGTACCCTGGCAGCCCCACCAGCTGGCTGGTCGTGGTTATGGCAACAGTGGGTTCCTCCTACTACGACGTGGACGTCTCCATGGGACTGGTCTATTATATCCAGCGATGGCTTCCTGAGGGGTAAGAAGTAAGGCCACGCGAGAGGGCTGGGTGGGCTCTGAGGCTAAGATTACTGGGCAGGCACAGGGCACTAGCCGTTGGAGGTCACAGGGCAGCCCTCCCTGGAGATGCCTGCCGTCTCAGTCCCTGCTTCTGTAAGCTTGTGTGTGACGCTCTCAGGTGCTCAGATGTGAGTGTGTCCAGAGAGTTTTTCCTTCTTCGGTGCCCACCCCTAGATGGCTCTACATACATCAGGCCTGCAGAATCAGAATTTCCCTGAGGCTGGCCTCAAGTGGACCCCCTGCAGGCTTCTCCCCTTCTCTGACAGACGTCCCTACCGGACCCCATACACGCGGACACTTTTCAGCGTGGCCATCTTCTCCACGGGGGTCTGGATGATGGGCATCTTCTTCTTCCGCCAAACCCTGAAACTGCTTCTTTCCTACCATGGTTGGATGTTTGAGATGCACGGCCAGACCAGCCACTTCACCAGAGTCTGGGCTGTGAGTGGAAGCCAGTGGAGGGATCCAGGCATCTGCTTTGAGACCGCGGGGCCTCACTTTGGGTTTTGAGCTGGAGGGGACAACCAGGCAGGGCACTGGTGGCTGGTGGGGTTTGTCCCAGCTCCAAGGGTCTGGGGCAGCCCCTGCACTGTTTGCTAGTTTCCATTCTTTCCTCCAGCCTCCCCCTCAACATTCTCCACTCTGTATCCTCAGGTCTGTGTCCGCCTTCTGTCCAGCCGACGGCCCATGCTCTACAGCTTCCAGACATCTCTGCCCAAGCTGCCAGTGCCCAGTGTGCCAGCCACAATTCATCGGGTGAGGGCCTGGATCAGGCATCCCATTGTGCAGGGCAGGCTGGACTCAAAGAACTCACTCAAACGTGAGACTGTCCCCTACAAAGAGTCAGCCTGAGAGGGAGCAGTGAGGCTGGGCTTGGAGGAAGGTCAGGACAGAGGCAGCTCCTGCTGCTTGGCCCTCACATTGATGGTAACTTACCTGGACAGTACCTAGAATCCGTGCAACACTTGTTGGATGATGAGCAATATTATCGAATGGAGACCCTGGCCAAGGAGTTCGAGGAGAAGACTGCCCCCAGGCTGCAGAAGTACCTGGTACTCAAGTCCTGGTGGGCAACCAACTATGTGAGTTCTACCTCCTGGGCTTACCCTCACCCTCCCTGTGTTCTGGTTGTTCACACCCCACCCTCTGCCCCGACTCTAACCTCCCATCTACCCCCAGGTGAGCGACTGGTGGGAGGAGTACGTCTACCTTCGGGGCAGGAACCCCCTCATGGTCAACAGCAACTACTACGTCATGGTGAGAGCTGGAGCCCCACAGGCTGCTCTGTGTTCAGCTCTGTCCCCACTCTGGTCTCGGGGCAGAGAACCTGGAGGACAGCTCAGAGCCCTGGCGGTAGTTTCCGTGAGCAAATGAAGGTTCTGGAGTGAGGCCTGAAGCAGAGGGAAGATGGGGGTGCATGTGCTAGAACAGCCATCAGGAGGCTGCTTACAGGTGATGGAGATACTAGGGATCCGGAGAACCGAGTCGACCCCGCGGCCTGATGCTGCCGCCCCCGGGGTTCCTCAGGCTCACTGCCCTGCCCAGCTTGGGCTCTGTCCCTCCCTTCCTGTTCTCTCACTGGCTTTCCAGCCTTGACTTCCCAGCTGTCCTGACACCTTACCAGGGAACTTCCTTAAGTGTGTCTTAAGCAGATCCAGAGTTGCTTCTCTTAGGGCTCAGGTCCCTGCCCTGCCAGTCCCTACCCCACGGGACTGGCCCTCTTCCTGTTCCCAGGCCAAGGCTGTGCACAATCAGCCGGGGGTGCGGCCCAGCCACAGGCCTGCTCGACTCTCTCCTCTCCGACTTCCAAAGCACATTTCAAGTAGGGTGCTGCCATTCCCCTCCTCCGCAAAACTATCTTTCTAGAAACCTATGTGCAGCTTGTCTAAGCCAGTGGTTTTAAGCTGTTCTGTGGTGGCGGAACCTCTTCCTCAGAAAAATAAACAAAATGTCAACAGGTACAAGGGGTTTGGAAAAGCAGCTCAGGTCAAAGCCAGGGCAGGGGGTGATGTGACCAGTCATGCGTCTCCCCTCTGGTACTTGGCCTCAGAGAGTATGCAGGATGGACTGGGAAGGGGACGAGACACCCCAGATAGAGGGTCCACTGTGCACGCCTTCACAGCCTCCCTGCGGCCTCTGCTGTCTCCCTGTAGGACCTGGTGCTTGTCAAGAACACAGACGTGCAGGCTGCCCGCCTGGGAAATGCTGTCCACGCCATGATCGCGTATCGCCGTAAACTGGACCGTGAAGAGATCAAGCCTGTGAGTTGTGTTGGGGTGAGGGTGTGACCGGGAGAGGGGCCCACATCTGAGCCGTGCTGGGCCTTCCTCCCAGGTGATGGCGCTGGGCCTCGTGCCCATGTGCTCCTACCAGATGGAGAGGATGTTCAACACCACTCGCATCCCGGGGAAGGACACAGGTACGGGGCCGCGGCCGGGCGCCCGTGCTGGGGCATGGATGGAGGCCCTCCCTGCCAGCCACGGGCCCACCACGCCAGTGCCCTGCTGCCTGCCGGTCCCTAAGCATCCTCAGCATCTTAGGGTCATGAAACTGTGAAAGATAGTCAGTCTGTGGCCGATAGTAGACACTTACTGTTTACAGGCACGATGCTACTACTGGGACCCTGAGAGGCCCCTCCCTGCAGGGGCTCCCACTGCAGGGGAACCGAGTCTCCTGCACAAAGAGCGACAGGAAGCCTGATGGAGCTCCTGCCTTGAGGAGCCTGTAGAGGAGGAGGGGTGGGCTTGCCCAGAGCCACCGGAGCAGCACCGGCATTTCTGGCTCCAGGACAGGCTGTGATTTCCTAGAGCTTCAGATTCCTCTTCTGTGAAATGTCTCATGGGACTGTGGTTGGCATTAAGTGAGAGACATGGAAGCTCTGGCTCGATGCCCAAAGGTTGGGGGAAGGCAGGCCAGGTGGAGGTGCTCGTGGCCACCCAGTGTGAGGCTGGGGGCCTTCGGGGAGGTGTGTGGGGTGGGGGGCCATGCTTCTGCCTGAGTCCACCCTGGCCTCTGCCACAGACGTGCTTCAGCACCTCCCGGACAGCAGGCACGTGGCCGTCTACCACAAGGGCCGCTTTTTCAAGGTGTGGCTCTACGAGGGCTCTCGCCTGCTCAAGCCTCGGGACCTGGAGATGCAGTTTCAGAGGATCCTGGATGACCCCTCCCCACCCCAGCCTGGGGAGGAGAGACTGGCAGCCCTCACTGCAGGGGGAAGGTATTGGGGCCCAAGTTGGGGCACCAGGAGGAGAGGAGTTTGGTCCCACGTGCCACCCTGAAACTCGGGCCGGAGGCCTGACCGAGGGAGGGACATGGGCCCAGCGTGCTCTGTGTTAACCAGGACCTGCAGTCGTCAGGAACGCTGGTGGTAATAGCAGGGAGTCACTGCTGTGACCTCTAACTGCTGGTGGCTGGATGGAGGTGTGCAGAGAGTGGGGACACAGGTCCTGGGAAGGGCTCTCATCCTGCATGGGGCCCCACTCACTGTGCCCTTGTGCCCTCAGAGTGGAGTGGGCTCAGGCACGCCAGGCCTTCTTCAGCTCTGGCAAGAACAAGGCTGCCCTGGACGCCATCGAGCGCGCTGCATTCTTCGTGGCTCTGGATGAGGAGTCTCACCACTATGACCCTGAGGACGAGGCCAGCCTCAGCCTCTACGGCAAGGCCCTGCTGCACGGCAACTGCTACAACAGGTACCACACCCCGGCTCCCCCACCCACGTGCCCCCAGGCTCCCCCCTGCCTTCCCCCACTGCCCCTTCTCCTCCCACTGCAGGTGGTTCGACAAGTCCTTCACACTCATCTCTTTCAAGAATGGCCAGTTGGGACTCAACACAGAGCACGCGTGGGCAGACGCCCCTATCATAGGGCACCTCTGGGAGGTAACAGGCCCCGGGAGGGGCCCTGCAGGGCAGGCTTGGGGCGGGGTGGGGCAAGGACGGCCTCTCAGCCTGACCTTCCCCCTGCAGTTTGTCCTGGGCACCGACTCCTTCCATCTGGGCTACACAGAGACTGGGCACTGTCTGGGCAAACCCAACCCTGTGCTGCCCCCCCCTCAGCGACTCCAGTGGGACATTCCTGACCAGGTGTGCAGGCCGAGAAGGGGCAGGGGTGGGTGTGTGAGAGTGACAAGTGTCTGAGATACCCTGCAGGCCTCCCCTTTGTCCCAGCTCCACTCTCAGGGGAAAGGTCCGGAGTGTCTCATGGTCCAGACCGATTCCAGGGAGAACAGAGATCCCAGGACCGTCTGGGGGTTGGAGAGAGATGTGAGGTGGGAGCTCACGTCTGGGAAGCACCTGTCAGTGCCCCCCTCCCCCAAAGAGCCCAGCCGGGCCTCTGCGCTGCTGCCCCCGCCTGTCTGTGGCGTCTCCTCCTGAGGATGTCGGGCACACTGAGGCCTGCCCAGCCTTGCCTTCCTCTGTTACTAACCCTCAGGCCTTCTGGACGTGACCCTGGAGTCCTGCTGGAGAGCTCTGCCCCCAGCTGACCCCTCCGTGTCTTGGCAGTGCCAGGCGGTCATCGAGAGTTCCTACCAGGTGGCCAAGGCTCTGGCGGACGACGTGGAGCTGTACTGCTTCCAGTTCCTGCCCTTTGGCAAAGGCCTCATCAAGAAGTGCCGGACCAGCCCAGACGCCTTCGTGCAGATCGCCCTGCAGCTGGCGCACTTCCGGGTAGGAGCCCCAAGCCGCCGAGTAGGCGGGGTGGCACCCGGGCCCACCCCAAGGTTCACCCTTCTGTGTTCCCCAGGACAGGGGCAAGTTCTGCCTGACCTATGAAGCCTCAATGACTAGAATGTTCCGGGAGGGCCGGACGGAGACCGTACGTTCCTGCACCCGTGAGTCCACAGCCTTTGTTCAGGCCATGGTGCAGGAGCATCACCTGGTAAGTCCCCTGTGGCCTCGTGCTGAGGTGACCGCCCGGCCTCCTGCTGGTTCGAGGTCAGACCTATTCTCGATGGCCCTGTTTCTGCCCCCAGAAAGAAGACCTCCAATGTCTGTTCCGGAAGGCTGCTGAGAAGCATCAGAATATGTACCGCCTGGCCATGACAGGGGCCGGGATTGACAGGCACCTCTTCTGCCTTTACGTGGTTTCCAAGTACCTGGGTGTCGAATCCCCTTTCCTGGCTGAGGTCAGTGTGGACGGACGAGTCTGTGTCCTCAGGCCCTCTCTCGGTGGGTCTTCCCGCTCCACACCCCACCCAGACCTGTGGACTGGCACCGAGCTGGAGCCTTCCCCTTGTCGAGTTGGTGTTGGCGTGAGGGGGGATGGACAGACAAACGTGACATGTCAGGGGGTGGAAGCGCCCATGAGGGAAGTGCAGAGGCTCAGGGGAGCTGGCGTGTCCAGGTGGAGGGAACCTTCAGTGCCCAGACACCGATGCTGAGGCAGCAGTGTGGGATATGGGAGGAACGGCTCGGGGTGAGGGTAGAGGCAGGGGAGGGACAGGCAGGTCACATGATGGAGGGTTTTGTGCAGATGCTGTGATAGTGAGAACAGACTAGGGGACCAGGGCAGCAGTCAGGAAGGTCCTGCATCCGTCCCTTCTGCGTCTTCAGCCAGGACAGAGCCAGGCTGGTAAGGTGCTCGGGCACCACGTGTGCCAGGTGCGGCAGAGCGTCTGACTGCAGGGCTTCCCTGTTGCAGGTACTCGCCGAACCCTGGCGCCTCTCCACGAGCCAGATCGCTCAATTCCAGATCCGCATGTTTGACCCAAGCAAGTACCCCAAACACCTGGGTGCTGGCGGTGGCTTTGGCCCTGTAAGTGCCCTTGAAGGTGGACAGATGGGCGGGACCAGGGGATGGGGGTGTCATTGGAGAGTGCAGGGACTCAAGGAGGTCAGACCAGAGGCAAGAGCACAGCCCTGGACCTTCCTGGCATGGGAACAGAATGGGTACCTGTCGACCTGTTGGGAGAAAAGTGGATGGGACCTCACCCCTGTCAACACCCCCTGCTGGAGTGACCCTGCCTGGAGCTGATGTGCTCTCTGAAGGGGGCTTACAGAGAGTCCAGCTCTCCGACTGAGACTCACACAGGCTAGTTGGTCAGGGAGCTGGAGACGCCCTAGAGAGAGGCGGTGCTCTTGAGCCTTCTGAGGGAACGCAAGGTCGTGGATCCCCTGGTGGGGTCTGCAACCCTGGGGCGCAGAGCTCCTCTGTTTTCACACGGTTTCCTGGGGATGGGCCCTTTCCAGTGAATCTTATGGGCAGAGCAAGGATAACATCAGCTTGGCTTTCAGATCTTCAAGGTCAGTTCACCTCTCCTTCTTTACCTTCCGCGCTGCCTCAGGTGGCAGATGATGGCTACGGCGTTTCCTACATGATCGCGGGTGAGAACACCATCTTCTTCCACGTCTCCAGCAAGTTCTCCAGCTCAGAGACGGTGAGTCTGCCCTGCTGCTCCTCCGCCTGAGGAGGGTCGGCCCAGGACACGTTGGGAAGGACCCTTGCTCATGGGACCGGAGGGCGGGGTCTTGCCCCCAGGGCGCATCTGGAAGGGTCCTTGCTCTTGGGGTCAGGGGGCAGGGGCTCACCTGGAGGTTGGTCTGAGCCCTTGACTTCCATAGAATGCCCAGCGCTTTGGGAACCACATCCGCCAAGCTCTGCTAGACATCGCTGATCTTTTCCAAGCTCCCAAAGCTGATAGCTGAGGCCTGGAGAGATGCCAGCTGCCCTTCTGTCCCCACAGAGTGGAGGAGGGGGCCTGTGGTTGGCCTGCAGGCACAGGGGTGGCTGTGCATAGGTGCCCAGACTCCAAGAACATCTCCGGAAAACAAGTACTCCCCCGGCTGGCACTGCCCTCTGAGGGCTCAGTTGGCGGAGGTAGGGCTGGAGGAAATCTTGACTTTTTTTTCTTGCTAGATGCTAATAAAAATAAAGCTACATAGTTCTGTTTTAGCCCTTAAGTGCCTGTGTGTTTTTTTGGGGGGGGGGGGGGACTAGAAGGCCCTTCCCTTGCTCCAGCTCAGGCCAGTGAGGTGGCCGGGGAAGGGCTAGGACTGGAGATTGTGAGAGGCTTCTGACCTGCTTTAAATGTGGGTCTCTGCCGTCTACACCCACATATGCACTTGGAATAAATTCTTGCTTCAGAACCTCCACCTGTTCCCTGTTTGTCTGGGACAAAGGGTGCCACTGTCTGTCTGCTGGAGCTGGGGCCCACCTGCCTCCTCTGCACCTGTCGGGCGGGGGCACAGCTCTCTGGAGGCTTCGGCACAGGGAGGAGCTGCAGTCCCAGGCCTGAGGTCTGGGTGCCAGGTGGTCATGTCTGTGAGAGGGCACATAGGATAATCTGGAGCGACAGGCATTCCTTCCTTCAGGCCAGCTTTTTATTAAAATAATATTACGAGTAAACAAAAAAATTAATATGAAAGTATAAGCAGGTACTCAGTTGCCATTGCGACATGCCTGAACGAATCTAGATCTCATTGCTCTGCTAGCTGCTGAGAACCAAATGTGAATTAGATACAGTCCTCGGCCTTCTCTTATTAACCAGTGTTTACTGAGCACCCACCATCTACTTGGCTCTGTGCTGGAGATTCAGTGGTGAACAAGGCACCACCTGCCCATGAGGATGTCACCACTCGGTGAGGCAGGCATGGATCCGGGGACGGAGCGGCTGGCAGGGACACCAGGAGGCTTTTGAGTAATCTGTTTAGCAAGTGCTTACTGAGTGCTCAGTGTGCTAAGCACTGGGACACAGCAGTGAGCAAAACTGACAAAAACAATCCGTCCCTGTGGGGCTTCAGAGTCTAGCGAGGGAGAAAGGCAATAACCAAGAGGAATGAGCAAATTACATAGTAAGTCGGATGGTAATCAGTGCTAAGGAGAAAAGTGAAGGGAAGGAACAAGGAAGGGTGGGTGGCAATTTCAGACAGAGTGGCAGGGCAGGCTTTCCCGAGTTGGGGCCATTTGACTCAAACCAGCAGGAGAGGAGGGTGCAATCCATGTATATACCTGAGGGCAGGGTATTTCAGGCCAAGAGGGCAGCAAGAGCCAATGCTTCATGGTGGGAGGAGCCTGCTGGGGTAGAGGAACTGTCCCTGCGGGCTGTGGCTGGCGTTAGGTCAGGGGAGGAGCAGCAGGGACAAGTAGAGAGGGGCAGTGGGGGCCTCGTAGGCCAGGCTCTGGCTTCTCTTCATGATGCAGGAAGCCACTGGGGTTTGAGGAGAGGATGATGTAATCTGTTGTAAATTTTAACGGGATCATTCTGGCTAACCGGAATAATATTAGTCAAAGTAGGGCACAATACTTTGGCCACCTGATGAGAAGAACTGACTCATGGGAAAAGACCCTGATGCTGGGAAAGATTGAAGGCAGGAGGAGAAGGGGACGATGAAGATGAGATGGTTGGATGGCATCACCGACTCGATGGACATGAGTTTGAGCAAGCTGCGGGAGTTGGTGATGGACAGGGAAGCCTGGCGTGCTGCAGTCCATGGGGTCGCAAAGAGTCGGACACGACTGAGCAACTGAACTGAACTGAGGGCACAATAAGGATAGAAGCAAGAAGATCTAGCAGAGAGTACTGTTCCTGGTGGAGCTGGAAGAAACTATGAGACTTAAACTAAGGGATGGAGAATCAAGAAACTAGGGAGCTGTCAAGGATAGCTCACGTTTTATTTGGATGACTGGGTGATTAAAACTTTTAAATGTTTCAATTTGACATGCCTGTAAGAAACGTTTGTGAAAATGCCTCAAAATCTTGAAGATATAAATTGAAAGAAAGGAGATTTAGGCTCCTCATAATAGCTTTGAAGCTTGTTAGAACCCTGAGAGCATAAGATGATTCCCAGGACAGAGGGTCCTAAGCTCTTTTTTTTTCCACATTTTATTTTGTACTGGGGTATAACCAATTAACAAACAGTGTCGTGATAGTTTCAGGTGAACAGCAAAGGGACTCAGCCATGCATATACACATAACCTCTTTTGAGTTTTGTGAGAAGCTTATAAAAATACAGCTATGATCACAAAACGGAACACTCCGTATCAGAGCTTTCTTGGGCTTCCAAAAGTAACTTCACAGACCTTTAGGTGCCTGCGTGATCTACCCTGGGAAACGCTGGGATTTGGTTGGCCTCTGGGAGACATCAGCTTGCCCAGCCCTGGGAGAACAATGAGCCGACAAGCTGGCTTTTAATTAACATTAAATTCAGTCAGAGTTTTTTTTATCTGATTTGTTCTTGGTTGAAATAAGAGAAGAAACCACGGTGCTAAACCAGGGTATAAACTTCTGATGACTACCCACCAAATGCAAATCTGTATTAGTAACCCACAGATGTGCAAATCTGCATTAGTTAAGGCTAGCAGCCATTAACAGACAAAGCCTGAAATGTCAATGGCTTAACCCAATAGAAGTTTAATTTTTATTCAGTTGGCTGACAGGAAGACTCTGCTCCATACCATGATTCAAAAATGGGCTGTTAGAGGTCCTGCTTTCCTCAGGTAGCTCCCTATTTGCCTTGGAAATCAACATCCCTCAGGTCCATGGAGGAGAGAAAAAGAGAGCTCACTAGTAGGAGGCTTTTATGGACTTGGCCTGGTAGTGATACAGAGTGTTTCTACCCACATCCCACTGGCCAGGACTCATACTGCAAGGGAGGCTGGGAAATGTAGTCTAGCTGTGTGCCCAGGCTACAAAGGAAACATTTGGTGAACAGTTAGCCAGTTTCAGATGCACAAATGCATGGGCAGATAGATGTCTCTGGATTCCCTGGGAGTCCATCCTTCTTGGCATGGTCTTTACAGGGTGTTTCAGACATCCACCTCTACCTTCCAGGCCCTCACATTTCAGATCAACTGATTTCTAGTCTCTTGCGCTCCCCCACAAGAACCCTGAACCCCAACTTCACTCTTCATTTCTAAAGGAGGCAGGCACATCCACACCTTTGCCTTTACTGAACGTCCTGTCTGGAATCCTGTCCCCTTTCTCACCTGGTAAACTCCTTCCCTGAAGCTGTCCTCATTACCGCTCAGAGTTATTCCTGATTCATGTTTTTCTGGGATACTATAACAGAAATCAGCTCTAGAAAGCCTGAGGAAATGGTGGAGTGATTGGAAGCGTGCAAGTGGCTCACAGGTAGGAAGGAACAGCCAGAGAACCAGGTTAAGAAGGGGCAGGAATCTGGCAGCTCAGAAAGGGGATATGGCCCAGACAGAGGACTCAAGAAAGAGACGTGTCCTTACTCTGTGCCCAGAACTGTCTGGCTCAACTCTAGATGTGTTTCCTACTCTGCTAAGGATCGGAATCCCTGAGAGTGGGTCGCAGGTTTGTCAGGGATCTCAAACAGAGTTCAAGGTATTCAGAATTGAAGTTAACAACCTCCTAAACTGCCTTCTCTGCCACTCTTACCCATCGGAGCCAGTGGTATCATTCTGCAGCTCCTCATCCATTCCTTCTGTCTCCCTCATTTCCCACGTTACCAGGCCTTGTCAAGTCGATCTTCTAAATGGCTTCTGACTCTGTCCTTCCCTCCGCCAGGACCACCCCCTCCCCTGTGCCTCCCTCCATCATCATTCACCCAAGCAGCAAGAGCTGCTCCTTCTCTACTCTCCCTCCAGTAGCCAGAGAGGCCTCTTCACCATGTCACTCCTACGCTTACCACCCTCCTAAGGTGCCCGTCAAACTCTATCTCCTTGGACTGACTTATAGGGGCCAGAGTGATCTCTTTGGCCTCCTCTTGACCGGAGCTTTATGTACAGCCCCTCTGGAGCTGAGTGGCACTCTCACTTGGCCTTGCTTGGTGATCTGTGCTTTACTGCCTGGAGGCCAGGGTACCTGGAAGACCGTGGCTGGAACCAGTGCCCACACCTCCCAGATGGAGCCTTAGCTGGGCCCCTGCCTCATCTCCTTGAGCCTCAGCACCCTCTTCTGTGAAGCAGTTGTAACAATGTTGGCAGCGCATGGTAGCTGTGAGAAAAAATATTTGAGCGTTCACTACTCACTCAACAGTGGTCACTAGCGCTTCCTGTGCCAAGTGCCCTCCTGCATACTGGGGACACAGTGGGCAAGCAGACTGCCCAGCGTCCTTGGATTCACGATCAGGAGCAAGGGGGGAAACACTCCCAACAGAACGGGGGTATCCCCCTCTCATCTGAGCTTTGCCCTGCCTCAACCTCAGCCACCTCTCAATCCGCGGACGCCTCTCGTTTGAGATGAACCCACTTGTGCAACCGGCCAGGGCAGCCCTGCCCCTTTCACCCTCAGCGACCAGCCAATGAGACCTCAAGGCCAGGACTTGGGACCAGCCTCAGGCGCGCGTAGGCATGTGCTCGTAGCCCCGCCCCTTCCGCTCCAGGAGACCAGCCAATGAGAACCAGAGGTCAGCTCCGGGGGCAGGTGTGGTAACGGAAAGGGGAGGGGCGTCTCTCTGAGGAGAGGCCTCATGCCTCAGGCGGCAGAGGCGGGTAGCTGAGCAGGACCTGAGCGCAGATAAGCGGGAGGTGAGAAGGGCCCGCCCGCCCGGGGTTCCCGTACTCTCCCTTGGTGCCCCAACCCCAAGCCACGGCATCCCACGCGGTGTTCACCGTCTGACGCCAGACCGAAGGTGTGGCAACTACTAATTCCTCACCCCGGTCTTCTCACCCTGGGTCACCTCATCCTAAGTCTCCTCACCCGTGTCTCCTCACCCTGGGTCTCTTCACCCTGTCTTCTCACCCCTCACATCCGACCCCTCACAGGGTCTCCTCACCCGTCTTCCCTCACCTGGAGTCTCTTCACCCCGTCCCCTCGCCCCTCACAACCGGCCCCTCTCCGGAGTCTCCTCCCCTCGCCCCGCCCCTCACCCGCACCTCCGCAGATCCTCACACTGCACATCCTGAACTCCATACGCGTGAGCCGCTCACCCGTTACCCCACACCTGGACTCACATCGCACAGCTCGAATTCCCTCACATCTGCACACCAGGCGTGGTCCCAGACTCCCCAGCACCACCGCTCAGAGCATCACTCACACATTCTATTCCCATGCTGTTCACACCACCGCCGTCCACACCCACACAACCCCCTCACAGAGAGTCTCTGATCCAAGTACCCCACTCATCTTCTCACATTTCTGACTCCAGCAAGGCTCCCAGACTCCATTAAAGCTCTTCTTACTGGGCAAGACCTTCAGACCACAAACAGGGCCCCAGGCCCTTGCAGTTCTTCTGCCTCTGAATCCCTCAGTCCCCAGGACCTACATCCCCTATGCCTTCACACCCTAAGGTGATCCCCCAGTCCCTTCCCAGCCCCACTTTCCCTCTGCCCACCTAACCCCCACAGTCAGCTATTATCCTCATTCCCCTGGGCTTTGGCACTGGCCCAGGTCTCCTCTTCATCCTCAACCTGCTGTCATCCTAGAGAACCTCCCAGAAAGGAATGCATGGACCTTAATCCCATGGCCTTCTTCTTCCACTTCAGCTCTTTTCCTGGATCTACTTTCCAGACCTTTCCCTCCTCTGAGATCCAAGGTTACTCTTCCCACAGGCTCCATCCTTCTAGCTGCCTCATGCTCCATCCCCTAGTCTACCTGCCCCTCAACTCCATGTCCCTTGAAGCCTCTGCTTTGTATCCACCTCCATCTTACACATTGCTTACTTGTGCCTCCATCACCCACACGTTTCAACTCCCAGGCCAGTTACACTTCATCCTGAGGATACTATGCAGCTGTGTGACCTCAGTCATACTACCACTACTTCTCTGCTGCATGTCTGTGTGCCTCTAGTGAAGCACAGAGTTCTGCCAAACCTTTATCCTTCTCCTCAAACCAAGATAGTCTGTTCTTGGGGGGTAGGGGGAACCTTTTTTATCGCCCTCCATAAGCAAGCTAGAGACTTCAACTTTGAACATGGACCACCTGGACAGTTACCTATCATACCACACCCTTATCTCTTTACCTTCCCTTACCTTCATAGGGTAAGGTGACCCTTTTCCTGTCTGAGACCAGTCCCTGCACCATCAGTGACCCTTTCTCCTTAGTCTTCAGCCTAGTGGAGGCTACTCTCTAGTTTTGGTGTGTAGACTTCTCACTGCATTGGCTTCTCTTGTTGTAGAGCATAGGCTCTAGGGTGCTCAGGCTTCAGTAGTTGTGCCACTTGGGATCTAGAGCATGTGGACTTCAGTAGTTGAGGTATGAGGGCTCAGTAGTTGAGGCTCTCAGATTCTAGAGTGCAGGCTCAGTATCTGTGGCACATAGGCTTACTTTCTGCTTGGCACGTGGAATCTTCCATGACCATGAATCGAACCCATGTCCCCTACATTGGCAGGCAAGCTCTTAACCACTGGACCACTAGGGAAGTCCAGTTGTCTGTCTCTCTTGACTAGAATGAAAACTCCACAAGGGCAAGTTATTTTCTGTTTTGCTTGGTGAAATATTCCTAAGCACCTAAAACGATGTCTGATATTCAATAAATATGAATATTTTTTGACTACATGAATTAATTGGCCCATTCCTCCTCTCTTCTGTTGGCTTAAAGTACACACTGCTCAGTTCCCTACATTTCTGACTGCTTATCAGAGCCTTTTATGGTCTTGTTTCCTTCTTAAGTGCTGATTTTTTGTTTTTGTTTTATTTGGCTGTACTGGGTCATAGGTGCAGCTTGTGGGATCTAGTTTCCTGACCAGGGATTGAACCCGGGCCCCTGCGTTGGGAGAGTGGAATCTTAGCCACTGGGCCACCAGGACAGCCCCAGTGCTGATGTTTCTAAGGGCTTCTTCCTAGTCCATTTTCTCTTTTCCCTTTATATATTCACTGTGAATGATTTCATCTCTTCCCATGATTTAACCACCATCAATTCTTTTATTTCCAGCTTAACCTCTTCCTAGGATTCTACTCCTATTTTTCATGTGTTTGATGAATAGCTCTCTTTGGATCCCTGATAAGCACACACACTCAAGCTGCCCCAAATTGAACTCAATAGCTTCCCCATCCCATCCCTTCACCTCCACTCTTTCTCCTCCTTTGTGCCAGTCATCCTGATAGTCATTCTCAAAACTACCCACTGTATTGTCTGAGGCAACTGGGAGAAAATGTAGTGCTATGGAGCTCTATCTCCCAGACAAGACTAAGTTTCAATCTAACATTTCAAACAGTAGAATGATAAAATCATGAAGGCAAGAGAGAGCATGATGTGTTCAGCTTTCTCAATGACGTGGCTATGATGGCCTTTTTATAGGAGAAGGCTTTGGTTAGAAACTGAGCAAGGACATTTGGCTAAATGACTATTGCAATTCATGGAATCTTGCTTTACAAGTTTCTTTTTACCAAACTGACTTCCTTGATGACAAGATGGTGTACTTATTTTTTTAATCCTTACTTTTTGTGGTACTGCTTGACATATGGTAGGTATCCAGATTTGCAAAATTATGTATTTAATATGACTGAAGCCTAGGATATATATGAGGATATGGCTCAATACTGATAAGTGTGAGCTTTGGTGACTTCAAAGGCATTATTTAAACAGAAAAGACTATTTGAACGTTTGTTGTTGTCGTTCAGTTGCTAAGTCGTGTCCGATTCTCTGCAACCTCATGGACTGTAGCACACCACGCTCTTCTATCCTCCACTGTCTCCTGGAATGTGCTCAAATTCATGTCCGTTGAGTCAGTGATGCTGTCTAACCATCTCATCATCTGTCGCCCCCTTCTCCTTCTGGCTTCAATCTTTCCCAGCACAGGGTCTTTGTAATGAGTCGGCTCTTTGTATCAGGTGGCCAAAGTATTGGAGCGTCAGCTTCAACAGTTCTTCCAATGAATAGTCAGGGTTGATTTCCTTTAGAATTGACTAGTGTGATCTCCTTGCAGTCCAAGGGACTCTCAAGAGTCTTCTCCAGCACCGCAGTTCAAAAGCATCAATTTTTCAGCACTCAGCCTTCTTTATGATCCGACTCTCACATCTGTACATGACTACTGGAAAAACCATACTTTTGACTATACAGACAGTGTAGTCAGTATAGTGACTGTAAAGTAAATGTTTACTTTGATTTTAAAAATTAATATTTATTTTTTAAAGTTACTAATCTAAAATTCTAGTCTTCCTTGAGTATTTCAGCTTAGTTTATAAATTTTATTCTAAATGAGATTATTTATTAGATTGTTTATTCTAAAGCTCTAGCATATTTTTAATAATAATTTAATGTTTTTGTTCCATTTGCAAACTTAAATTATAAACTTAATGTATTCTATTTCTTTAAATACCTCAATTGTCTTAATAACAAACTTTCCTACCTTTTTATATATTCTTACAAAAATCATAAATAAAACTCATAAATATGGTAAATCTCAAGTTCTCTTAAATGTCCTAGAACTCCTATAAACTTACTAAGATTTTGACTTAAAACTACAGCCATAGTCAGTTTCACATTTTAAACTCCAATGACAAAGCTGACCAAATTCTCATAAACATTCAAATGCATATAGTATCAAAGAGTCATAGTACAGGTATCCCTTGCTTTGCAAAGTTCACTTTATACCACTTCGCTTTTATGAAAAACCTACAGCAGTACCTGTTTCACAAACAAAGAGAAATCTGAAGAGGATTTTCTCTTCTATGGGGAAAAAAAAAAGGTGAAAAATAGAATAGCATCCAGGATTTTGTTTTGCAACAAGTCATATAGAGGCAGTGTGCACCCCAAACAGTAAGAGTGGCAACGCCAAGCTCATTCCCCAGGAACTACACTCTGCTTCTCAGCACCAAGGTGTCACAGCTTCAAGCTTTGTGAGCATCTTTGCTTTATCTTGATTTATTTTGTATATTTGTTAGCAAGATGTGTCTTGAGGTAATTGCTTCTTTGCCTTATGCCATTTTGGTTTATGAAAGGTTTTGTACAAACACTCTACTTTTGGACAAGGAGGGAAACCTGTAGTTTTATGCTTTTAATATTTCTTATTTTAATTTCCTTCCTTCCCAGAATTATAATTATTCACCCATATGATTTTTAGGGTTTCATTATCTTATACTTTTATTTATTTTTAAATTGAAGTATAATTGATTTACAATATCATGTTAGTTTCAGGTGTACAGCATAGTGATTCAATTTTATGTACATATATTTATATCCATTTGTAGATTGCTTTCCTCATAGGTTATTACAAAATATTGAGTATAGTTCCCATTGTCTTGTACTTTTTAGAGTTGTCTTTTTGGCTTGTTGAGATTTCATTATGATCAGAGGACATTGGCTGGGGTTCAGTAACTCTCTAACAGTCTGCACTTGGCTTCCAGATCATTACTCCTGTTTCTCCTACCTCTGTGGCCCCCTCTTCCTCAGCCTTTTAGGCTGGTTCCTTTGCATCTCCCAGTCTTGATGTTGAGCCACTTCTCCATCTGTGTTTTCTCCCTTGATCTCACCCATTCTTATGTCTTTAAATATCATCTATATGCTTATGACTCCCACATTTCTATCTCTCCCTTGAATTCATTTATTCAGCTGCCTACTCAGTATTCCCACTTAGATGCCTCATGAGCATCTTAATATGTTCAAAACTGGATTATTTCTTTCCCATGCAAACTAGCTTCTTCCAGTCTTCCCCTATCTCAGTTAATGGCACCACCATTTCTGGTTGCCTAATCAAATGCCTGAGGATTGTCCCTAACTCCACACTGACTCATCAGCAAATCTTGTCTGCCCTCCCCCGGTCCTCCTTCACGCTACTTCCTTCAGCCCTATGCTGATCTGAGCTGTTATTATCTCAGTTCAGTTCAGTTCAGTCACTAAGTTGTGTCCAACTCTTTGTGACCCCATGGACTGCAGCATGCCAGGCTTCCTTGTCCATCACCAACTCCCAGAGCCTGCTCAAACTCATGTCTATCGAGTCAATGATGCCATCCAACCATCTCATCCTGTCATCCCCTTCTCCTCCTGCCTTCAGTCTTTCCCAGCATCAGTGTCTTTTCCAATGAGTCAGTTCTTCACATCAGGTGGCCAAAATATTGGAGTTTCAGTTTTAGCATCAGTCCTTCCAATGAATATTCAGGACTGATATCCTTTAGGATTGACTGGTTTGATCTCCTTGCAGTTCAAGGGACTCTCAAGAGTTTTTTCCAGCACCAGCACCACAGTTGGAAAGCATCATTTCTTCAGCACTTAGCCTTCTTTGTGGTCCAACTCTCACATCCATACATGACTACTGGACAAACCATAGCTTTGACTAGACAGACCTTTGTTAGCAAAATAATGTCTCTGCTTTTTAATATGCTGTCTAGGTTGGTCATAACTTTTCTTCCAAGGAGCAAGCATCTTTTAATTTCATGGCTGCAGGCACCATCTGCAGTGATTTTGGAGCCCAAGAAAATAAAGTCTCTCACTGTTTCCATTGTTTCCCCATGAAGTGATGGAACTGGATGCCATGATCTTAGTTTTCTGAATGTTGAGTTTTAAGCCATTTAACTATTTCACTCTCCTCTATCACTTTCATCAAAGGGCTCTTTAGTTTTTCTTTGCTTTATGCCATAAGGGTGGTGTCATCTGCGTATCTGAGCTTATTGATATTTCTCCCGGCAATCTTGATTCCAGCTTGTGCTTCATCCAGCCTGGCATTTCACATGATATACTCTGTATAGAAGCTAAATAAGCAGGGTGACAACATCGTACTCCTTTTCCAATTTGGAACCAGTCTCTTGTTCCATATCCAGTTCTAACTGTTGCTTCTTGACCTGCATACAGATTTCTCAGGAGGCAGGTAAAGTGGTGTGGTATTCCCATCTCTTTAAGAATTTTCCACAGTTTGTTGTGATCTACACAGTCAAAGGCTTTGGTGTAATCAATAAAGCAGAAGTAGATGTTTTTCTGGAATTCTCTTGTTTTTTCTATGATCCAGCAGATGTTGGCAATTTGATCTCTGGTTCCTCTGCTTTTTGTAGATCCTGCTTGAACATCTGGAAGTTCACAGTTCATGTACTGTTGAAGCCTGGCTTGGAGAATTTTGAGCATTACTTTGCTAGCATGTGAGATGAGTGTAATTGTGTGGTAGTTTGAACATTCTTTGGCATTGTCCTTCTTTGGGATTGGAATGAAAACTGACCTTTTCCAGTCCTGTGGCCACTGCTGAGTTTTCCAAATTTGCTGGCATATTGAGTGCAGCACTTTCACAGCATCATCATTTAGGATTTGAAATAGCTCAACTGGAATTCCATCACCTCCACTAGTTTTGTTCATAGTGATGCTTCCTAAGGCCCACTTGACTTCTCATTCCAGGATGTCTGGCTCTAGGTGAATGATCACACCATTGTGGTTATCTGGATCATGAAGATCTTTTTTGTATAGTACCTCTGTGTGTTCTTGCCACCTCTTCTTAATATCTTCTGCTTCTGTTCAGTCCATACCGTTTCTGTCCTTTATTGAGCCCATCTTTGCGTGAAATGTTCCCTTGGTATCTCTAATTTTCTTGAAGAGATCTCTAGTCTTCCCCATTCTCTTGTTTTCCTCTATTTCTTTGCATTGATCACTGAGGAAGGCTTTCTTATCTTTCCTCGCTATTCTTCAGAACTCTGCATTCAAATGGATATATCTTTCCATTTCTCCTTTGCCTTTAACTTCTCTTTTCTCTGTTTCTCGGCTATTTGTAAGGCCTCCTCAGACAACCATCTCTCACCTCCATTATTCCAATGACCTGCTCCTAACTGGTCTCCCTGCCTCCACCCATGTGCATATAAATCTAGTGATTTGTTAACATGTAAATCAGATTCTCAACCTCCAGGCCCCCATCTCACTCAAAGAAAAAGCCAAAGTCTTGGCCTATAAGGCCCACCTCAATTTTGCCCCACCATTTTTTGACCTTTTCTACTACTATTCACTTCACTCTGTCTATTCCAACTATACCACCCTATTTGCTCTTCCTCCCACTCATCCAGCAGGCTTCTAGCTCAGGGCCTCTGTTTTTACTATTTGTTCTGCCTGGGATGCACTTTCCCAACATATCTGTATGACTCATCGTCCTCTCACTTCCTCCAGGTCTCTAGTCAAAATCACTTCAGGAAAGCCTTTCCCTGCCCACTTATCTAAAGAACAGTCACTGCTCTATACATATTCTCTCCCACTTTCCATTTCTGGTTGACTTTTTTTCTTTAGTACTTATCCCTCATTTTATTTATTTCACTTATTAATCTTGTTTATTGTTTCTTCTCCTCACTAGAATATAAATTCCATAAGACCTAGGATTTTAAAGTTTTGCTCAGCACTTTATCTTCAGAATCTAAAATAATGTTCAATAAATAACTGTTGAATGTATGGATAAAATAATATTAGTGACACTTTATAGCTTATTGAGTTGAGCAAGCAGTCCACATAACTTAAATATGAATTATGTCATTAGCTATTTCTTTGCTTTCATGTAGATTTTTGTAACCACCCACATGATAGAGTTATTTCATTCCGTTTTGTACTTACCTAGCTGTTTTGTGAGAAAACTGTAGAGATTTTTTAACTTTCTAGAGTTTTGTGTTAGTTTCATGGATAGTTTTTCATTATATCTCTTGTAAATATACAACTCTTGTAAATTTTAAGTAATGTCTCATTAAATACTGGATCTCTTAAGGCTTTCAGTTATTTGGTCACATCTTGGAATCAGATGAGAATAGTGGCAGTGAGGAGTTAGATTATGAAGGATCTTATATCTATAGTAAAGAGGTTATATTTTATCCTGAAAGAAATAGGAGCTATTGAAGGGTTTCAAACAATATGACATGGTTAGTTTTGCATGTTAAGAAAGGTCACTCTGGGGGTGAACTGGAAAACAGGTTAGACATGAGGAAGCTGCAAGAAGGGAGACCAGTTATAATTCCAGGACAACAGTCCAAATGAAAGATGAAGAACCTGTACCATTAGGTCCAAGCTTTATATTTTCAGCTCCAGCCTATCTCCTGAACTCCAGGCTGTTGTATTCAACTGCCTATTTGTATCTCCAATTGGAGACCTGGCTTCCCTCATAGCTCAGTCAGTAAAGAAACCGCCTGCAATTCAAGAGACCCAGGTTCGATTCCTGAGTTGGGAAGATCCCCTGGAGAAGGAAATGGCAATCCACTCCAGTATTCTTGCCTGGAAAATCCCATGGACGGAGGAGCCTTGCAGGCTACAGTCCATGGGCTCACAAGAGTCAGACACGACTTAGCGACTAAACCACCACCAGTAGGCATCCCATAGTAGTAACATGTTCAAAATAGAGCCCCTGGAAATTCCCTGATGGGCCAACAGTTAAGACTCCGTACTCCCACTTCAAGGGGCGTGGGTTCGTTTCCTGATTGAGGCACTAAGATCCCGCTCACAGCACTGTGCAGCAACTCCCCCTCAAACAATGAGCACCTGCTTCACCTTCTGAGCTCCTCTCCCGGTCTCCCCGTTTCCATCCACACCACCACCATCTATCAAGCTGTTCTCATCAAAATTAGGGGTCATTTTAATTTCTCTCTTCCCATCACTTGCCCCTGCAAACCTTGACCTAAGTCCTGTACACAATTCTCTTGGCTCATCTTCCACAACGTAACCAGAACACTTCACTTCTCAATATTGATAATATCTATGAAGTCCAAGTGCTGTCATCTCTAGACCACTTTAGTGCTCTCTTGAACATCGTACTGATGTTCATGTGACAACATGTGACAACATCGTACTCCTTTTCCAATGTGGAACTAAGATCTATTAGATCTAATAGATCTTCCCACTCTTTCCTCCTCTTGAGCTCCTGCAGCAGTCCATTTTCCAGACAGCAGCTGAAGTCTGCTGTTACCTTAAAACATAATCACATGATCCCCTGCTCCCTTAATCTCCAGTGGCTTTTCCTCACTCTCAAAATAAAAGCAAAGTTCTTGACTACCTAGTTGATTTCATGTCCTGTCACTCTTCTCCACAACCCCCTTATCTATTCCTTAAAACACACCAGGGCAGCTCTCACCTTTTCTTGAGCCATTCCCTCTGTCTAGAACTCTTCTCCTCCATCTCCAGAAGACAACTCCTTTTTATCTTTCAAGTGGCAGCTCAAATGTCTCTACATTAGAAAGGACTTGTCTGACTTTACAGGCCAAAGCATCACTCCTCTGAAAAATCTTCTTTATTACACCATCCTTTCTATTTTCTTTGTAGCATTGACCACAAACTCAAGGTATCTTTATGAATCTGTTAACTTGGCTATTTTCAGTCTCCCCCCACACTAGAATGCAAACTCCATGACGGCATCCAGTCTGTTTGAATCCTCAGATACGCTACAGTGTCCCCATAACCATAGCAGATGTCTGGTACTTAGTAGACACCCAGTAAAGCTGTGATCAATAGTGGATAATGAAATGGACCTCTGTTAAAGCAGCAGCCGTGGAGAACGGAAGGAAGGCACTGATAGAAGGGACTTCAAAGAGCTGGGTCACGCTATGATCTCCGCAAGGGCAGCGCTCAGTTCACTGGTGGCTTTCAAGCACAGTCCTTCCTGACCCATAGATGATTTAATGTTTATTCCATGAAAAAATGAAATTGGGGAGTTTTAGTGACCACTTAGGTCAGGAAGGGGCTTCGCTTGTGGCTCAGACAGTAAAGAATCCACCTGCAAAGGAGGAGACCAGAGTTCGATCCCTGGGTCAGGAAGACCCCCTGGAGAAGGGAATGGCTACCCACTCCAGCATTCTTGCCTGGAGAATTCTATGGACAGAGGAGCCTGGTGGGCTACAGTCCTTGGGGTTGCAAAGAATCAGATACAACTAACTCTTTAGGTCAGGAAGATAAGAGGAGTTAAAGACAATGTAAGCTTTCTGGCTTGGGTACCCAGCTGTGAGTAGTGGAGCTAAAATTGAAACACGGATCTGTCTCACTGCATCTTCTTTCTGTGCACTTCCTAGATGGCTGATTCTGACCCTGGGGAAAGAAATTATGACAACATGCTGAAAATGCTGTCAGACCTGAATAAAGACTTGGAAAAGCTGTTGGAAGAGATGGAAAAAATCTCAGGTAGGATGTTTTCCCAGGCAGGGTACCTTCCTCCTTTCTAAGAGCTCAAATCCTCCGTATACTTCCAAGTTCAAATCAAGTACCTCCTCAATCAGGTCTTCCCTGACTACTTTTCAACTTCTTCACCGTGTAACTACTATACCACAAGATTTCATACTCACCACTGAATATTGCCTTGAATTGTTTTCTGATTATTTTTGTGTGTTTGCACCTTATTTCAGCAAATAGACTATTATCTTCTTGAGGGCAGAAATAGTAACTTCTTCTTTTGTAACTGGGCGCACACAGTACCATGAAGAACTAGTAAAGTGTTAGTTACTCCGTTGTGTCCGACTCTTTGTGACACCATGGACTGTAGCCCGCCAGGCTCCTCTGTCCATGAGATTTCCTGGGCAAGAATACTGGAGTGGATTGCCATTTCCTTCTCCAGAAGCAGCAATAGAATTGAACTAATTTCTCTATTTTTGGAAAAGAATGTTAGTCTGTTATTTTATTTAACATGTTTCCACTAAGCAGTGGTGGTGATACAATTATAATTTCCTTAATTTGTTCTTTACCAGTTTGGAATATATGTAATTCTTAAAATTGTGTGATCCTGTTTTACTAGACAAAATCACAATGTGAAACAAATTTTAGAATGCCCAAATACTCTACTTATATGAAAACAAACTATTTTTAAAGACATTATTAGTTTTTAAGTAATCTCCATTTATTACAAGTCTTCAGAAAATTTCTACTTAAAAATGTTCGCAATTTTGTGCCCACATACTTGAAAGTTTTATATATACCTTTTAAAAAAGTTCTAGTATTCATTTTCCACAATAAGTTGTTTGATTCCTTCAATCTAATTAAATATTCTCTTATTTAACATCATTTATTGAGCACATATATGTGCTTTTCTAAAAATACAAAGTTGAATAAAGATGCTCCTTCTTGAGAAGTGAGTAGGGACCAGAAACAGACATCAAGATGACTAATTATATTTAAACATATAAACGTAAAGCACGTTTTAACTTTATGGTGAAGCTATAATATGGCAAATGCTAATAATGATGTACACCAAGTACTGGGGAAGGAGCAGAGAAGGGCAGGCAGACTTCTTGGGAAGGCAAGTGAGGCTTTGAACAGAGGCTTTAAAGCAGAGCATTAGAGGAGTAGGGATTGGACAGATGAGGTCAGTCCTGTGAGCAGAGAAGAGGGGCAGTCCAGGAAAAGAAATAGCCAAGGCTGTGTGCCCGTGAGGGAGAGGTTGGCATAGTCAAGAAGTCAGAGTAGCGCTTGAGATTCGCAAGGTGGCAGGCCAAAAAAGAAGAGGCTGAAAGGTGAGAAGAAACGTCTTCAATGCAATGCCAAGTTAAAGAGGTTTACCTTTCTTATGTAAGTGATAGGGAGCCATTTGGAATTTTGAGGAAGTCAGTTGCCTTTTAGAAAGATAGCTCTGGTAACAGTGTGAGAGATGGTTCAGAAAGGAAAGACTGGAGCAGAAAGGCCAATTAGGCAGGTTTTCCAGAACTAAAATCTGAAAAGGAGCTGGTCTACATACAAGCGTGGCACTGAGAACAAAAAGAAAATAGCTGATTTCTGTGATAGAATGTCTTATTGATTTGTAAGAGCTCTTTCTGTATTAAGACTATTAGGTACTTGTTCAAAATTGTAGGAAATATTTTTCCCAGTTTGTCATTTTCCTTTAATTTTGTATATGAAGCTTCAGTGAGCAGAAGTATTATGTAGTAAAAATGTATTAATATTTTCCTTTCTGATTTATTCCCATTGCTTCAATGCTTAGAAAATCCTTCCCTAATTCAAGATCAGTGAAATAGTCACTTATATTTTCCTATACTTTGTGGTTTTAGTGGGTTTTTCTTTTTTTTAACATTTAACTCTAAACTATCTGGTGTGCCAAAGGAACTAGGCTTGTACTGCATTTCTATTTAGCTTCACTGGAATCTCTCCTTTTGGCAAATATCCCAACATTAATTAAGGTGATAGGTAAGTAAGTTATTCAGTTCAGTTCAGTTCAGTTGCTCAGTCATGTCTGACTCTTTGTGACCCCATGGACTGCAGCACACCAGGCTTCCCTGTCCATCACCAACTCCCAGAGCTTGTTCAAACTCATGTCCATTGAGTTGGTGATGCCATCCAACCATCTCATCCTCTGTCATCCCCTTCTCCTCCTGCCCTCAATCTTTTCCAGCATCAGGGTCTTTTCCAAGGAGTCAGTTCTTCGCATCAGGTGGCCAAAGTATTGGAGTTTCAGCTTCAGCATCAGTCCTTCCAATGAACACCCAGAACTGATCTCCTTTAGGATGGACTGGTTGGATCTCCTTGCAGTCCAAGGGACTCTCAAGAGTCTTCTCCAACACCACAGTTGAAAAGCATCAATTCTTCGATGCTCAGCTTTCTTTGTGGTCCAACTCTCACATCCATACATGACTACTAGACAAACCATAGCTTTGACTAGACAGGCCTTTGTTGGCAAAATAATGTCTTTGCTTTTTAATATGTTGTCTAGGTTGGTCATAGATTTTCTTCTGAGGAGCAAGCATCTTTTAATTTCATGGCTGCAGTCACCGTGTGGAGCAATTTTGGAGCCCACTATTTCGACTGTTTCCCCATCTACTTGTCATGAAGTGATGAGACCGGATGCCATGATCTTTGTTTTTTGAGTGTTGAGTTTTAAGCCAGCTTTTTCATTCTCCTCTTTCACCTTCATCAAGAGGCTCTTTAGTTCCTCTTTCTGCCATAAGGGTGGTGTCATCTGCATATCTGAGTTTATTGATATTTCTCCCTGCAGTCTTGACTCCAGCTTGTGCTTCATCCAGCCCAGCATTTCGCATGATGTTCTCTGCATAGACAGAATGTGGTCCACTGGAGAAGGGCATGGCAAACCACTTCAGTATTCTTCCCTTGAGAACCCCATGAACAGTATGAAAAGGCAAAAAGATACGACACTGAAAGATGAACTCCCCAGGTTGGTAGGTGCCTAATATGCTACTGGAGATCACTGGAGAAATAACTCCAGAAAGAATAATGGGATGGAGCCAAAGCAAAAACAATACCAAGCTGTGGATATGACTGGTGATAGAAGCAAAGTCCATTGCTGTAAAGAACAATATTGCACAGGAACCTGGAATGTTAGATCCATGAATCAAGGCAAATTGGAAGTGGTCAAACAGGAGATGGCAAGAGTGAACGTCGACATTCTAGGAATCAACGAACTAAGATGGATTGGAATGGGTGAATTTAACTCAGATGACCATTATATCTACTACTGTGGGCAGGAGTCCCTTAGAAGAAATGGAGTAGCCATCATGGTCAACAAAAGAGTCCAAAATGCAGTACTTGGATGCAATCTCAAAAACGACAGAATGATATCTGTTCGTTTCCAAGGCAAACCATTCAATATCACGGTAATCCAACTCTATGCCCGACCAGTAATGCTGAAGAAGCTGAACTTGCATGGTTCTATGAAGACCTACAAGACCTATTAGAACTTACACCCAAAAAAGATGTCATTTTCATTATAGGGCACTGGAATGCAAAAGTAGGAAGTCAGGAAACACCTGGCGTAACACACAAATTTGGCCTTGGAGTACAGAATGAAGCAGGGCAAAGGCTAATAGAGTTTTGCCAAGAGAATGCACTGGTAATAACAAACACCCTCTTCCAACAACACAAAAGAAGACTCTACACATGGACATCACCAGATGGTCAACACCAAAATCAGATTGATTATATTCTTTGCAGCCAAAGATGGAGAAGCTCTATATAGTCAGCAAAAACAAGACCGAGAGTGGACTGTGGCTCAGATCATGAACTCCTTATTGCCAAATTCAGACTTAAATTGAAGAAAATAGGGAAAACCAATGACCATTCAGGTATGACCTAAATCAAATCCCTTATGATTATATAGTGGAAATGACAAATAGATTTAAGGGACTAGATCTGATAGAGTGCCTGATGAACTATGGACAGAGGTTCATGACATTGTACAGGAGACAGGAATCAAGACCATCCCCATGGAAAAGAAATGCAAAAAAGCAAAATGACTGTCTGAGGAGGCCTTACAAATAGCTGGGAAGAGAAGAGAAGCGAAAAGCAAAGGCAAAAAGGAAAGATATTCCTATCTGAATGCAGAGTTCCAAAGAATAGAAAGGAGAGAAAAGAAAGCCTTCCTCAGCAATCAATGCAAAGAAATAGAGGAAAACAACAGAATGGGAAAGACTAGAGACCTCTTCAAGAAAATTAGAGATACCAAGGGAACATTTCATGCAAAGATGGGCTCGATAAAGGACAGAAATGGTATGGACCTAACAGAAGCAGAAGATATTAAGAAGAGGTGGCAAGAATACACAGAAAACCTGTACAAAAAAGATCTTCATGACCCAGATAATCACGATGGTGTGATCACTCACCTAGAGCCAGACATCCTGGAATGTGAAGTCAAGTGGGCATTAGAAAGCATCACTACGAACAAAGCTAGTGGAGGTGATGGAATTCCAGTTGAGCTATTTCAAATCCTGAAAGGTGATGCCGTGAAAGTGCTGCACTCAATATGCCAGCAAATTTGGAAAACTCAGCAGTGGCCACAGGACTGGTAAAGGTCAGTTTTCATTCCAATCCCAAAGAGAGACAATGCCAAAGAATGCTCAAACTACCACACAATTGCACTCATCTCACACGCTAGTAAAGTAATGCTCAAAATTCTCCAAGCCAGGCTTCAACAATACGTGAACCGTGAACTTCCAGATGTTCAAGCTGGTTTTAGAAAAGGCAGAGGAACCAGAGATCAAATTGCCAACATCCGCTGGATCATCGAAAAAGCAAGAGAGTTCCAGAAGAACATCTATTTCTGCTTTATTGACTATGCCAAAGCCTTTGACTGTGTGGATCACAATAAACTATGGAAAATTCTGAAAGAGATGGGAATACCAGACCATCTGACCTGTCTCTTGAGAAACCTGTATGCAGGTCAGGAAGCAACAGTTAGAACTGGACATGGAACAACAGACTGGTTCCAAATAGGAAAAGGAGTACGTCAAGGCTGTATATTGTCACCCTGCTTATTTAACTTATATGCAAAATACATCATGAGAAACGCTGGGCTGGAAGAAACACAAGCTGGTATCAAGATTGCCGGGAGAAATATCAATAACCTCAGATATGCAGATGACACCACCCTTATGGCAGAAAGCGAAGAAGAACTAAAGAGCCTCTTGATGAAAGTGAAAGAGGAGAGTGAAAAAGTTGGCTTAAAGCTCAACATTCAGAAAAGTAAGATCATGGCATCTGGTCCCATCACCTCATGGGAAATAGATGGAGAAACAGTGGAAACAGTGTCAGACTTTATTTTTTGGGGCTTCAAAATCACTGCTGATGGTGATTGCAGCCATGAAATTAAAAGACACTTACTCCTTGGAAGGAAGGTTATGACCAACCTAGAGAGCATATTGAAAAGCAGAGACATTACTCTGCCAACAAAGGTCCGTCTAGTCAAGGCTATGGTTTTTCCAGTAGTCATGTATGGATGTGAGAGTTGGACCACAAAGAAAGCTGAACACCAAAGAATTGATGCTTTTGAGCTGTGGTGTTGGAGAAGACTCTTGAGAGTCCCTTGGACTGCAAGGAGATCCAACCAGTCCATCCTAAAGGAGATCAGTCCTGGGTGTTCATTGGAAGGACTGATGTTGAAGCCGAAACTCCAATACTTTGGCCACCTGATGCGAAGAGTTGACTCATTGGAAAAGACCCTGATGCTGGGAAGGATTGGGGGCAGGAGGAGAAGGGGACGACAGAGGATGAGATGGCTGGATGGCATCACTGACTCAATGTACATGGGTTTGGGTAGACTCGGGGAATTGGTGATGGACAGGGAGGCCTGGCGTGCTGCGATTCATGGGGTCGCAGAGTCAGACACGACTGAGCGACTGAACTGAACTGAACTCTGCATAGAAGTTAAATAAGCAGAGTGACCATATACAGCCTTGACGTACTCCTTTCCCAATTTGGAACCAATCTGTTGTTATTTTCCAGGTTTTTTTGTTGTTGTTACTGGGTTTCTTTTATTGATTTGAAGTAGTTTCTTGTATAGTCTAGACATTAACTCATTATCAGTTTTAGGATTGTACAATTCTGCTATCATTTGTATGAAAAATTTGTCCATGTGTCCTTAGTTGAAAACAAATTCACCGGGACTTCCCAGGTGTTCCAGTGGTTAAGAATCCGCCTTCCAGTGCAGGGATGCAGGTTTGATCCCTGGTTAGGAAATTAAGATCACATGTGCCACAGAACAGCTAAGTCCGTGAGTCACAAACAGAGCACCCATGTGCCGCAACTGCTGAGGCCCGCAGGCTCTGGAGCCCATGTGCCACAGTGAAAGCGCCTGTGACCCAACACAGATCCCGAGTGCCACGGCTATGAGGCAGTGCAGCCAAATAAAGAAATGTATTTAAACTATTAAAAAATTAATTCGCCAATATTTTACCTGATGATCTGTGATTTTTAAGAAGTCCCTAGGTCACAGATATTCTGCTAAATTTTTATCTATAAATGTTATTTTATCTTTCATATTTGCCTTTAATTCATAGGGCATATACCTCTCTTTTTCGCTGATTTTTGGTATTACTTTCATCATATACTAAATTCCATATACACTGAGGTCTATCTCTGAATTTATTTTCTTCCATTGGTCTATTGTCTGTACCACACTGTTTTCTAAAAAATTATGCTGTAGGGAATTCCCTGGAGGTCCATTGCTTAAGACTCTGCATGTTCACTGCCAAGTATGTGGGTTCAATCCCTTGTCAGGGAACTAAGATCCCACAAGCTGCACAGCACAGCTAAATTAATTAATTGATTAAATTGAATAGGGTTTTATAGGATGTCTTGATACTAATAGGGCATCTTTTCCCCTTTAACTGTTGTCTTTTTAAAAGTGACTTGACTATTGGACTTTATTCTTTCATATATACTTTTATAATTTACAAATACTGATAGTTTTATCTCTTATCTTACACCTCTTATTTCTTTTAAATTCTTAAACTCTATTTACCAGCATCTTCAATACCAGCAATATTAGGAGTTTATTCACAGTTTCCTCATTAAGTATAATGTTTGTTATAAGTTTTTGATATATTACGTTTACTAGGTCAAAATGTCTCCTTCTGTTCCTAATTTGTTAGAGTTTTTATTTTCTAAAATCACAGATAGGTAATCAGTATTAAATTTTGTTAACTGCTTTTTTGTATTAACTGAGATATTACTATGATTTCCTCCTTTTATTACTATGTTTAATTAAGCTGATTGATTTTCTGATATTCAACTATCCTTAAATTTCTTTTACAAATTCTACTTGATCATAACATATTATTTTAACATGTTGTTAGATTTGGTTAAATTATATTTCGGATTTCATGTTTAGTTTCACGTGTGACAGACCTGTAATTTTTTTTAATATAATCTTTGGTTTTAAAATAAACCAGCTTAGGGAAAATTATGTTTTTGTTTTTGTTTATCTCTATTCTCAGGTTTTCCACAGTGTAACTGAAATGCATCTATAAAATGCTTTTCTTAAAAAGTCATACAGTCAGCCTACCAATCTTCCCTCTTTTTCTGATTTCTGGAATTACTTATATCACATAAGAATGAATTATTCTTCAAAGTTCAGTAGAATTCATCTGAAAAGCCATCTGGGATCTGAGATTTGAGAAGGTAGACTTTCACCATTTACATTTTAAAATGTTGATTCTTCTATTTTGCCTATGATGCGAATTAGCCTGTGGGCTTATCTTCACCCCTTTACTGCCTGGCTTGACGGCCTCATCATTCCTGTTCTCTGCTCCTGCCTCTTCGACTGTCAGAATAAATCTGCTTACTGCCTCCCTCATTAGTCCTCCCCTCTCCTACACAGATTTTGGAATACTTTATCTTCATCCTTTACTGAACCCTGTTTCTAGGTGCACATTTTGACCATTTTTTAAAAATTTCTGTATGAGGACCTGAGCTTACATACTGGGTTGTCAGAGTACATGGGTGAACCCTGACTAGCCTCTCAAAATGTCTGTCCCTCCAAAGATAGGACTAGACTACAGATCTCTTCAAGAAAATTAGAGATACCAGGGAGCATTTAATGCAAATATTGGCACAATAAAGGACAGAAACAGTGTGGACAGAACAGAAGCAGAAGATATTAAAAAGTGGCAAGAATACAGAAGAACTATATAAAAAAGATCTTCATGACCCAGATAACCACGATGGTGTGATCACTCACTTGGAGCCAGACATCCTGGAATGAGAAGTCAAGTGGGCCTTAGGAAGCTTCACTACAAGCAAAGCTAGTGGAGGTGATGGAATTCCAGTTGAGCTATTTCAAATCTTAAAAGATGATGCTGTTAAAGTGCTGCACTCAGCACTGCTGGAAAACTCAGCAGTGACCACAGGACTGGAAAAGGTCAGTTTTCATTCCAGTCCCAAAGAAAGGCAATGCCAAACAATACTCAAACTACCACACAATTGCACTCATTTCACACGCTAGTAAAGTAATGCTCAAAATTCTCCAAGCTAGGCTCCAGCAATACATGAACTGAGAACCTTCAGCTGTTCAAGCAGGATTTAGAAAAGGCAGAGTAACCAGAGATCAAATTGCCAGCAATGTTGGATCATACAAAAAGCAAGAGAATTCCAGAGAAACGTCTACTTCTGCTTTATTGACTATGCCAAAGCCTTTGACTGTGTGGATCACAACAAACTGTGGAACATTCTCCAAGAGATGGGAATACCAGACCACCTGACCTGCCTCCTGAGAAATCTGTATGCGATCAAGAAGCAACAGTTAAAACTGGACATGGAACAACAGACTGGTTCCAAATTGGGAAAGGAGTACAACAAGGCTGCATATTGTCACCCTGCTTATTTAACTTCTATGCAGAGTACATCATGTGAAATGCCAGGCTGGATGAAGCACAAACTGGAATCAAGATTGCCAGGAGAAATATCAATAACCTCAGATATGCAGATGACACCACCCTTATGGCAGAAAGCGAAGAGGAACTGAAGAGCCTCTTGATGAAAGTGAAAGAGGCGAGTGAAAAAACTGGCTTAAAACTCAGCATTCTAAAAACTAAAGTCATAGCATTCGGTCCCATGACTTCATGGCAAATAGATGGGAAAACAGTGGAAACAGTGGCAGACTTTATTTTCTTGGGCTCCAAAATCACTGCAGATGGTGACTGCAGCCATGAAATTAAAAGATGCTTAGTCCTTGGAAGAAAATCTATGACCAGCCTAGACAGTATGTTAAAAAGCAGAGACATTACTTTGCCAACAAAGGCTTGTCTAGTCAAAGCTATGGTTTTTCCAGTAGTCATGTATGGATGTGAGAGTTGGACCACAAAGAAAGCTGAGCATCAAAGAATTGATGCTTTTCAACTGTGGTGTTGGAGAAGACTCTTGAGAGTCCCTTGGACTGCAAGGAGATCAAACCAGTCAAGCCTTAAAAAATAATCAGTCCTGAATATTCATTGGATGCTGAGGCTGAAGCTTCACTTTGGCCACCTGATGCGAAGAACTGACTTATTGAAAAAGACCCTGATTCTGGGAAAGATTGAAGTCAGGAGGAGAAGGAGATGACAGAGGATGAGATGATTAGATGGCATCACTGACTCGATGGACATGAGTTTGACCAGGGTTTGGGAGTTGGTGATGCACAGGGAAGCCTGGTGTGCTGCGGTCCATGCGGTTGCAAAGAGTCATACACGACTGAGCGACTGAACTGAACTGAACCATAGATAGGACCTTGGCTTTGCTATTGTGCTGGCCTTACCAAAAGCCTTCTGAGAGGGCCTGCCCTCTCTACCTGGTCTAAAATAAGGCTTTTCCTACCTCATTTCTCTGTCACAATACATGCTGCTTGTTTCCTTTTTGTTCCTTTCACAATGTGTAATTGTCTTGTATTTTTATTATCTGTCTCCTCCCACTGCAACTAGTATAGATACTCATGAGGACAGGGATGTGTCCATCCTGTATAGACTGCTGTATCATCAGGGCTGCCTTAGTAAAATGCCAACACAGAGCAAGCACTCAATAAATACTGAATGAATGAAAAACTCAGGAGACGCATATTTCTGAAGGATTTTTGGATAATTGTGAGTCTTTCCCATTCTATACTATTTTTCCCTTGGATCAAATTACAGAGAGTAGTGTCTCAGTGAATTGCCTTTTCTGAAGTGTGCTTTGGTACTGTGCCACCAGCTTTCTTTTACCAGTGATTACAATTGTAGACACAGGAGAGTATCTTTGTTTTTTTTTTTTAATATTTTTATTTATTTATTTATTTGGCTATGCTGGGTCTTAGTTTCAGCATGCAGGATCTTTAGTTTTGGCATGGCATGTGGGATCTAGTTCCTTGATCAGGGATCAAACCTGGGCTGCCTACATTGGGAGCGTGGAGTCTTAGCCTCTGGACCACTGGGAAAGTCCCTCTTTGTATTTAAAGTAGGGATGTTGTCAAGGACATTTTCAACTATATTACATACCTCTCATGAAATATACCTATAGGAAAATTCTTTCTTAGGATAAAAGTGTCATAAACAATAGGTTTGTTTTTATTTTATGCTCACTGAATCTTTTTAAAAAATAACCTTCAGCATTCTATTTTTTAAAACATTTTTGCTTATTTATGTTTGGCTGTACTGGATCTTCATTGCTTTGCTTCGGCTTTCTCTGGCTGCGGCAAGCAGGGGCTACTGTAGTCGCCGTGTGCGAACTTCCCATCATGGTGGCTTCTCTTGTTGCAGAGTCCAGGCCGGGTGCGCAGGCTTCAGTACTTGCAGCACACGGGCTGAGTAGTTGCAGTGTGCAGGCTCTACAGCGCAGGATCAGTGGTTGTGGTGCACAAACTTGGTTGTCCCAAGATATGTGGAATCCTCCCAGAGCAGGGCTCAAACCCTGCACTGGCAGGCGGGTTCTTTTCCACTGCACTACCAAGAAGTCCCGTCACTAAATCTTATAACTGAGCATGTTTCCTTCTCTGCTTTGGCCTCAGGAAACTCAGGGCTATAATTTCAGCTGCTGTGTAGGTCTGTGTGAGATTCTTTTCTGTGAGCTATTTTTTTGTTTCGTTCTGTTTCACCCACCCTAGTTGTCTGTCCTGATTACCTCAGTTATTTATTTTATAGTAGGAGTTTCTCCTTTCTTGAGCACTTAATATGTGCGTGGCAGTTTACATACATCATCCATTTAATCTTCACAGCAAGTCGTGAGATCCGGACGTTGTCCGGCCTTGACGTGTGAGGAGACGAGGTCAGTACTTTAAATCTCTGACTCCAGGTCACACGGCCAGTGAGTTGAGAGCTTTAGCCTCAGGCCCATGCTTCACCTGCTGTCCAGGTGGCTGACATGATGGTCTATGAGCTTCCTGCACAGAAGTACCCAGGATGCTTGTTAAGATGCAGGTTCCTGGGCACCATTCCCAGCCCATGACATAAGAACCTCTTTGAGTTTTGAGAGGGGCCAACTGTCTACATTTAACAGGTGTCCCAAGTGACTCTTGCTGCCAGACATTGGAGCGTTCCTGTGCTGGCAGATAGTCACATGCCCTCTGTCTGTTGAGGTGAACTTCATGCATCTTCTCTAACACTGTTTCCCTAACCACACAGATGCCACTTTCTGTAAAACTTCAAGTCTGGCACACTGCTGACCTCTGTTGTGTGTAGACATACATGTGCATTTGTCATTAATCATCTGCCTATCTTTTTTTTTTTCTTTTGGCAGCACCATAAAGCTTGCAGGATCTTAGTTCCCTGACCAGCGGTTGGACTTGCACCCTTGGCAGTGGAAGTACAGAATCTGAACCACTGAGCTGCCAGGGAATTCCCTGCCTGTCTCTCCTTTGGTTAATTTCCTGAAGTATATAGTTTCCCAAAGTATCCAGCACTTTTTAGCTCAGCCAGGAGAAGCTCTACGAGGACATGTTTACTCCACACAGAGATGACTCTCTCATTCATAGATCTAAAGGGGAGAACCACGCGAGTGGAGGGCTGTGCTCAGAGGGAAGGGGTGAGGTGGGGTTTCTGCACACAGCATTGGATTCGTACAGGAAGCACAGGTCCACCTATAGGCCAGGGGCGCTGCCCTCAAGTTGCTCTCAGGCGGAAAGAAAGTTGGTCAGTCCTGTGGTGAGCACCAAAGGACACCTAACATGAACATGCAAACCTTCCCAGAAGGAGGAGCCCCTGGGCTGGCCCTAATGAAAGCAGAGGGGTGCCCTGGTGGAGGTGGGCAGGCATCCCAGGTCTATGAGCGTGAGAAAACCTGAGGCTCAGGCCTCGCAGGAATGGGAGTGGTCAGCCCTACCTGAGCATGTGAGCTTGGGTGGAGGAGCACTTCTTGGGAGTCACCCTGCAGCCACTAGTTGTGAACTGCAGATGGGTAAGGACCTATATTTAATCTTTCCTAACATTTCATGTCACACTGGCATTCAACCTTTTAGTGTTGTGGGCCGGTGTATTCCGAAGTTAAGACTTGGTGAGATTAGGGAAGGTTCATTCCTGCTCTGTGTAGAGAGGAGATTTAATAGGGGTTGTTATGAGCCCTCTAACACATGGCCGACCCGCTTTCTCTCCTTAGAGTAATTGGGTGGCTCAGCGCATCCTGTCCCAGGATGCCGGGCAAGAGCAGAAGCGCCAGCCCTCGCCGGGGGGCCTAGCGCTGCAGCCGCCCCTGTGGCCTGACCGGGCCTGTCTGCTTGTTACAGTGCAGGCCACGTGGATGGCCTACGACATGGTGGTGATGCGCACCGACCCCTCGCTGGCGGAGTCCATGCGGCGGCTGGAGGACGCCTTCCTCAACTGCAAGGAGGAGATGGAGAAGAACTGGCAGGAGCTGCTCAATGAGACCAAGCACACGCAGTAGGTCCCCGGGGCAGAGCAACAGCGACCCCAACGCATGGCCTGTGCACAGAACCTGTTCTCAATAAACTTATTTTCAAGCACCTCAGGATCCTTTCTGTCTCACCCAGCTGCATTCAAGCCCTGTGAACAGCACACGAGACGGGCGAGACGCCGAGGCTGTGAGGAAGCAGCCGTGCCCAGCACCACTGGTGCCAAACTTAGAATAAAAAGCCAAAAAAGGAGCCAGACGGGTGGGACACACAGCAGTATTCAGGTGGGTTTATTTCCCTTCCTACAGTGAGGTCCAAAGCGGACGGGGAGAGCATTGGTTATTCAGTTGTATGTCTGAGGCACTGTGCTGGGCACTTGGGTGCGCCCTTACGTTCTCACAACCCCATTTCAGACAAGAAAAGCCATGTTAGATGTCTCATCCAATCCACACAGCTAATGAGGGGCTGGTGGAAAGTGGGGCAGGCTCCTGCAGGGGCTGAACCAGAAGAAGAGACCGCACCAAGCTGCAGAGGGGTGTAGCTGAGTGGTCCTGGCCGGCCTGGCCAAGGGTCTGGGCAGGGGGTATAGCCAGCAGGACACTCACCGACAAGGGTTCTCAGCCCTTGAGGTCAATTAGACAAAAGAAGGCTTCAGAGCTGTTCCAAGATAGAACCAGCCAGACTCCGGAGGCCTCAGGCCAGGCAGAAAGGCCCAGAGACAAGGGTACTTTCCTGGGGACGCCTCTGGTCTCCCTTCTCACCCACTTGAGTGCTCCTTGCCTGGCCTGGAGCCCCCGGGTCAGGTCAGGCAGTGGGGTGTTACTGTGAGAGGGGCTCTGCCTGGAGGAGGGATGGGTCAGTGGGCGAGGCCCCGGGCAGCCAGGGAAGGATTAAACAGGAAGCAGCTTGGGTCCGGTGGGAGGTGAGATGCCAGCAACCAGCTCCCAGGTGCTGGGGGCCGGTGCTCTGAGGGGGAGAAGGCACAGGGGCAAGGGGGCACTTGGAAGGGGGAGTCAGGAGGCTTTATTAGAGCAGAAAAGGAAAGTCGTCCCAGGAACAGCAGCAGACCGTTCTGCACCACAGCCTCCTCCCAGGGCGCCTCCCGCCTGTCGACCTGCCCCAGGGCCTCCCTGGAGAGCAGCTGATCAGAGGGCTGTCTGCAGTGGGTCCCCGGCAGGCAGGGTCAGGGTGAATGGGCAGAGGACCCCTTTGGTCCCCAGGGGGAAAGGCTGGAGCTCCTTGGCCTGGAACTGGGCGGTCCCCTCGGAGACGGTGAAGGTGGCTGTGACCTGGTGGTTGAGGCAGTAGATCGTGTTGCCCAGCGCAGCGCAGCGCAGCGGGGCGGGATGGGGCAGGGGCAAGGAGGCGGCCCGGCTCCAGGAACTGGTCACGGTGTTGTAGCGCATCACCGCGGCGCCCACGCCCCGCAGAAGGTCAAAGCGGTACAGGAAGCCCCCCAGCGCCACCATGTCGCTGGACCGCCGGTGGCTGGCACTGTAGGGGCACTCATCCCACGCATCCTTCATGGGACTGTACCTGAGCAGGCGGTAGAAGAGGTGGCCCCCAGTGACATAGATGTCCCCCTGGCAGGCCACAGCTTCGTGAGCCACGGGGAAGGTGCCCGCAGGGAGGGGTGCGCGGGAGGCCCAGGCGTCTGTGCGCGGGTCGTAGCACTCCACGCTGTACAGACACTCGCCCCCTATGGCGTAGAGCAGCCCGTCCAGCGCCACCAGCTTGAGCTGGGCGCGCGCCTGCTGCATGGGCCGCACCTGGCTCCAGATGTTGGTCAGAGGGTTGTAGCAGAAGACTTTGTTGGAGCAGACAGCCTCGGCGCCAGACCCACGGATGCCCCCAGCCAGGAACAGGTAGTTGTGGAGAGTGCAGAGGCCACAGCCACGCAGCGGGACCTCCTGGGGCACCTCGGTCAGGGGCCGCCAGGTGTTCTCTGGGGGGTGGAACACGTGCAGGTATGCGGGGGGAGGCGGGGCCGCGGGCCCCACGGCGAGAGCCTCCGCCGCAGGGGAGTCCCTTGGGAGCCCAGAGCGGCTCGCCCTGTAGAGGCCGGGCAGCACCAGGGCCCCCAGCACCGCCCGGCCCCGGCCGGTGCGCAGGCTCAGGATGCGCTCCCTGTCAGCCCCACTCAGCTGCCGGTAGAGGCTCGGGTCTCTCAGCACGTGAAGCAGATTGTCGCTCATCCAGGCATAGGTCTCCTGGGCCAAGGCAGGGTCCCTGTGCTGCTGGGCAAAGGCCAATGCCTCCAGGCAACTGCCCAGGTCCAGCCATCGTGGCAGAGCCACCACGGAGGCCCTGGACTTTCGGGGCCCCTCCATCACCCCCCAGCCTCCCGGCCTCTGCAGAAACACCGTGAGTTTCCGGGCCTCCTCCTGCTTCTCTGCGAGGCCTTGCCCGCGGCCTGGAGGGCGGGGCTCTGCCCCCGGTGCCTGTCCTTGGTGCTGCCCTTGGGCTGCAGGGCTGGCCTCCTGCTTGGGGCTCTGGGACATTTCACACAAGCTGCGTTTCCGGGGCCGCGGGACTGGCTGGGGGTCCCACCCTGTAGCCGGGGAGGGTGAAGAGCCAGGCTGGGTCTGCTCCGGGGGCGGCGAAGGGGCCGTGGGCTCTGCGGCTCCCCGAAGCAGCAAGTCCAGATGTTTCTCCTCAGTTCTCTCCCCTCTCGGGCCTGAGGGAGGGCGGGCAGTGGGAGCCCCCTCGGTCTCAGTGCGACTCTGCTGTGGCAGGGCTCCAGCCTCCTCCAGGCCCCCTGGACTCGCCCTTGTGGCCAGCCCCTCTGCGCCATGCCTGTCCTCCTCTGGGGGAGCAGCGGACTCTCTGTTCTCAGAGGGTGAGGATGTACCCGGATGGCTGAGGCCCTCCAGACCGGCCCTCGGGGCTCTCCCTTGGGGCCCCTCTGGCCTGGGGAAGGGGTGACTCCTGAGAACCATCGAAATAAGGTTTCCCCAGCTGCTTGAGAGCTGCCCGTGCTGATGGTCCTTGCAGAGAACCACACTGGGCTCCTGAGATGCAAGCCTTGATCCACCAGCAGGCGCGAAGGCTGTGGCTGCGGCTGCAGCGGGGGCAGCAGATGGTGCTGCAGGAGGGGCACCTGTCGGTGGGGCGGGGGTCGGCGCTGGGGAAGAGGACCCCACAGCAGGACTCTGGCTCACTCCGAGGGGCAAAGAGTCTGAAGGAGAGGAGATCGGAGGAATTGGGGCTCCAGGTATGAGACCAGGGCGGGCATGTGCTGCGGGTGGGGACCTCGGGGGCGGGAGGGGTTTAGGGGTGCACGGTGGGGTCGTGGCTGAGGGGCTCAGGGAGGAGATGCAGCTGCAAACGTCTGCAGAACCACAGGCCGCCTGGCCTCGCAGGGACCCTCTCCCTTCTCTAGTGCCGTGGCGCCTTTGCTCCTTTGTCCCTCCAGGCCCTGAACTGAAGAAAACGTGATCTCCAGAGCCATTAGCCCCAGCCTGTCCCACAGTGCAGGCCTCTGTGGTCCCCTGCCCTAGGGACAAGAGTGGGTGTCCCCCCTGTGGCCCCTCTGGTGATAGGCTCACAGGGCCCGGGGCCTGGCTGAAGCTTCCGGTGACCAGGACCTCCCTCCTCACCCAGGGCCAGCCTTCCATGGAGGCTGGGGACCCCTGAGACTCCCTGGGGGCCAGGGTCGCAGCCTCCTCGTTCGCACCGGCTGTGGCTCCCGAGTCCAGAGGTAGGCCTCGGGCGGCTTGGGGGCTGCTCTTCCCAAGCCCCCTCTCCGAGACACTCATCAAGGGCCTAGTCTGCAGGCTGCACAATGGGGGTGGCCCCTGGGGGAACAAGAGCCCCTGGGAGCCTGCGGGCAGGCTGCTGGCTGCACCCACAGCATCCCACACGCTCACCACAGAGCCCAGAGACAGGGCGTCCAGCTTTGGCCGGCGGCAGCCTCTCCGTCCTGAATCCACCTGCCGCCACCGGCTGCTCGGGCTCCGCCCCCTCGAGGCAGGCGACCCCAGCCCCTGTTGCCAGGGGCAGCTGTCCCGTCCCACGCTGTGCACGGGGACCTTGCCTCGGACACCCCCTGCCTCCCCCTGCACTTCCACTTCTCTGCCAGGACCCCGGGGGGTGAAGTGTATCAGGAGAGGGGCAGATGACCCTTCAGCTTTGCTCCTACCCGGGAGAGCAGAGCCTGACCGGCAAGCCTCCTTCCCTTTACCTCGGAGGCTTTCGGGAGCGGAGTTACCACGCTGCCGTCTCAAGGCCCCGCCACTGGGCCCCTCCCCCGCTGGCGTCTGGAGGGGAGGGAAGGCTGCAGCAGCCAGACCTCCGCTGCCCAGGGGCTCCTGATCCTGGGCGCCTGCTGCAGCTGGACTCCCGTGGCCACGTCCTGGAGGGCCTGGCTTCCCCTGCCCTGAGCCTTGACCCTCAACAGCCCCACTGACCTTGTGCTTCGGCAGCAGGGCTGGCCCAGCTGCTCCCACCTGCGAAGGCCGGGGGGCTGTGGATGCCGGTCCCGCCGCCTCCTGGTCCTGCGCAGAGCCAAACCAGTGCAGAGCCAGCGCCGTGGCGGCCACCACGGCCAGGGCCAGCAGGGTCAGCGCGGCGCCCTCCCAATCTTCGTCCGCGTCCCAGTCCCAACCCCAGGCAAGACCGCCAGCCTCTGAGGTGCTCTGGGCCATGGTCTGGGCCGCCGACCCGGCGAGAGGGGCCGGGCAGCAGGGTGGGAGCTACGTGCTGCACAACACTCGGGCTTCAGGCCGGTGCGGCCCGGGTGCCGTGCAGATGGGCCCCTGGTGTGCCCCGCCCAGAGGGCGGCCTGGCCAAGGAGGCTGTGCCCTTGGGCCCGCCAGCCACCGACGCGGGAGGGTGAGCCTCCGCTTCAGCGCCTGGGCCGTGCAGGGGTCAACACAACCCCCCGCAGCTTCAGGAGCTAGGGGCCTCCCCGCCCCTGCCCCGCCCCTGCCCCTCCCTCTTTCTGTGGGACCAGGGGCGGATGGCAGTGCCCGTCAGCACTGTCCCGGCAGCCCAGCCACGCGTTCTGCCCAACAGACCCTCACCCCGGGATCCTCTGCTGAGCTCAGGGCCAGTCTCAGGGGCTCTGCCAGGGAAGAGTTACTCACAGGGAGATGTTATCTGTAGCTGCAGCAACACGATGAGGCCCTGATGAAGTTACCAGAAACCCTAGAAGATTGTTCCACTCTGGAGGGGTGGGGGGTCGCCTCCCTGAGGAGAGGGATGGGGTGGGGGTCCTGACCCCCGAGCTCGGTCTGCATGCAGATGGGCAGCGGGGAGGGACGTGGGCACGAAGCCGCGGCCCCACTCCCCGGGACAGGGGTGTTCGGGAGGGTGGCTCTCGGTTCCCTCCGTCCAGCTGCCTCTGGACCCTCTCGACCCTGAGTTCAGAGATGGGACCGTTGTCAAAAGGCATTTTTAAGCCATCGAGAGTAATGAGTGGACAAAGTAAGGAAAACCCAAAAGTTATGTTTTCCTCCTTGTTGGCCTGGCTCATTGCATCCTCCCAGAGCCTCCTGGGCTCTCTGGGCTGTCTCGACTGCCAGAGGCCCCTCTTGGCCAGCCCTGGAGCCTCCAGGACCCCCCCCTCCTGCCCCAGCGCCCATCAGCCTGGCCTCTCCCGCCTCCTCTCAGGCCTCGACCTCCTCTCACCCAACCCCTCCCTCCTCTCCAGGGCTCAGGCCCCCCGCAGCAGGTGGCTGCTCAGGAGACAAGCCTTGTCTCCTCTGTGTGTTCCTCTCTTCAGCCAAGGAGTAAATCTCAGGGCAGGTGCCAGGTGGGGCCAGACATGGAAAGAGCCTGGAACTCCTGGGACAAAGGCAGGCGCCTCGTGACAAGGGCCTGTTCCTCCACTGGAGACAGAGGACTCTCCCTGACTCAGACCGCGAGAGAGCCAAGGCCTGTCCCTGGCACCCCGCCTGGGCCCTGCTGAGCCTCAGGTGTCTCACCCCCTGTGCTCTCCCCCCCACCCCGCCCTGGGCGTATTAAGTGACATTCAGAGGGAGGGAGAGGCCCTGCCTTAAGGTGGACCCCAGGTGGGGGGACGGTTCTCTGGGCGCCACCCTTATTCTCTGTCCTGGCCTCAGGCTCTGGGTCTGGGTTAAGTTTGGGGTCCAACGACCTTGCAAGGACAGAGATGATGCCATCGTCTGCACCTCAGTATCGGCCATGCAGTATCCAGCACACCTCTCCACCCAGCACCGGAAGACCCTGCATTGTCTGAGCTCCAGGCTCCAGTCAGAGCACAGAAGTGTCCACTAGGAACGCCTTAGGATGCCAGCTTCACATGGTGCTGAGGACTGTGACCGGTCCCAGAAACACAGCTGACCAAGGAAGGGCCTAGTCCCCTCCCCTGTGGAAAGGGCTTTGACTTTGTCAAAACCCAGATCGAGGCAAACCCTGCCCGGCCAGGAGAAACTCCCTGTGGGAAAGTGCCTGGAGACATGTTACCTTCCAAACAGTGGAAGTATTGCCCTCTTACCTTTCCAGAGAGAGTAAAAATGTGCATTGCTGGAAAGGTGACAGAACTTCAGAAGCACACGGGGTCACCCACAGAAACTGTGAAGCATGAGTAACTGTTCTGGTTGTGCCATCGTGGCTTAAATATCACAGATTCCCATCAAGGTGAAAACAAAGATCAAGGAAACGGGCCCCGGGCAAGTCTGGCCTGCAGTGGCCTCCTTTGAGCTCTGTTCCTCATCACCTCTGGGGCAGGACCCCTGACCTAGTCCCTCCAAGGAATAGAGGGACTTGGGCCTATGGACCCAGAGATCCTGTTTCCTCAGAAATGACACAAAACAGGGATGCAGGCAGTCATCTGCCTGCCAGCACCCATGACCAATGGACACTGAGGGCCTGGGAAGTGGGGAAACCCATCCACGTGTGAGCTGGTCCGTGGCAGCGCCCAGGAAGATTCCCCACTGCTGGGTCACTGAGCCCGGACTGCGCTGGATGGCACCCCGCACAGAAGCACACGGTGCCTTTCTGAAACATTGCTGGAGGAAAGCCTACTGAGATGAAGACGTAACTCCACTGGAGAGCCAACTACAAACGGGAGGCTAATCTAAATAAGAGAGTAGAGAGCAGCAGACGCCACTAAATGTAGGATTTTTCTATTATTGGAATTTTTTAAAGTCAAGAAAGATCATTTAATCAGAAATGACATAAACCAAAGAATGTTATATGCATGCATGTGTGCTAAGTCGCTAAGTCGTTTCTGACGCTTTGTGACCCGATGGACTGTAGCCTGCCAGGCTCCTCTGTCCATGGATTTCTCTAGGCAAGAATCCTGAAGTCGGCTGCCAATCCTTTCTCCAGGGGATCTTCCTGACCCAGGGATAGAGCCTGTGTCACTTATGTCCCCTAATTGGCAGGCAGGTTCTTTAACACTAGTGCCACCTGGGAAGCCCACAATATCATATATGTTTATGTTAAGAGTATATACATATAAATAAATCTAGAATAACATTTAAGGCTTAGAAAATATAGATTTCAGATTTAACAGTTATACCCAATGGTATACCTCTTAAGGAATCCGAGTGGGGGAAATGTTTATTTTTATAAAATAAAAATAGATAACAATGTTATTTGTAATGGAAAAAATTAAACATATAAGCGTTCAACAATATGAGAATGATGAAGAGAACATGTATTTCCACACAAATTTTTTATCTTTTTTCCGGGTCTGAAAAAAAAAAAAATGTCATTAGTAATTTGATAGGGATTGCACTGAATCTGTAGATTGCCTTGAGTGGTGTGGTCATTTTACCAATATTAATTCTTCTAATCAAGAACATATCTTTCCATCTGTTTCTGTCAACTTTAATTTCTCATCAACATCTAGTTTTCACAGTACAGGTCTTTTGCCTCCTTGAAAATGAAAGTGAAGTTGCTCAGGCGTGTCCGACTCTTTGCAACCCCATGGACTGCAGCACGCCAGGCCTCCCTGTCCATCACTAACTCCTGGAGTTTACTCAAACTCATGTCCATTGAGTCGGTGATGCCATCCAACCATCTCATCCTCTGTCGTCCCCTTCTCCTCCTGCCTTCAGTCTTTCCCAGCATCAGGGTCTTTTCCAATGAGTCAGCTCTTCGCATCAGGTGGCCAAAGTACTGGAGCTTCAGGAATGGAACCTGGGTCTCCCACATTGCAGGCAGAGTCTTAACCACCTGAGCCACCAGGGAAGCCCCTGTAGAAGTCATAACACAAGCATTTGTTTTAAAATCTGTGACAAATAAGAACGAAGACAAGTGAAAAGAAGCTAAATTTCCTCCTTGCCAAATATTACAAAAAATTTCACTGATGCTAAACAGATCCTGAACGATTAGACAAACTGAGCAACGGTGGTTGGCAGGGTCGGGGGAGCAGAGCAGGTCCAGAGCGCCCTCTGGAGGTGGGTTTTTACACGGCACCCTCCAAAACCACAGGTTAGAGGCACTTTGGAGACGGCACTGGCACCCACTCCAATGTTCTTGCCTGGAGAATCCCAGGGACGGGGGAGCCTGGTGGGCTGCAGTCCATGGGGTCGCACAGAGTCGGACACGACTGAAGCGACTTAGCAGCAGCAGCAGCAGCAGCAGCGTTGCGGCTTCTGCCACACACCAACATGAATCAGCCACAGGTCTGCATACACCCTCCCTCTTAAACCACTGTGCCACCTGCCTTCCCATCCACCACTTAGGCTGTAACAGAGCCGCAGCGTGGGGTTCCCGGCGTCATCCTGCAAACTCCCGCCGGCTGTCTATCTCACATATACGAGTGTCTGTTTCAATACTAGTCTCTCAAGTAATCGCGCCCTCTCCCTTCCCCACCGTGACCCTAAGTCCGTTCCTCATGTCTGCATTTCCTTTGCTGCCCTACAAATAGAATCATCAGCACCATCTTTCTAGATTTCATATATATGCATTACTGTATGATATTTGTGTATCTCTTTCTCACTTACTTCACTCTGTAAGTAGTCCTGCAATGAACACTGAGGTACACATGTCTTTTTCAATTTTGGTTTCCTAAGGGTATATGCCCAGTAGTGGGATTGCTGGGTCATATAATAGTTTTATTCCTAGTTTTTTAAAATTAATTTATTTAATTGGAAGCTAATTACTTTACAATACTGTGGTGGTTTGCCATACATCGACATGAATCAGCCACAGGGGTACATGTGTCCCCCACCCTGAAGCCCCTCCCACCTCCCTCCCCACCCCATCCCTCTGGGTCATCCCAGCGCACCAGCTTTGGGTGCCCTGCTTCATGCATCGAATTTGCACTATTTCACATATGGTAATAGACATGTTTCAATGCTATTCTCTCATGTTGTCCCACCCTCGCCGTCTCCCACAGAGTCCAAAAGTCTGTTCTTTATATCTGTGTCTCTTTTGCTGTCTTGCATATACGGTGATCGTTACCATCTTTCTAAATTCCATATATATGCGTTAATATACTGTATTGGTGTTTTTCTTTCTGGCTTACTTCACTCTGTATAATAGGCTCCAGTTTCATCCACCTCATTAGAACTGACTCAAATGTGTTTTTTTTATAGCTGGGTAATATTCCATTGTGTATATGTACCACAACTTCCTTATCCATTAGTCTGCTGATGGACATCTACGTTGCTTCCATGTCCCGGCTATTGCAAAGTGCTGCGATGAACATTGGGGTACATGTGTCTCTTTCAATTCTGGTTTCCTTGGTGTATATGCCCAGCAGTGGGATTGCTGGGTTGTATGGCAGTTCCATTTCCAGTTTTTCAAGGAATCTCCACACTGTTCTTCATAGTGGCTGTACTAGTTTGCATTCCCATCAACAGTGTAAGAGGCTTCCCTTTTCTCCACAGCCTCTCCAACATTTATTGTTTGTAGACTTTGTGATGGTAGCCCTTTTGACTGGCATGAGATGGTACCTCATTGTGGTTTTGATCTGCATTTCTCTGATAGTGATGTTGAGCATCTTTTCATGTGTTTGTTAGCCATCTGTATGTCTTCTTTGGAGAAATGTCTGTTTAGTTCTTTGGCTCATTTTTTGATTGGGTCATTTATTTTTCTGGTATTGAGCTGCATGAATTGCTTGTATATTTTGGAGATTAATTCTTTGTCAGTTGTTTCGTTGGCTATTATTTTCTCCCATTCTGAAGGCTGCCTTTTCACCTTGCTTATAGTTTCCTTCGTTGTGAAAAACTTTTAATTAGATCCCATTTGTTTATTTTTGTTTTTATTTCCATTACTTTCGGAGGTGGATCATAGAGGATCTTGCTGTGATTTATGTCAGAGAGTGTTCTGCCTATGTTTCCCTATAAGAGTTTTATATCAACTCTATAAAATTTTAAGTAGCTATTTAAGACTAGATTATATCCGTTAACAACTCAAGGCTAGATTATATCTGTTAATATCCATTAATAATTACATCTGTAATTCATTTGTGACACTCAACTGTGCCTAATGTCACTGGCTGGTATTGTCTGATAGATAGTGAAAATGGGTTGATTAATCAAGAATGTGGATGAAGCTCAGCAGCCTAACAGCGACTTTAAAAACATGGGATTTAAAAAAAAAAAAAAACACGGGACTTCCCTGGCGGTCCAGTGGTTAAGACTCCCTGCTTCCACTGCAGGCGGCATGGGTTCGAGCCCCGGTCAGAGAACTAAGATCCCACATACCGCGCTGTGTGGCCAAAAAAACCCAAGTGCCACGTGGGGATGTAAAGCATTACCAGTACTCTGGGAGAGTTTGGCGGTTTCTTTAAAAAACATATCATCAATAAGGCAAAAAGAACAGAACACACTCTAACACCATACACAAAAAGAAACTCAAAATGGATAAAACCTTAAATGTGAGGCCAGATATTATAAAATTTTTAGACAAAAACATAGGGAGAACACTCTCTGACATAAATCGCATCAAGATCTTTTTTGATCCACCTCCTAGAATAATGAAAATAAAAACAAATGGGACCTAAATAAACATAAAAGCTTTTGCACACAAAGGAAACCATAAAGAAAATGAAAAGAAAACCCTCAGAATGGAAGAAAATATTTGCAAACAAAGCAACCAACAAGGGATTAATCTCCAAAATATACAAATAACTCATGGAGCTCAATATAAAAAAAAAAAAAACAGTCCACAATCAAAAACTGGGCAGAGGATCTAAATAGCCATTTCTCCAAAGAAGACATACAGATGGTTATAAAGCACTTGAAAAGATGCTCAGTATCACTAATTATTAGAAAAATGCAATCAAAACTACAATGAGGCATTGCCTCACACTGGTGGAATGGCCATTATCAAAAAAATCTACAAACAATAAATGCTGGATCTTACACTGTTGGTGGGAATGCAAACTAATATACCTCCTGTGGAGAACAGTATAGAGGTTCATTTAAAAACTGAAAATAGAACTACCATATGGACCAGCAATCCCACTCCTAGGCACATATCCAGAGAAACTCAGATTTCAAACAGACACATGCCCTGCAGTGTTCACTGCAGGACTGTTCACAACAGCCAGGACACGGAAGCAACCTAAGTGCCTATCAGCAGAGGAATGGAGAAAGAAGACGTAGTACGTATATATCAACACAATGGAATATCACCTAGCCATTAAAAAAGAACAAAATAATGCCATTTGCAGCAACATGGAAAGACCTGGAGATTATCATACTGAGTGAAGTAAGTCAGACAGAGAAAGACAAATATCATATGACATTGCTTATATGTGGAATCTTTAAAAAGGTTACCTATGAACTTATCTACAAAACCAAAAGTTACTGTACACACGTAGAAAATAAGCTTTCGGTTACTGGGTAGGGGGTGAGGCGGGAGGAATAAACTGGAAGACTGGGATTCCCACGTGTGTGCTGAGTCACTCAGTCACGTTCCACTCTGCTACCCCACGGACTGTAGCCCCCCAGGCTCCTCTGTCCATGGGGTTCTACAGGCCAGAATACTGGAGGGGGTTGCCATGCCCTCCTCCAGATCTTCCCGACCCAGGGATGGTACTTGAGTCTCTTTTGTCTCCTGCATTGGCAGGTGGGTTCTTTACCACTAGAGCCACCTGGGAAGCGATAAATAATACTATATATATAAAATAAATAACGAATAAGAACCCACTATAAAGCATAGGGAACTCAACTCAGTACTCTGCAACGGCCTATATGGGAAAAGGATCTTATAAAGAATGGATACGTGTATTTGTAGGTTCACTTTGCTGTATACCTGAAACTAACCCAACATTGTAAATCATACCCCACTACAACTTTTTAAAAAAATAAAAAAGACAACATGCTGAATGGGAGAAAATATTTGCAAATAACATCACCAAGCGAGTGAAAGTCACTCAGTCATGTCTGACTCCTTGTGACCCCCTGGCCTATACAGTCATTGAATTCTCCAGGCCAGAATACTGGAGGGGTAGCCTTTCCCTTCTCCAGGCTTCTTCCCAACCCAAGGATTGAACCCAGGTCTCCTGCATTGCAGGCAGATTCTTTACGGCCTGAGCCATCGGGAAAGTCCATATAACCAATAAGGAATTCATATCCAAAATATATAAACAGTTTGTATAATATAAAAAAAAAATTTAAATGGGCAGGAAAATATTGAATCACTATGCTGTACACCTGAAGCTAATATAATATTGTAAATCAACTATACTTCAATATTTTTAAAAAGAAAAGAAAAAAATAAGGAAAAATATGCAAAAGACCTGAAGAAACATTTTTCAAAAAAGATATATAGATGGCCAACAGGAACCTGAAAAGACACTCAACATCATACATCATCAGGGAAATGCAAATCAGATCCACAATATCACCTCACACCTGTCAGAATGACTTATCAAAAAGACAAGAAATAATAAGAGTCGGCGAGAATATAGAAAAAAAGGAGCCCTCGTGCACCATTGGTGGAATGTAAATTGGTGCAGCCAGTATGGGAAACAGTACAATTTCCTCAAGAAACTAAAAATAGAAGATATGATGCAGAAATTACACTTGGGAGTATCTTTCTGAGGGAAACAAAATAATTTATTTTAAAAAATTTAAATTGAAGTTTATTGAAAAATTTAGTGTGTCTCTGTGCAGGCTACACTTGCGTCCTCTCATCTTTTTTATTTGAGAGTTTACCTGTTTTCGTCAGCAGTCCCATTTCATCAGCCTCAAGAAACTGGCCCTTCCTCAGCTTCTCAAGAATATTAAACAGAAACCCTGAAGCTTTTTAAAACAGAAATCTCACAGCTACTCTTGGTTTTCTATCTCACTGATTGCTGGATTTTTGTTTAGGTTGACAGTTTATTAAATACACTATATTTGTACTTTATTCTGTAATTTTTTAAATCATTAATCATTCACAAAGACTTAGTAAAAATTTACTTTATAGAAAACCAACTGCAAAACTAAAATAAAAATTAAAAAGCACATTTTCCCCATGTTACATAAGCTGCTGAAAATGTTAGAAATTACTTTATTTAAGGTGATCATGAAACATAAGATGGCTTGATTTCATTAAATCTGACAGCAGACCATGACTTCAGGAGCACTGATGTTGAAATGTGGATGCAAACATGTCTATTAACTAAATTGTCTCATAGTGTTTGAGAAACAGGACAAAAGAAAGCACTATTTTTTCCTTTACAGACACTTTTGTAAATCCATTTTCTATACACTTTCTCTCCCACTCAGCATTAGTTGTGGAAACTGATGAGGCAAAAAAATTCCTTAAAAATTTTTTTAAAAACCTAGATCCAATTTACAAAACATGCAAAGAGAGAATTTTAAGTAGGTGTTATGGCAGAACTGGTTAAAGGCAAATACAGTCAAGTGACAGAATATACCTTTACTCCTGCAAATATAAGTCCTTCTCTCCTCCTTTCTGAGAGAAATACATCTTCAAGGTGTGGGCTGTAAAGCAGCACACAATGCAAAGACAAAAACAAAGAAGTTTACAAATTCTATATCCTTCCAGCTCTTGAGACAATATTTGTTGAGAGTTGAGGTCATCTTGAGCAGCGAAACCAGAGCCAGCGGCTAAGGGGCCAGAACACTGCAGTAACTGGATACGTGACCACTTTCTTTTGGCAGGTCTTTGTTCTCCTCCTCCAGAAGTTGTAGATCTATTTAGTTTATCAGTCATCTTAATGAAGCTGCATCTACAAGAGTTATGTCATCCAAAGCTCCTCCAGTCACTGTATCTTTATTTGAAATGCCACATCTGACCTTGTCAAGATGAGGATCAGAAGTTGCGGCAGCAGACCCACCACGCAACACAGGTCTGGAGTCAGTTCTGGCCAGCTGTCAATTTCGGCCAACAGCATTTTCTTTCGTGGGCTTCCCGGGTGGTGCTGGTGGTAAAGAACCTGCTGCCAATGCAGGAGATGTTCAAGAGATGTGGGTTCGATCCCTGGGTCAGAAAGATCTCTTGGAGAAGGGCATGGCAACCCACTCCAGTCTTATTGCCTGGAGCATCCCATGGACAGAGGATGGGATGGCGGGCTACGGTCCATGGAATCACAAAGAGTCAGACAGGACTGAAGTCACTTATCACGCACACATCACATTTTCTCTCATAAAGCGATCTCTTTTTAGCTTACCAACTGCACAGATTTCTGAGGGTTTGGAGGAGGTCTTTCTAAATTCAGAAAATATAGCTGTCTTTCACTTAGCATAAGCACAGGAGGTGGTGTTTTTAGTGCCAGAGGCTTAAAGGGACTTGACTGTATAAGGTGATGGATGATCTGTTGGTCTTGACTGGAATGTCTTCACTATTTCCTGCCACAGCAATTCTCTCTGGAACCTGCATAATCACAGCAGCATTTGAAACTCCTTGGAATCCTTGTTCCAGGTCAACACTTGGTGGTGCTCCCTTTCATTTTTCCAGGATCCTCCCTCACTGACCAACACCTTTAACTAATTTCCGCCATCTTGGCAGCAGGAGAAAAGGGCAGACTGCCCCACTCACCGAATGTGCCTCAACCACCGCTTGCATTTTGGCATTATCTGCTTCTGTGCTTCATATCGAATCCTTTGATGCGCTTCAATATGCATGTGCTGGACTTTGAGCCACTTTCATCCCCCTGGGCCCATTGGAGGGTCCCCAGCAAGGGCCACCGCCTCCACCTCCTTCAGCGCTCTTGGCTGCTAGCTTTCGAAGAGAATTTGTTAATTTCTAAATATTTAACCATTTTTTAAAACATTTTAGTTTGCTTAGAATTGTGAATTGTGATAAAATCATGTGTCATTATATCTATTTATTCAACTTGTATGGGCTTTTTTTTTTTAATTGGAGTATAGTTGATTTACAATGTTGTGCCAGTCTCTGCTTTATACAAAGTGATTCAATTACACACACATGTATATATATTTTTACATTCTTTTCCATTATGGTTTAACATAGGATATTGAATATGGCTCCCTGGACTATATAGAAGGACCTTGTGTTTATCCATCCTATAAATAATAGTTTATATCTACTAACTGTATGGGCTTTTTTCGTGGCCCAGTACATGATTGCTTTTGCATTCCAAGGGTTTAAATAGAGGTAAAGTTCATGGAGAAGGAAATGGCAAACCACTCCAGTATTCTTGCATGGAAAATCCCATGGGTGGAGGAGCCTGGTCGGCTACAGTCCATGGGGTCGCAAAGAGTCGGACACGACTGCGCGACTTCACTTCACTAAAGTTCTCTCTACACATAGCAATTAAATTGAGCTTGATTTCTTTATTCTCGCACTTGTTTTTGTCTGCAGATCTATTTCCGGAATGGGAGTACTGAAGCCTGGGGAAGGGTTGTGGACCGAGTTCTGGTCCCTGGCCCCGCCTGCAGGACGCCTGCCGCTGCCATGGACTCCAAGGAGGAGAGGCTGGGGGCGGGGCCAGGTGGGGCGGTCAATCCGGTTGCCAGGAGGCGCGACCCGGACACAATGGGGTCTGGGAGTTGGGCCCTGCAGCGGTGGGGATCCAGACACCCTACCTTGCCATCCCAGGCAGGAGACACAGGAACAGGTCAGTGCATCCACTTCGGGGCCCCCTCGGGTCCCCCTCCCTCCCCCTCGCCCCGTTATCCTCCCCCAGTGTTCCTAAAATATCTCAGTTCTCCGAAACCCCTGGGAATTCCACTCCCGCAGCGCTGCGACCAGAGTTGGCGCGCGCACATACACCCCTACTAAACTCATTTTGGGGCTGGGGGACGGGAGATGGCCTCGAAGCTGGCCTTGCCCCGCGCCCCTCTGGAGCCAGGAAAGCAGCTATTTGTTTCTCTGGTGCCTGGGACACGCGCGGGCCCCGCCCCGGAGTCGGGCCCATCTGGAGGGAACCGGGAGTGCGTCCCCGGAGTCGGGGCGGAGGGGCCGGGGCCGCCACCTTTTCTCCGTAGGTGCTGCCGGCCGCAAGCGCTCCCACCGCGCCATGGGCTCGGACGTCTGGGTCGGCCCGTGGCGGCCGCACCGGCCCCGCGGCCCCATCGGAGCCCTCTACAGCGGCCCAGGGCCGAAGTACAAGCTGCCACCCAGCACCGGTACCAGCGGCGGGCCGGGGGCGGGGAGCCGGCGGGGGCTGCCCGGCAGGGGAGCGGCCGACGCCTGGTGATGCTGGGGCGCCCGGCAGGCTACATCCTGCACGACCCGTCGCGGCCCCGCGCCCCGGCCTTCACCTTCGGCGCGCGCCTCCCGGCACAGCAGACGTCGTGCGGCCCCGGGCCAGGCCACCTGGTGCCCGCTCGCATGACCGTGCGCGGCCTCGACAGCGCCCCCGCGTACTCCATCTTTGGCCGCCCGCGGCACGCAGCGCCCTTCCTCACTCCCGGACCGGGTCAGGAACCTGGGGCCCTGGCCTCCCAAACGCCTAGCCGCCTCCCCTCGGGAACCGCCCCCCCCCCCACGGCCCCGAGTCCCCCTTGGGCAGCCTAACATTCCAAATTCAGTCCCCGTCCCCCTTCTGGACCTCAAAACAGCTCCAAGCCTCACCGGGCTTTGACAAATCATGGCTCGGATTCCCCCTAATCCCTGGACTCCAGCGCGGGTCCCCACTAGGTCCCCAACCTAGTTCTGGCCCACGCCCCGGTCCGCCCCGCAGGCAGGTACTTCCCGGAGCGAGCCGAGAACGCGGCGTACCCCAGCGCGCCTCGGCACACCATCGCTCCCCGAAACTGGGGCCTCCGCCTGGAGTCGCAAACCCCAGGTGAGCCCAAGAAGGCCCACCCTGCACGGGCAGCGGCGGGGACACCGGCTAGTCGGGAAAGACCCACCCTCGCTGGCCCCCGCAGGCCCCGGGACCTACACTATGCCCTCGCTCCTGGGCCCGCGCGTCGTCGGCAAAGTCTCGGCGCCGACTTACTCCATCTACGGCCGCAGCGCGGTGGGCAGCTTCTGCGAGGACCTCAGCAAGGTGGGGGGACGCTGCCCGCACTGCGCGGCGAGGGGTCGGAGGTCGGCGGGCCCGGAAGCTGGACACAGCTCCTCTCCCGCCCCCACCCCACGCAGACCCCGGGGCCCTGCGCCTACCACGTGGTGAACCCTGGGGTCTACAAGCCCCGGGCCCCCCAGTTCTCGATGCTGGCGCGGACTTCGCTCCCCCAAGGCAACACCCTGAATCCCGGCCCTGCAGCCTACAACGTGGACCAGGTGGTCTGCAGTTCAGGGTCAAGGGTCGGAGGCGGGGTAAAGGGGACCGGGTCGGGATCGCGGGTCAGAGGGGCGAGCTTGGGGGCCGGGAGCCCAAGGCCTGCAGACGGCACTAGGCCAGCGACGTCTCCTGGGTCCGCAGCACCGGAAGCCTCGCGGCTGGACCTTCGGGATCCGGCACTCGGACTACCTGGCCCCGATGATGACCGAGGCGGACGATGACCCGCTGGGCGGGCGCTACCCCGCAGATGCTTCTTAAAACCTCTGGAGCCAGCAGCGTGTCGGCCTCTCTGTGCTCGCGGCGGCGGGCGGGCGGGCGGAGTCCAGCCTCCCGCAGGCCCTCGCGATTCGTCAGGATAGAAGTGCGCCACTCGTCCCGCCCACCCGAGGCGGCGATTGGCCCAGAGCCCCGCATGTCGGGGGGCCCCGCCCCTCCGCAGGGCTCTGGCGCAGCGAGCAGTCCCACGGCTCTCACCCGCCCCAAGACCAGGCAGAACCGACTAGGATCCGAAAAGAACGGGCGAGGGCCACTGAACAGGACAGGCTCTGCCCGGGGTCAGGTTGTGAGGCCGAGGCCAGGGGTCCAGCTTAAGAGGGAACGGAAAACTGTCCTGGGTCCTATTGCTGGGGTCCCAAGCCTGGGAGATGGAGGGAGAGGCGTACCCAACTCGGACACGGAACACGGGACTGAGAGGCGGACACAAGAGAAAGGGGCCCGGGGTCGGGACACGCGCACTTGGCGTCAGCGACACGGACGCAGGGCGGCGACAGGTCCCAGGTGTGTGTTGCAGCCCAGTGACCCCAGGCCCCCTGGCCCAGGGACGCTGCAGCGCCCCCCCCAACCCCCCCGCTGTCACCGACACTGAGGATAACCCATTGCTGTCGGAACACCCCCTCTGTGCTGCCTGTGCCACCTTACTACCCATGCCTAGGGGTCATGCTCTCGGCCATCTGGTGGAGATTGTGGGGATGGCCCTGGCTCTGGCCAAGTCTGGGCAGCAGCTGGCACGGCCAGAAGCCTGGTGCCAATAGCTTGGGGACAAATGCCCTGAGGCAGAGTCCTGGCACTTGCCATGGCTGGCTGTGGCTGCAAAGTTAGAAAAAAACTTCCTCTCCAGGCCAGAACCTCTGACCTCAAAGAGGTGAGCAACCATGAGCAGCTCCTGACCTAAGCCTGGCCCAGACAGAGCCCCCAAAGGCAGGACCCAGGCTTTTCACTCCCCAGGACAGAACCTGAATCTCCCTTCACGTCAGCCCCCAATAACAGGGCCAAGTTACCCAGCTTCTCCTTCTTGAGTTCCCCAGACAGGACTCCCAAGAGAAGAGCTGGGTACTCCTCTCCCTCCACCCCCCAGACTTGTGACCCCAGCAATAGGCACCAGGACAGCTTCTTTTCCGTTCCCTCTTCAGCTGGACCCCCACTACACCAGTCAGTTCAGTTTCAGTTTAGTCACTTAGTTGTGTCCAGCTCTGTGACCCCAGGGACTGCAGCACGCCAGGCTTCCCTGTCCATCACCATCTCCCCGAAGCTTACTTAAACTCATGTCCATCGAGTCGGTGATGCCATCCAACCATCTCATCCTCTGTCATCCCCTTCTCCTCTTGCCTTCAATCTTTCCCAGCATCAGGGTCTTTTCCAATGAGTCGGTTCTTCGCATCAAGTGGCCAAAGTATTGGAGCTTCAGCTTCATCAGTCCTTCCAATGAATATTCAGGACTGATTTCCTTTAGGATCGACTGGTTTGATCTAGCTGTCTAAGGGACTCTCGAGTCGTCTCCAACACCACAGCTCAAAAGCATCAATTCTTCAGTGCTTAGCTTTCTTTATAGTCTAACTCTCACATCCATACACGACTACTGGAAAAACCAGTAAATGCTTAACTCCAGCTGAGGCCTAACCAGGGATGGTGAGGAGAAATATGGCAGCGGGGAGGTGACTCTGCAGGTGTACTCAGCATCCTTGCCCAGCCTGTATAAATTAGCAGCAGATGTGATAATGGGGCACATGGGGGTACCTTGGATAAGCTGGAGTCTATTCATGAATTCACTGTCACCCAGAAACCAGAGCAGGTACAGGAAGGCCACTAACAGGTCATCGATCTGGGTTATTGATGGAAAACACAGGCCAGAATCTCTGAAGGATCACTAGGGAGGATATTGATCAGTTATTCATGGGTCATTGGACTTTGATCAAGACCATCAATGGAAATTTGATAGAAGTCACTAATAAGGACTTGGTCTAAATAACCGACGGGCCTCTGATCAATCATTACTGGGCCATAGGACGTTGATTCATATATTTGATGGGCTACTAGTGAGAACTTATCAGAATCAGTTCTGTCATTGGTCATGATTTTGGACATCTATCAAGGTTGCTGATGAGTCCTTGGTCAGGGTCAGTGATGGGGTCACTGATCAGAGGCCACTGAGAGTCACTGGGAGTCCTACTGCAGGGGAGGTTGGCCAGATACCAGGGTTGTGGGGGTGAGTGGGCTGCTGATGCTGTATTGTGGGTCAGGAAGCTGGTTCCTGCAGATGGATTCCTGTACGAAGCAAGAGACATGACAGCCACCATTGACAGCCTGCCATTCATCACAGATGATCTGACCAGGGTTTGCCTCCTCCACGTTAAAGACCCCTGACCTATGGACACACAACCACAGGTGATCTGACCCAAAGCCAGCGTCAGTGTCCCGCATCACAGGATGCCTGACCACCCCCACTCAAGAGGTGACTTGACTGATGCACCTGTCATCCCATCACACAGGGCACTTGACCTTGCATGTTCAGGGTCCCTGATCCCTCATGACTGATCTGAGTGTCAGCTTCCCTCACATCTCCCAGGAAGCTCCAGGATCTCCATCACCTGCAGACCCCTTAGCCGCCCACACAAAGCCCCCATCCTCAGTAAGAAGGCAGTGGACAGCCCGTCTGCAAAGATGGCAGGCAGGAAGTACAGGGAGGCCGCAGTCCCTAGCCAGGCACAGGCCCTGGAGCCTGTGTAGCCTCTCCATAGAGGTCCCCGTGTGGCTGTGGCCTCTCTGTTGGCACGGATCTCTTTATGTGGCCCCAAACCTGTCCTTACTCCGGTAGCCTGACCCTCAGTATCTCAGCAGCCCAGTCTTACCCTGCTGCGGCCAGGACCCAGACTCCCCGCTCCATTCCCACCCGGTGACCCTTATCCGAGCAAGACCGACCTGGTCGCGGGTCTGGGGAAACTCTCAGGGCCCTCCCGCCAAACAAGCTCTTCCTGACCCCCACCGCTGAAGTCAGTCACGGCCGCTCCAGGTGTCTCCCGCCCCCTCCCAAGCCTTCTGCAGCTCCCCCTCCAGGGGAACCGGCAACCGAGGGTACATCATGGGCTGCAGTTTGGCGAGACGCGGGGCGGGTCCACGCCGAACCGAGTCTCGGCAGGTTGGCGCGGGGCCATCGCTGACCGCCACGGACAGCCAGCCGTAGGCCGCGGCCTGGAGTGAGAAAGCAGGGCTACTCCTGGCCGACCTGGGGTCACCGCGCTCCGGGAGGGGACGAGGAGAGGTGTCCCCGCCCCGGCTCAGCCCTACGCCCGGAGACCCCCTCCCTCCCGGGCCCAGCTGCTCACGGCCCGCTGCCCCCGCGCCCGCTGGACGCAGCAACAAAGCCCGAGAGGCTTGCAGCCGTGCGCGCGCCGGCGTGCCGGGCTAGGGAGCGGGGCGGGGACCACACCCGGCGACTGCTGACGGCGCCCAGCAAGCGCGGCCGAAGCGGAAACGCAGGACCGCGGAGGTAGCCCCGCCTCCAACACGTGCTTCCGGCAGGCGTCCGCCTTTGGCGCACGCGCATCGCCCGGCGCCGGCCCGCGCACACGGCCGTCTGCGCGAGCGCGACGTCGCTGATGCATGCGCGCTGACGTCGAGCTGGGCCGGTGGCCCGCGGTGCCGCCCGGGTAGCATCTTGAGACTCGCCGCCCCGACCGTGGCGCGCAGAGGGGCACCTGGAAGATTCGCCTGCGAGGCGCATTCCGGGAGGCTGCTGTGAAAGGGGCTCCCGGAGGAGAGGGGCTGGAAACGTCTGAGTTTGCAGGCCCACCTTGTGCACAACTTGGAGCACGTTTTGTAAGGGAGGAAGGTGGTGTGATCAGACTAAGGGACGTATCCAAGGTCGTGTGCAGCCGAGGAACCGTCGGACGGGCAGAGGCCGGACGTTTAGTAGGAGTCTTCGAGAGGGTCCTCCCAGGAGAGCCTGAACAGGTGAAGGGGGCGGTTCTAAGACCTCCTCCTGGCAAACCTCCAGAGGCCCCTGAGAAAGAGACGGGGGTCACCGAAGCAGCGGAAGGACGTGAGTCCAGAGCTGCCGTCAGGTACCTGGCTGTGAAGAGTCGGCTCGAAGCAAGTAGAAACCTTTTCTTCCGGGCCGACTGCCGGCTGGAAGTGTACGTGAGAGGGGCTGGCGGGGGCTGGCGGGGGCCGGGGGCCAGGCGGAGCGCTGCAGGCTGCGGTGCGCGTGGCGCAAGGTTTCCGCGGGGCCGGGGGCCAGAGAACTGTGGCGGGAGTGGCCTCAGGAGAAAGGCTGCAGAAGGGCCAGAGGAGCCGGTCTTGGGAGGGTTGAAGCCAGAAATTCACCCTCCTCCTCCTAAGAAATGGATGTTTATTGCAAACAGATAAATATGCCCAGGAATCCGGCTGAGGCGTGTGCATGGAATACTTTCCGTCAGCTCAGATGCAAGCGACGGCTGAGCTGTTAGAGCTGCCGGGGCCAGGTGGGAAGGGATAGACTGAGGCTCTCAGGCTAAAGAACAAGAGGGACAAGCATGAACGCTTGGTGACGCCTAAACTGGAGTTTGAGGTTTCAGAGGTGAGGCAGTTGAGCCCAGGTGAGTGCTAGGTGAGCAGCTGCTGACAGCAGAGCCTGTGTAGGGCTGGTCCTTCGGGTGGAGTCAGGGATCCTGAATGATGGGGGCACTTCTGGCTCCTGACACTCTTGCTTTTTCCCAGAAGCATCAGGTCCATGCTGCTGCTGCCTCGGGCACCCAAAGCTTGGCACAGGCTCTTTCAGCTCAAGCCTCTGGCCCTCCCTGGGACCCCAGGAGGCAAGGCCCAGCATGTGAGATACCAGCTCTTCTCAACACCAGGCCCTGCAGAGACTGGCAGGCAGGGCCAGCCCCAGGGTCCTGGCCTGCGAACCAGGTTGCTCGTCACAGCCCTGATTGGGGCTGGACTGGGTGGGGCCTGGCTGGCCATGAGGGCCGAGAAGGAGCGGTGGCAGCAGCAACAGCGGACAGAGGCTCTGCGGCAGGCTGCTGTGGGCCAGGGCGACTTCAGCCTGCTGGACCACCGGGGCCAAGTGCGCTGCAAAGCTGACTTCCGGGGCCAGTGGGTGCTGCTATACTTCGGCTTCACTCACTGCCCTGATATCTGCCCCGACGAGCTGGAGAAGTTGGTACAGGTGGTGCAGCAGCTGGAGGCGGAGCCCGGGCTGCCCCCAGTGCAGCCCCTCTTCATCACCGTGGACCCCGAGCGGGACACTGTGGCCGCCATGGCCCGCTATGTGCAGGACTTCCACCCGAGGCTGCTGGGCCTGACTGGCTCCGCCGAGCAGATCGCCCAGGTGAGCCGTAGCTACCGTGTGTACTACAGCGCCGGCCCCAAGGACGAAGACCAGGACTACATCGTGGACCACTCCATCGCCATTTACCTGCTCAGCCCTGACGGCCTCTTCACGGACTACTACAGCAGGGCCAGGTCGGCCGAGCAGATCACAGACAGTGTGCGGCGCCACATGGCTGCCTTCCGCAGTGTCCTACACTGAGCCGGGTCATTAAAGGGCTGTGACCGAGCCGTGTGCGCGTGAGATCTGTACCAGCAGCCCCTGGAGGCCATGGCGGGAAGGGGGCTGGGGGCCTGGTTGCCTCCTGGGGTGCAGGGGACAGACAGCCCTCTCCCCTACACAGAACGGTTCGGTAAAGGTTTCGGTTTTTGTTTGAAGGGGCTGGTAGGATGGCAATCCTTTATTAGGCTGGGCCAGCCAGGGAGCAAAGTAGACTGAGCGGACGCACACCCGGTGTCCAGCGGGGAACAGGCTCCAGGGCCCAACCCTGGCCTCGGCGCTCCCCACTCAGGGCTGCACCGTGGAGGGGGCGGCATAGGTCTGGAAGCGCTTGTGGGCCCGCTGGTATGTGAGCAGTCTCAGGGACATGGTGTCCACGGCCGCCTCTAGCCCCGGCTGCTGGGTGATCTCCACTGTGTAGTCATTGGCCTATGGGGACAAAGCGTCAGCAGAGACCAGGGCCCACTTCCCTCCCAGACTCCTGGGCCACTCACCAGCTGCAACGAGGCCAGCATGGAGCGACACACTTCGAAGGCAGGCTGGCCTGCCACCAGCTTGGCAAAGGGACACCACTGGTTGAGCTGGCTGAACCGTGAGACCACCTGGTCCCCATAGGTGTGGATGTCAAAGGGCACGTGCTCCTCCTGCAGAGGGGAGGGGCAGGTCCTGGGCTGGCCCAAGGCAGGCAGCAGGGGACACCGGTGCTCGGCCAGGGCCCCACCCGGCCCACCTCACCTGCTCCTGGAGCAGCGTCTGGATGGCGTCCTCCCAGCCCCTGAAATGCTGCTTCAGCTCCGTCTCCTGGATGAGCTCCTGCCTCGAGGTGGTGACGAAGAGCTCCTGGGGGAGGACCAGGGGCCACCAGCTGAGTGCAGGGCCCTCCCCCGCCCCCCCGGCTCCCCCCACTCTGACCTGGGCCTACCACATTCTTTTGGACCAGCTCCTCATAGCGCAGAGACACTGGCATGGCTTCCGCTTCTGCAAAAGTGCAGCCGTCAACCTCACTCTTTCCTTCCTCCCATCTTCAGGGGCCCCTTGGGCCCTTGGGCCAGCAGCCTACTCCCAGACCTACCCATGTCTGCATCTTCCCCGGGCTCTGCCCCCTCGGGTTCTGCGTACTCCTCAGGCTCTAGGAAGTCATCTGCTGAGAAGGGAGCACCCGGGCAAAAGGCCGGTTAGGCTGCAGCAGGCACTGAGCCCTGCCCTGGCCTGCCCCCAGAGACCCCCACCTGCGGCTTCCAGGTCTTCCACCGAGTCCTCCAGGCGGTCCTCTTCCACAGGCCACAGCCCCTGCTCGGCCCTTGGCAGCCACCGCTCAGCCGCCTGTGCAGAGACAGCCTCTCAGAGGCACTGCTGTCTCCCACCAGGGCCCCGCAGGGTCCACGTGGTGACCGGCACTTGCCTCCCTCCTCTGCATCTTCCGGAGCGTCTCCAGCTGCTCCTTCACATGCTTCCAGTACAGAACCTCCATGTCTGCACACACAAGCCTCGTGAGGGGGCTCCCTCATCCTGCCCAGGCCCACCCCAGTCCACTTGGCCTCAGGCCTCCCCAGGCTGAGGGGGGCGGTGCAGCATGGGGTCAGCCTCCCTCGAAGAGCCCCAGGCCCCAGGCTCACCTGCGAAGGAAGGGCCCTTTCGCCGGGACCTCCTGCTGTCGGCGTGGTCGGCATCTGCAAGAAGACCGGGTCAGCAGGGGCCGAGCCAAGGCCCACGGCCGCGCCCGCCCCGAGCCCCACGCACAGGCGGCAAGGTACCACTGGTGGAAGTCCTGCAGCTTGACGGCCCCCTTCCTCTTACGCTTCTGTCCTGGCGCTTCCTCCACGCGGGGGGGCACAGAGTAGGGCCTACCTGGGGGCAGACAGGTGGTCCCGGAGCACAACCACAGCCCAGGGCAGTCTCCGTGCCCACAGGCCCTGGAGCCCCAACCTCCACTCAAGCTGGGTGAGCCCAGCCCCCACCCCCGGTGCCCAGGGGCAGTGCCCTCCGCGTTACCTTTCCTGAAGGGCTTAGAATCCGGGGAGTCGAAGGGGTCCAGGCCCTGCCAGGGGTCTGGGGTGTCCTGAGCACAGAGCACAAGCAGACACAGGAGAGTGGAGGACGCGCACCCTCCCCCAGTCGAGACACACGGGGAGGGGGGGGCCCTGGAGCTGCAGCAGAGAGGCCCAGCGCTGGGGGAAGGAAGAGTGCTCAACAGACGCCACCACCAAGGGCACGCACCCCCCGCCGGGCTCCACGCCCGCCCACCCCTCACCTTCAGCCGGGATGCGGGCTCCGGGGCCTCCTTCCGCTCCCGCAGTGTACACCTCCTGGGCTGGGCAGCACTCTGCAAAGGAACACCAGGGGTTCCCCTGTCCTCCTCCACCCAGGACTCCAGGCCCCCCGCAGCTCTGCTCTGGGGCCAGACACGGGGAACCCTGCAGAAACCCCCTGGGGGCAGAGTTCAACAACTGAAAAGTAAAAAGCTGGTAGAAACTTTAGAAGATAGAAACTAGGAGACTAGTGGTCACGAGATACTTCTTCCAGAAAAAAAAACAGACGGTAAAGAATCTGCCTGCAATGCGGAAGACCTGGGTTCCATCCCTGGGTTAGGAAGATCCCCTGGAGGAGGGCATGGCAACCCACTCCAGTATCCTTGCCTGGAGAATCCCCATGGGTGGAGGAGGCTGGCGGGCTGCAGTCCATGGCGTCACAGAGAGTCAGACATAACTGAGCAATTAAGCACAGCAAAAACAACCAACCAAACTTGACAGGCCCGTCCGCTCCTGCCAGCCTGGCCTCAAGCCCAGTGCCATTCTGGGTGGTACCCCATGAGCACCCTGGACACCAGTCCACCCCTGAGGAGCAGCAGCTGCTCCGCTCAGAGGGAGAAACGTGAAAGGTGCTGCTCAAAAGGGCAGGGTGTAGGGCCGGGGCCAGCTGGGGGACACACCCAGCACCCTGCCGCACGAGGACCAGCAAGCAGGCAGACCAGGGGGCCGCCTGCCTCACGCGCGCTATCCCCCCGGGGCTTGCCTGGCTGAGGGCGGGAGCTCGGCAGGCCTCCCCGGGGTCCCACCTGCTCAGGGCTCCTGGGCTCCGGGGGCTCCATCGGGACCTCAGGTGCTGAGGCCTCAGGGGGCTCCACCGCCCCTTCTGCATCCTCTCCGTCCTCTCCCACGCCCCCACCTCTGGGCGCTGGGCCTTCTGGAGAGGAGCCTGGCAGGGACAGGAGACCAGTCAGCCCTGGGAGCTCAAAGGCCAGGCAGCGAGGGCTGCGCCTCGGGATGAAGGGCCGTTCCTGTCTCAGCTTCACGTGTGGGAACCAGACAGTGCAGACGGTATACTCGCATCATACTGCTGTTTTGTTTGGTTCATTTTATTTTTAGGTAGTCTTCCTCTTTAAATGCTGCCGCCTCTGTCTGCTCAGAGAGGAGGGTGGTCCAAGGGCAGTCACTGAACCAAGACAGCGCAGCTGGCAAAGGTGGGCCTAGGCACGGAGGCCTGCCCCCCAAGCCTCAGCCCCCCTCAGGCTGGAGCGGTGGACAGGCTAGGGTGCTGAGCGCAGAGGCCCCTCCCCAGCCCTCCCTGCAGGCCCGCCTGGGAGCTCACTTCTCACCTGGCTCCTGGGAGATGCTGAGCACCGGGCCGGGACTCCCGCACACAGAGACTTCCATTGGCTGCTCCTCAGCCCTTCCAGGCTCTGGGAGACCAGGGATTGAACACGGTCAGCCCTGCTCCCCATTACAAGGCTCCCCCCAGGGCCCCACATGGCCAGAACCAGGGAGGGAGAGCACAGCCCAGGCACAGGACTCGGGCCCTCTGGGGCTGAGCCAGCTGTGGGCAAAGACGGGGCAAAGAGGCCCAGAGGGTGGGAGCAGGGGCCCCAACGGGAGCCCGTATCGCCCCCGCCCGAGTCCTCACCCTTCGGGTTCCTAGGCTGCAGAGCCTCCATGAGGGACACGCCCACCGGCTCCAACAAGAACGTGCCTCTGGGGTGCGGCGTGCACGTGTTCACCCTGAAATCCTTCCGGCTGGCCAGGACCTCCCCCTGACAGCTGGCAAAACACAGGCGCTGCAGAGACCCTTCCCCAGCACCCCACCCTCCACCCACCAGGCTCAAGCCCGCACCTGTACAGGGGGTTACTATTCTTCTCCATCTCGTCCGGGGCGACCAGGGCATTGGGCAGGAGGGGGATGAGGGTCCCCTACGCAGAGGCCAAGAGTGGGTGAACCGTGGGAACCCACAGGCCACAACACCACCCTCCACACCCCCATCAGCTAAACTCAGGAGGGGGCACTCACACTGAGGACCTGGTCACCCCTGAGATCCACGTTAGCACAGGAGTCAGAGAGGTCGTCCAACGCCAGGAACTGTGGGGAGACAGAGGGCTCAGGGTGGGCCCGGCTAGCACAGTGGGCACCGCCAGACACCCAGGAAGCCTCACCTTCTGCTCTGCCTCCTGGGGGGCCCTGGAGCTGGCATCCCCAACGGTCCCATCTTCTGGCTTGGAGGACAGCTGCTTGGCCTGCCTGAGAGGACCAGTGCAAGGGCACCACAGGTGAGGGGCCGCCTGGCCGCACAGACAGTGGACACACGGGCACCCCCTCCACACTCACTTCTTGCCAGAGATGAAGTCGAGAGCCTGGTAGACCAGGGAGTAGAGGTATTCCACCTGGCAACCAGAAGCCGGCAGTGAGGACGAGAAAGGGGGGGGCTCTTCCCAGAACCTTCCGAACTAGTTGTCCGAGTACCAAGACGCCTGGGTGTTCTCTCCAAATTCCTGCCCATTTGGCTGCCAAAAACCCTGCTCCAATGCAACCACTATGCCTCCCCAGCATCACCGAACAGCCGAAGCCCCCCTCCTGTGCCCCCACTCCACACCGCCGCAGATGTGGCCACCTCAACCCTGCGGCCCTGGCCCCCACAACCAGGTCTGACTTCACGGGGGCACACCAACCAGCCCCCACCTGCAGAAGCACCCGCGGGTCTCTGCCGGCCCGTCACAGTCCAGCCATAGCCTGTGGGGCCCCACTGCTAGGGGTGAGGGTTGGGGTTTTTCAGATCCTGACCACAAAGCACCCACCAGTAGGGTGCACACACGCACGGCCTAGGCCTCTCCCTCTGGGTGACAGCACCCAAGAGGACAACGCGCCCCTGAGGGCATGGATCCCACTCACCAGAAAAAATACACATGAGCTTTCTTAAGTGTCTGCCACACAGGACTGTGCCTCATGCTCCGCCTCGTTCACTCGGCATCAGTGCTGGTGCTGTTCTCATGAGACTCAGAGAATCAGAGCAACCCCACCAGTGACGGGTCCAGGACCCGCACCAGGGATACAGAAATCCAGCAGCCACGAGCCACATGTGATGCTATCAATTTAAATCTAATTAAAAGTTAACAAAACGCCAGATTCCTCAGTCACGCATGCCACATTTCAAGGACCCAGGAGCCACACACGTTAGATCATAGAACATTTCCATCAGCTCGGAAAGACCAGTTAGACAGTGCTGACTACAGCACATGCTCCCCTCACACCTTCTAGACTCCGTGTTAACGTTTTACTGCACCTGCTAAAAGCACACATCTGCCCGTCTATGTATTTGCCCACAGGTGCGCCTTGTGTTTGCCCTTTCAAAGTTAATTGCCAACATTCCCTCTGAGGACAAATGCACGACAAAAGACCCCGACTCATGGGATCATCTAAGAGAAAACCAATGAATTCTCAAATCGTCTTCATAACTCACGGTGCCCGAGGTGGGTCCTTGCGTCAGTTAACCTGCAAGTTGGCGGCTTCCCCTCCTCTGTCCTGAGGGTCCTCGTACTGAGCTCCTCAACACACTTCTAAACTTCCTTCTGGGCGCCTTTTACTCCCCGCCCCCCACTGAACCGCCGATGAGTGGGTCATTGCTGTGGTCCCCTCTTCCCTGCTCCTCCACTAGAGGACAGACAGGGTAGCACTGCTGGAGGAAAATCTCCAACATGCGCACGGGTGCCCTGGCAAATAGTGAGGTGTGTTTAATCTCCATTGGACTACCAGTGCTTTCAACTGGTCTTTTAGTTCGCATTTCCCTCGGCAACTTTGATCTTTAGCCACACCTCACTCTCCAAGTTTCTTACACAGTAGCTGGTTCTCAGTAGCTGACTCACATGCTCCGTGTGAAACCTGGGGCCTTAGGCGTGGACTCTGACAACCCCTGGGTCCGCCTTCTCAGCAGTGTCCTGAGAGCTGTCTCTTCTCCTTAGCGGCAAGCCCGTCAGTGCGCTCCTGACCTGCTCCTGACCGGCTTCCCCCGCTGCTCTGTTTCGTCCATATCCCTCTCCCAGCTCCCCTTTTCCCTGCCCCCACCCATGGTTTTCAATACTGACTGTCAGTGAGGATAGTTCAAAAAATCCAGATATCTACCCCCCTTCCAACCCACCACCACCCAGGGATTCTGATCTAGTCAGTTTGGGTGAGGCCTAGGCGCTGGTAATTGTTTGGACTGTAGCGTGGGTTGAGAGTCACTGATCTAGTTACTGACCATCTCTTTTTTGGGCCGTGTGGCATGGCATACAGGATCTTAGTTCCCCACTCAGGGAGCAAATCCATCCCCCAGAAGCATGGGGTCCTAACTGCTGGACCACCAGGGAATTCCCAACCCTACAATTTTAAACCCATTCTGTTCTTCCGTGTTAAAAGGGCCAAGGACTTGGAGGACGAGCTGGGAGGTGATGCTGAGGCAACTCAGAGACAGGGTTGACCCTGCCACCTGCCCAGCGAGACAGCAGACCTTGGTCCCACGAGACACTACCCTCTGAGATCAGCAGCCAGGCGGGCCCACCTTCTTACTGTAGACACAGGCAGAGCCCTGGATCAGCAGCGCCGCCTCAATGAAGTTCATCGTGGTCCTGCCTTTGTCAAAAGAAATGCAGATCTGGTCCAGCTGCAAGACACGAGGGGCAGTGGGGAGTCCACGCACCCTCCTCCCGGCAGCCCGCCCGCCCCACCCCCCCAGCGCCCACGCACCCTCCTCCCGGCAGCCCGCCCGACCCAGCCCCCCAGCGCCAGTGGCCCAAGGTGCCTGTCATCACAAGCAGCCCTTCCGAACAGCTCTGGCTCTGCCTGGGGTTTGCCAGCTGTCCGTTTTTTTGGAGGGGAAAGACAGGTCTTTCCCTCTACTTCCTGTAACCTCTAAGACCTAGTGTTTTGGAAGACGCAGGTCCCTAGGGTGCATCATCCAGAGATGGCCAGAGCTACATACCAGCTCCTCTCTAGAGGTGCTCACACTGCGCCTATCCTAGTCGGGGCCAGCTCAGCCAGACTCCAGCAGGAAGACCCCACCCCAAGAGAAAGACGGGGGACTCTCAAGGGTGGGGAAGAGAGAGACAAAATGCTGGGGTCTCCATCCTTCGAGCAGAAAACTCAGGAAACACTTCCAAGTACATCATCCTCCTTCCTCTGCAACTCCTAACCCCCCAGCCTCTCCTGAGCCCCAGTTCCCACCACCCTTTAAATCTGTGTCCACATGCCAACAATCCCCAAACCCATCTAGACCAGCTCTCTCTCCTAAGGTAAAAAAGAATGTTCTGGCAGCTGTGTGGAAAATGAAAGGAGGAGAATGACAAAACTACAGACAGAGAAATGACTTCAGGGGACAGAAAAGGTTTGGAGAAGCAGACATACGAAGCAGGAGAGGAGCAGACCAAGCAAGTAGGTTCACCAGGCATCCCCAAGCACCCCGCTCAACGCAGCTCCAGCTAGCATAGTTCTCTGCATTCTCTCAGGAGACTGTGTGTTCAAGCAGAGGTCAGTCGTCAGATCAAGTGTCCATTTAACATTTATTCTGCACCCACTGTGTGCCAGGCATTCTATTAAGCAAAAGGAAGAGAGAATGAAGATAGTCCCTGCCCACGCAGAATTTACATTCTAGTGTGGAAAGACCATAAACAAGTTAGAAACCAGCTGAAGATGAACATTCTACAATACAGAAGGTACTATAACAGAGAGAACTATTTTAGACACGGCAGTCAGCTGATATTAAACAGAGAGGTACAGGACAAGAAAGTTAGTCATACAAAGAACTGGGCAAAAAAATTTTGCCACTGAATACAGAAAACATAAATGTGTGTGTGTGTGTGTATGTGTGTGAAGTGCAGCCAGGAATGAGCTTGCGTGTTGCAGGCTGACTGGTTCAAAGAACAGCCTAAGAAAAAGATAAAACAGTGAGCAGGGCCAGATTCAGAGAAGGAAGCTTGGCTTCTATCCTGGGAGCAATGGAAAGCCACTAAGGGGTATTAGGCAGGGCAGTGCTGCAGCCTGATTTTAAATGTCACACTTGCTGCTGGGTGGAGCATGAATTGGATGGAGCCAAAAATACGAGTAGGGAGTCCAAGAATGAAGGTTTCAACATGAATGGGAGCCAGACTGTGGCCTGGATCAGGGGAAATGGAAGACAGATTAACTGAAGTTCTGGTGACGCAACTGATAGAAGCCAGGGGTGAACTGGTGTGCAGTGCCAGGTTTCCCTAGCTCTGAGCTTTCACTTCGAGGAACACTGGTGCCACGTGCCACGATCAGAAAGGCTGAGCTCTGAGCGGGAAAATAAAGAGCTCTCCTTTAAACTGATGATCAATTCCAAAGAAATGGTGTTTTTAAACTGTGGTGTTGGAGAAGACTCTTGAGAGTCCCTTGGACTGCAAGGAGATCAAACCAGTCAATCCTAAAGGAAATCATTCCTGAATATTCATTGGAAGGGCCGATGCTGAAGCTGAAGCTCCAATACTTTGGCTACCTGATTCGTAGAGCCGATTCATTAGAAAAGACCCCTCCCCAGGAGGAGAAGGGGACGACAGAGGATGAGATGGTTGGATGGCAGCACTGACTCAATGGAGATGAGTTTCAGCAAGCTCTGGGAGATGGTGAAGGACAGGGATGCCTGGCGTGCTGCAGTCCACGGGGTCACAAAGAGTCAGACACGAATAAGTGAGCGAGCAACAACAACTCCTTTAACTCTATTAAACCTGAGAAGCTTGTGTAACATCTAAGTGGAATATCAAGACCAGAATCAGAGAAAAGGCCTGGAATGGAAATATAAACCGAGGGAGGGGAGAGTAAATAAGTAAACCCAGCAACTGTCCTCATACAAGTGGTACTTAAAATCATGGAAATAAATGAAGTGGTTTAGGGGAAATGTGTAAGAAGATGGCTCAGGCCACGCCCTGAGGAGTTCAACACCGAAACTAGACAGGAAACAAAACCTGTTTCAAAAAAGAGGATGTCGTCAACTCATCAAATGCTGCTAAGTTGAACAAAATGACTCTTCTGGTGACCCATGGATCGTTATTGATCAACAAAAGAGCAGACGAAGCGGGCTGAGCAGTGAAAGTGAAGTGCAGAAATGGAGCGGACAGCTCTTTAACGAGGTCTAGACATGCTGTCAGTTATGGGGAAAAGGTTCAATGCTGACGGTGGAGCCCTGGCAGCAGCTTGACACTGGCTTGAAAGTCTAACATAAGAGCTCCCTCCTGCATCGTGACCCAGACCTCACACAGCCACACATGCACACTATTCTACTCTATTACAGAAAAATGCTGGTCGCTACTCACTAGATCGATTTCAAGGCTCATTAACAGAAAGCGATCTCTAATGACAGCTCCAGGCTATCAAGTAAGGGATGATTTCGAGAAGAGATGGAGCTGGGAAAAAGGGAACGAGCCTGCAGATGAGTGCAGTCAGAGCGCCAGACGGCGGCGGCACACGCCCCAGAGGCGGCAGAGCCCCGCAGCCCCCGCCCCGCGCCACTCCCCGGGGCCGCCCTCACCTCCTCAAGATATTCGCCCAGCTGGGCCGCCACGTCCACCTCCCAGTTCCTGGTGAGGTCGCGGATGGGCAGCAGGAGGTGGGCGAAGCGCGCCTCCACGTCCTCCATGTTCGGGAGGAGCCGGATCGGCCCGGGGACCACAGCGCCGGCTTCCAGAGGGGCCGGTGCGCTCAGCCCGCCACTACTTCTGGCGCCATTTTGCTGTTCCCGCCCAGGAAGATACGTAGCGCGCAGCGACGCGCGCACAACTTGACGCAGAGCGGCCGCCTCACGCCGGAAAGGATGCAGACGCGCCGGAGGCGGGGCGTGAGCGGGGAAGGGGCCCACGCCTGCGTGAGGCGGGGTGGGGCTTGCAGCTGCGGCCGGCGCGGAGGGGCGGGGCCGGCGCGGAGGGGCGGGGCCGGCGCGGAGGAGCCGGCTCGGGGAGGGGAGGGGCGGGGGGCGGGACTTGCCGCTGCCGCCGGCGGGGGGACGAGGGGTCCGACTAGGGGGGCGGGGCCGGCGCGGGGGGGCGGGGCCGGCGCGGGGGGGCGGGGCCGGCGCGGACCCTGGGATCCTGTCCAGCCCGCCGCGTAGCGGACATGGCGGGCTCCCGGCTCCCACGGCAGCTCTTTCTCCAGGGCGTGGCCGCCGTCTTTATGTTCGCCTTCGCTTCCCTTTACATGCAGATCCCGGGTGAGGGCGCCAAGAGCGGAGTGCCACCAGGCGGGAACCCCCCCAACCCGGGTCCTGTGACCCTCTCATTTCCGCACCCGACACTCCGCTGTGTAGGGGCGGTGAGGTCCAGGCCCGGATGCATGAGGTCGGGGCCTGCGGTTTGTGTCCTGCGAGCCGCGGGGTTGTGGGCCGTGGGCAGGCGTGCAGGGGTACGGTTCTGGGTTCTGACCTCTGCGCGAGGGTCTGGAGGGTCTGCAGGCCTTGACCTGTCTGGAGGGAGAATCTGCTGGCCCCGACCTGGGTTGGGGAGGGCAGATCCGCAGGCCCTGGCTGGTGCGGGGAGTCTCGTCTCCTCCGGCCCCGTCCAGGGCCTGCCCTGATGTGCCCTCCCACAGGCCTGTACGGCCCCGAGGGCATACTGCCTGCCCGGAGGACACTGCGGCCCCAGGGAAAGGGCCGCTGGCAGCAGCTGTGGGAGACCCCCACGCTGCTGTGGGAAGCGCCGCTTCTGGGGCTGGACACTGCCCAGGGCCTGGAGCTGCTGAGCCTGCTGGGCACCCTGCTGGCCCTGGGTGCCCTGCTGACGCGCCAGCTGCGCCACCTGCTTGTGTACCTGCTGCTCTGGGTCACCTACCTGTCTGCCTACCAGGCAAGTGGGGGATGTGCCACTGGGACCCTTGCCTCCATCTCCCTCCAGGCCCACCCGCCCTCTCCCCAGCCCCTGCAGACTCACAGCCCGTGCTTCCTGACCACCCTTCTCCCTGCAGGTGGGCCAGGTGTTTCTTTATTTCCAGTGGTGAGTGACTGTTGGGCCTTGGGCTACAGAAGGCTGGGTGGGTGAGATGGGGTGGGATGTGTTTGTCTCTCTCAGGAAGACCCCCTTAGGGGAGCAGCCTTGATGGGGAGGAGGGCCTCTGTGCTATTTTTTCTCCCCATAGGGATTCCCTGCTGCTGGAGACGGGCTTCCTGGCCGTGCTGGTGGCCCCTCTGGGGCTACCCCCCAACCACAAGCAGGCCCCCCAGGGCAAGCTGGGAGGGGTCTCCCCCCATGAAGGTCTCCCCTTCTGGCTCGTGCGCTGGCTGCTGTTCCGCCTCATGTTTGCCTCGGGTGTGGTCAAGTTGACTAGCCGTTGCCCCGCATGGTGGGGGCTCACTGGTGAGGGTCCCTGCCTGGACGTGGGGCAGTGCTGGGGGCTCTGCCCAGGCCTGACCGCCCGCCTGTCCCCTCCAGCCCTCACCTACCACTACGAGACTCAGTGCCTGCCCACACCGGCTGCCTGGTTTGCCCACCACCTGCCTGTCTGGCTGCACAAGCTCAGCGTGGTGGCCACCTTCCTCATCGAGGTTGCGGTGCCGCCTCTGTTTTTCGCTCCCGTTCGCCGCCTGCGGTTGGCTGCCTTCTACTCCCAGGTGGGTGGCTCCTTAGCCATCAGCAAGACTGGCAGGACTTGACCTTGCTCTGCACTGCCCAGAGGGCTCTACTGGGGATGGGTGTCTGCTGCCAGGCAGTCAGAAGGGCCTCGGGGGCAGAGGAGCTCGTTAGCCTGGGGTATGAAGGTGTGCCTGTGCGGTGGGGCTACAGCGTCACTGGAGGACGTCTGACCTGAGTCGGCAGGGGTGCGTGAGGAAGGGCTGCGTGAGGCATGCCAAGCTTGGGTTTTCTCCAGATGCTGGTGGGAGCCATCAAAGGGATAAGCCAAGGTGGAGGAAGTGAAGTGGGAGAACAGAGGCCAGGAGGTGACTCAGAAAGTGCAGGGGCCTGCGGGAGAGCTCGGTGGGGGAGATGCAGAGGGGCCTGGAATCAGGCTCCGAAGGGCCCGGGAAGGGGGCGGCCCCTGTGAGCTGAGTCCAGACCCTCCCCAGGTCTTGCTGCAAGTCCTGATTATCGTCACTGGCAACTATAACTTCTTCAACCTGCTCACCCTGGTGCTCACCACCGCCCTCCTGGATGACGCACACCTGGCTGCCAAGTCTAGCACCAGCCGCCGCAAGAGGATGCCCAGCTGTGAGTGTCCGCCTGCCCCAGACAGACAGCCCTGCCGCTCACCAAGTGATCTAGCTGTACCCCAGCCCCCAGGCCGTAGACCCTCCAGCCGTGTTCCCAGCTGACCCATGACTATCTTGGCCTGCAGCCTGGCCCAAGGCCTTGCTGGTCTTGCTGACCCCGCTGCTGGAATTGGCTGTCTACGGGCTGCTGGCCTATGGCGTGGTGCACTACTTCGGCCTGGAGGTGGACTGGGAGCAGCACGTTGTTCGCTCCAGAACCAGTGAGTACTAGCTGGGGGCTCAGGGTGGAGGCTGAACCATCCCTCCTCACACCCGCTTCCTTCTGCAGCCTTCACCTTCCACCAGTTCTCCCAGTGGCTGAAGATGGTGACCCTACCCACCATGTGGCTGGGCGCGGCCTCTCTGGCCTGGGAACTGCTGACCGCCCTCTGGAGGTATGTGGTACAAGAGGGTGGGTGGAGCTGTGCAGGGCGGGCCTGACTGCATTTCTGTCCTCCGCCCCCAGGTGGGTCCAGGTGCGAGGGTGGCTGCAGAAGCTCTGTGCTGCCGTCCAGCTGTCCATCTTTGGCACTGCCACGGTGGCTCTGTTCATGATCAGCCTGGTAGGTAGTCCTTTGGGGCTGGGGTCGGGAGTCAGGAGAGGCTGGAAGGGCATCGCTGAGCCTCTGGTAGGTAGTCCTTTGGGGCTGGGGTCAGGAGTCAGGAGAGGCTGGAAGAGCATCGCTGAGCCTCTGGTAGGTAGTCCTTTGGGGTCAGGAGTCAGGAGAGGCTGGAAGGGCATCGCTGAGCCTCCGCCTGCCCGCTTCCAGGTGCCCTACTCCTACATGGAGCCCTCGACCCACGGGCGCCTCTGGACTGGGGCCCACCGCCTGTTTGGCACCGTGGAGCACCTGCAGCTGGCCAACTCCTACGGCCTTTTCCGCCGAATGACTGGTCTGGGTGGGCGGCCGGAGGTGGTGCTGGAGGGCAGCTATGACGGGCACCACTGGATGGTAAGGGCTCCCTCAGGCCCCTGCCTGGGGTGCCTGGGGACCCCACCGGCCTGGGTGGGGAGAGAAGGGGGAGTGAGGGCCTGCCAGCCTTGCTGAAAGGGACTCTGCCCAGCAGGAGATCGAGTTCATGTACAAACCCGGGAACCTGAGCCGGCCGCCCCCAGTCGTGGTGCCCCACCAGCCGCGCCTCGATTGGCAGATGTGGTTCGCGGCCCTGGGCCCCCACACGCACAGTCCCTGGTTCACGAGCCTGGTGCTCCGTCTGCTGCAGGGCAAGGAGCCTGGTGAGGCTGAGTGGAGGGCGGGGCCTGTGGGGCGTCTGGGCGACCTTCATGGGGGCCTCGGGGAGGACGGATGTTGAGCTGCCTGGTGCTGAGCGTGCACCCCCTGCGCCCTCAGTGATCCGCCTCATCCAGAACCACACGCCCAGTTACCCCTTCCACAAGCAGCCGCCCACGTACGTGCGGGCCCAGCGCTACAAGTACTGGTTCTCGCATCCTTGGGAGCAGGGGTGAGTCTGGGCTCCAGGAGGGATGCGGGGATCTGCGAGTTGGCATCACCTGAGCCGCCCATGCTGTTTCAGCCAGTGGTGGCGACGCCAGTGGGTGGAAGAATTTTTCCCATCCGTGTCTCTGGGGGACCCAACGCTGGACATGCTGCTCAGGCAGTTTGGCCTTCAGGTAGTAAGGAGTCAGGCAGGCAGGGGTGGGTGGCAGGGATGACCCCGGCCCACAGGGACAACCCCCCGGACCCTCCTCCATCCTGTCCCACAGGACAAAAGCCCGCCCCGGGCCCGCAGCTCTGGCAACACCCTGACCCAGGCCCTCCACTGGGTACGGAAACAGCTGTCTCCCCTGGAGGCCCCCACCCTGCTCTGGGGACTCCTTGGGGCTGTGGGGGCCATCAAGATCATGCAGGCCCTGCTGGGCCCGCAGTCCCTGCCTCTGACCAAGGAGGAGAAGCACAAGCCAGCCCCCCAGGAGGACTTAGTAGCCGCCAGCAAGCAAGCTTCCCCAGTCCCCAACATCAGCAGCGGTTCCCAGACCCCCCGGCGGAAAAAGTAGCCGTGATCTGTCTGCCAGCCACGGGTCCTGAGAGGATCAGGGTTGCGCTTGCCTCTGGCTCTCTGCCGCAGGACGGCCCAGCCACCGTGCCTTAGCCAGCTGCCACACAGACGCAGGTCAGGGTGCTGGCCTGTGGGGGGCGCTAGCCCTTCTGCTTCATGGGCATCCCCCCACACCCACCACGTCCCGTCCCAGGACACCCTCTGGCCTGCTCGACGGCCCAGGAGGCCCGTGTGTGACCTAGCCCAGGGTCTGTCCCCAGACATGGTAATCAGGGACCCTTGCCCTCTGCCCCCACTGTAGGGGTCCGAGTCTGAGGCCCCTGACCCCGGCTCCTGCACACGGGGTGGAGGTGGGATGAGGCTGACCTGCTGTGGAAGAAAAGGAAAGACGCCCCGAGGTCTTCCCTGCAGCAGCGTGTCTGGGCATCCGGATCTGTGAACCAATAAAGGCAATTGTGTCTGACCACGTTCCTGCCGCTTCCTTCCCATGGGGAAGCCCGAGGGCAGGCAGCCTTCTCTGCCTGTGACGGTGGACACAGCCCACACACAGTCCGGCTGATCGCTGACCAGGCTTCCTGGGTGCCTTCTCGGTGCAGTCCTCAACGTTCCCATCTATAAAATGGACACAAGGGCCTGGCCTGGCGCTGCCTGAGCCACAGTCCAGCACAGCGTGGCCGACCTGTCAGCCCCGTGTGTCAAGGCTATGAGGTCGGTGCTGGAATGTGGGGCCTGGGACCATCTGAAGGTTGGAGAGTTGGCCAGAACACTGGCCCTCCCTACTCTCCTGCTCCCACTTCCTCATCTCGGGAGAAGTGAAGGGGCCGCACGCTGGGTCTCACTTAGGCTGGGATGGAGGAGAGAAGGGAGGTGGGCAGGGCCGGTGTGGACGCCCCGTCAGGGGACTTGGCCGGCCTCTGGCTGAGAGAGATGGGGTGTGGGTGGGGACGGGAGCGGGGAGCAGAGGCCCTGGACCAGGGGCAGGAGAGGAGGACGCCTCTGACCACTTCTAGGAGCAGGCGTTGCAGGTGTGCTGCCTGGGTGTCTGGACATGGCTCATCAGTAGGAGGCTGGCACTTCCCTGCGCCCGGCTCCGTCCTCAGCCTCCGCCCCTCAGGCTGTCAGCTCCCAGACCTCTGGACAGCCCCCCAGTGTGCCCAGCCTCTCCCCCCCAAGTCACTGGGTCCCCCTCCAACTGACCCGCATAGACGGTACTCCACGCTTAGCCTGTGCCCACAGTCACACCGGCTTAAGGGGTCCTGTAACCTCTCGCTCAGATTGAACGTAATCAAAAAAATAATTCCAGAAAGTTCCAAAAGGGAAAGCTTGAATTTGCTGCACAATTGGCAACTGTCTACATAGCGTCTTCCTGGTATTAAGTATTGTAAGTAATCTAGAGATGAGTTAGAGTACATGGGAGGGTGAGTGTAGGTTTATGAAAATACTGCTCCATCTTACGTGAGGGAACTTGATGCCTCTAGTGGTTCCTGGAAGCAATCCCCCTTGGATAGAGGGGAGACTGTAATATACTACAGTTTAAAGACGTATTGCTTTTTTAAGCTTCTAAGCTCAATGTATGAATCTCTTGGGGGGTTGTTTGTGTTCCGTAACAGCTTTGAGATATAATTCACACGCCGTACAGCTCCCCCACGTAAAGGGTACAGTTCAGTGGTTCTCAGTAGATTCATGGACTTGCACATCCATCACCAGAGTCAATCTTAAAACCTTTTATCATCTCAAGAAGAAACCCCATTCTGCTAAGATGGCATCTTCCGACCTCTCCTTCCCATGACCTAAAAAACCATTAATCTACTTTTTGTCTTCATGAGTGAAAGTGTTAGTCGCTCAGTTGTGTCCAACTCTTTGAGACCCCATGGACTGTAGCCCGCCAGGTTCCTCTGTCCCTGGGATTCTCCAAGCAAGAATACTGGAGTGGGTTGCCATACCCTTCTCCAGGGGATCTTCCCAACTAAGGGATTGAACTCAGATCTCCTGCATTTCAGGCAGATTCTTGACTGTCTGAGGCACCTGGGAACCCCTTTTTTTGTCATCAGTTCAGTTGCTCAGTTGTATTCAACTGTTTGCGACCTCATGGACGGCGGCACACCAGGCTTTCCTGTCCATCACCGACTCCTGGAGCCTGCTCAAGCTCGTCCATAAAGTCGATGATGCCATCCAACCATCTCAGCCTCTGTCAACCCTCTCTCCTCCTGCCTTCTATCTTTCCCAGCATCAGGGTCTTTTCTAATGAAGTCAGTTCTTCACATCAGGTGGCCAAAGTATTGGAGCTTCAGCTTCAGCATCCATCCTTCCAATGAATATTGAGGACTGATTTCCCTTAGGATTGATTGGTTTGATCTCCTTGCAAACTCCCTTGGACACTCAAGAGTCTTCTCCAACACCACAATAGAAAAGCATCAATTCTGTGGTGCTCAGTTTTCTTTGTGGTCTAACTCTCACATCCATACATGACTACTGGAAAAATCATAGCTTTGACTATAATGACCTTTGGCGGCAAAGTAACATCTCTGCTTTATAATATGCTGTCTAGGTTTATTAGCTTTTCTTCCAAGGAGCAAGCACCTTTTAATTTTATGGCTGCAGTCACCATCTGCAGTGATTTCAGAGCCCAAGATAATAAAGTCTGTCACTGTTTCCATTATTTCCCCATCTATTTGCCATGAAGTGATGGGAACGGATGCCATGATCTTGGTTTTTTGAACACTGAGTTTTAAGCCAGCTTTTTCACTCTCCTCTTTCACTTTCATCAAGAGGCTATTTAGTTCCTCTTTGCTTTCGGCTGCAATGGTGATGTCATGTGCTTATCTGAGGTTATTGATATGTCTCCCTGGAATCTTGATTCCGGCTTGTGGTTCATCCAGCCCAACTTTTTACATGATGTAATCTGCATTTGTTAAGTAAGCAGGGTGACAATATGCAGCCTTGACATACTCCTTTCCCAGTTTGGAACCAGTCTGTTGTTTCATATCCTGTTCTAACTGTTGCTTCTTGACCTGCATACAGATTTCTCAGGAGGCAGGTAAGGTGGTCTGGTATTCCCATCTCTTTATAAGAATTTTCCACAGTTTGTTGTGATCCACACAGTCAAAGGTTTTAGTGTAGTCAATAAAGCAGAAGTAGATGTTTTTCTGGAACTCTCTTGCTTTTTCTGTGATCCAACGGATGTTGGCAATTTGATCTCTGATTCCTCTGCCTTTTCTAAATCCAGCTTGAACATCTGGAAGATCTCGGTTCACGTACTATTGAAGCCTAGCTTGGAGAATTTTGAGCATTACTTTACTAGCATGTGAGATGAGTGCAGTTGTGCAGTAGTTTGAACATTCTTTGGCATTGCCTTTCTTTGGGACTGGAATGAAAACTGACCTTTACCAGTCCTGTGGCCACTGCTGAGTTTTCCAAATTTGCTGGCATATTGAGTGCAGCACTTTCACAGCATCATCTTTTAGGATTTGAAATAGCTCAGCTGGAATTCCATCACCTCCACTAGCTTTGTTCATAGTGATGCTTTCTAAGGCCCACTTGACTTCACATTCCAGGATGTCTGGCTCTAGGTGAGTAATCACTCCATCGTGGTTATCTGGGTCATGATCTTTTTTGTATAGTTCTTCTGTGTATTCTTGCTACCTCTTCTTAATATCTTCTGCTTCTGTTAGGTCCATACCATTTCTGTCCTTTATTGAGCCCATCTTTGCATGAAATGTTCCCTTGGTATCTCTTAATTTTCTTGAAGAGATCTCTCGTCTTTCCCATTCTATTGTTTTCCTCTATTTCTTTGCTTTGATTGTTTAGGAAAACTTTCTTATTTCTCCTTGGTACTGTTTGGAACTCTGCACTCAGATGGGTATATCTTTCCTTTTCTCCTTTGCCTTTCACGTCTCTTCTTTTGTCAGCTATTTGTAAGGCCTCCTCAGAGAATCATTTTGCCTTCTTGCATTTCTTTCTCTTGGGGATGTACACGGCCTCCTGTACAATGTTACAAACCTCTGTCCATAGTTCTTCAGGCACTGTATCAGATCTAATCCCTTGAACCTATTTGTCACTTCCACTGTATAATCGTAAGGGATTTGATTTAGGTCATATCTGAATGGCCTAGTGGTTTTCCCTACTTTCTTCAGTTTAAGTCTGAATTAATAAGGAGTTCATGATCTGAGCCACAGTCAGCTCCCAATCTTGTTTTTGCTGACTGTTAGAACTTCTCCATCTTTGGCTGCCAAGAATATAATTAATCTGATTTCGATATTGACCATGTGATGTCCATGTGTAGAGTCATCTCTTGTGTTTTTGGAAGCGGGTTTTTGCTATGACCAGTGCGTTCTCTTGGCAAAACTCTGCTAGCCTTGGCCCTGCTTCATTTTGTACTCCAAGGCCAAACTTGCCTGTTACTCCAGGTGTCTCTTGACTTCCTACTTTTGCATTCCAGTCCCCTACGATGAAAAGGACATCTTTTTTTGATGTTAGTCCTAGAAGGTCTTGTAGGTCTTCATAGAACCATTCAACTTCAGCTTCTTCAGCATTACGGGTTGGGGCATAGACCTAGATTACTGTGATATTGAATGGTTTGCCTTGGAAATGAACAGGGATCATTCTGTCGTTTTTTGAGACTGCACCCAAGTACTGCATTTCGGACTCCTGTTGTTGATTATGAGGGCTACTCCATTTCTTCTAAGGGATTCTTGTCCACAGTAGTGGATATAATGGTCATCTGAATTAAATTTGCTCATTCCAGTCCATTTTAGTTCACTGATTCCTAAAATGTCAGTGTTCACTCTTTCCATCTCCTGTTTGACCACTTCTAATTTACCTTGATTTATGGACCTGACATTTCAGGTTCCTATGCAGTATTGTTCTTTACAGCATCGGACTTCACTTCCATCACCAGTCACATCCACAACGGGGCATTGTTTTCGCTTTGGCCCCGCCTTTCATTCTTTCTGGAGTTATTTCTCCCCTGATCTCCAGGAGCATACTGGGCGCCTACCGACCTGGGAGTTGATTGTTCAGTGTCCTGTCTTTTTGCCTTTTCACACTGTTCACTGGGTTCTCAAGGTAAGAATACTGAAGTGGTTTGCCATGCCCTTCTCCAGTGGACCATGTTTTGTCTTCATGGAGTTAGCTATTCTGGAACATCACATAAATAGAATCAGACAGTTTGTACCCTTACATGTCTGGCTTCTTTCACTTCACATAATATTTTCAAGATATATCTGTATAGTAGCCTGTGGCAGAATGACATTCCTTTTTGTGGCTGAATAATATGCCATTGTGTGTTTATGCCACATTCTGTTTATCCATTGACCCATCAGTAGGCATTCGTGTTGCTCCCACATTTTGGCAGTTGTGAGCAGTGTTGCTGTGAACATGGGCGCACAAGCACCCGTTTGAGTCCCTGCTTTCAGTGCTTAGGGTGTGTGCCTGGACATGGAATCGCAGAAACACATGGCGGTTCACATTTTGAGGAACCACCGAAGCTGCACCTTTTAAATTTTACATTTCCTCCAGCGATGTACCAGAGTTCCAGCTTCTTCACATCGTCACTAATGCTTGGTATTTTCCCTTCTTTAATAAAAGCCATCCTGGTGGGTAAGAAATACAAATACTATCTCACTGTGATTTTGATTTGCATAAGAAAAGTGAAGTCGCTCAGTCATGTCCAACTCTTTGCGACCCCGTGGACTGTAGCCTGCCAGGCTCCTCCATCCATGGGATTTTCCAGGCAAGAATACTGGAGTGGGTTGCCATTTCCTTCTCTAGAGGATCTTTGCATTTGCCTAATAGGGCTTCCCTGGTGGCTCAGATGGTAAAGAATCTGTCTGCAATGCAGGCCAGGGTTCAATCCCTCGGTTTGGAAGATCCCTTGGAGAAGGGAATGGCTACCCACTCCAGTATTCTTGCCTGGAGAATTCCATGGACAGAGGAGCCTGGAGGGCTACAGCCCATGCGGTCGCAGAGAGTCGGACACAACTGAGCAACTAACACTTCTAGTACTACTAATGGCTACTGAAAGTGAAAGTGAAGTCACTCAATCGTGTGTGTGGCTAATGATGTTGAGCATATTTTCATGTGCTTATTGCCATTTGTATATCCTCTTCGGAGAACTGTCTATCCAAGTCCTTTGCCCTTTATTTTGGTCACGCTGAGTAACATGCAGGATCTTAGTTCCTCAACCAGGGACTGAACCCATGCCCCGTGCAGCGGAAGCAGGAAGTCTTAACCATTGGACTGCCAGGGAAGAATTGCACACTGATTGGATCAGTACAGCTTTACAGTGAGTTTTGAAATTGGGAAGGATGAGTCCTTCAGCTTTATTCTTCTTTTTCAACACTGTTTGGCTATTTGGGATCCCTTGAGATTTTAGAATAGATTTTTTTTATTTCTGAAAAAAAATGCTATTGAAATTTTCATAAAGATTGCCTGGAATCTGTAGATCAGTTTGCTAGTACAATTGACTCTTCAGCAATGCCAGGGTTAGAGACACTGACCCTAACCAGTCAGAAATGGGAGTCTAACCTTAGAGTTTGCCCTCGATACCTGAGGTTCCGCATCCACAGATTCAACCTGTGAAGGATCGTGTAGTGCTGTAATATATATTTAGTGAAATAAAATCCATGTATAAGTGGGCCCGTTCTGATCTGAGCTGTTCGAGGGTAAACTGTATTGTCTTCTTAATGACAGTATCCCAAGCCGTGTATTTTCATTTTCTCTCTAGCAGGTTTTAGCAGTCACTCTGAAGGGTTCCATTTATAAATTTCAAATGACTAACATACTTAACTGCTTTAAACTTTAATTTATTCTTTAACTGTTCGGTCATCTGACCTAACACAATCTTTCCAAGATTCAAAAAAACCCATAAATGAATAAACATACAAGTGCAATGAGCCCATCATTCTCTCGAATGTCCCTTTACCAAGAATAAACTTACTAAGATTTAGCAAGGGCAAAACCCTGCCGCAGCCTGGCCTAGTGAGGACGCCCAGTGCCTGGACCCCAGGCTGACTTCCAGCTTCAAATGCAGTCTAGTGAGGCCGAAACGTGGGCCCCAGAGCTGCTGGGCAAGCACCGATTTTCTCTCCTTCTTGGCTTCCAAAAGGAGAGGTGGACGAGGAGGAGCTGCCCCAGCCGCACCCAGACTCCTGGGGAGGCAGGCCCTTCTTGCACCGGAGGCACTCCCACGTCGCCTCCTCGGTGCCCTGGCCCCTGATGAATCCGTCTTCCCAATTCACGCTGCCTCTCCACCCACACAACGTCCCACTGATACGAGGGAGCCGTGGTACCTCTCACTCGGAACCGCTCGCTCACAGCAGGTGGGGAGGCACCCACAGCTGGTCCTTTCCTGCAAGTGCATCACCTTCAGGCTGCAGCCAGACACCCACCCCTGAGCTCAGCACAGTCCCTGCTCAAAACTCTGTGCCTCACACACTGAACGGTGAATTTAGTTACCCAAAGATGTCTGAAGAGCGGCAAGCAAAGTACCGGTTGTGCTTGTTCCTGCTACAGTCGCGAGCGGGGCTGGTAGGGCCTCCCCGCGCCCTGTGAGCCCTCCACCCACCTGCGAGGGCGCTGCCATCTTCCACGGAGCCGGCTCCTGCTCGCACTTCTGCGCAGCCACCGTCTCCGGGAGCCTGTTGCCCTCGCGGCCCCTTAGCCAAGCGCCGGCCGCCCCATCCCCGTGGCCACCCCTTCCCCCACCTGCTCATTCAGCCACAGAGGCGCTCAGAGCACCGCGCCCGGCTCGGAGGAGGCGTCGCAGTGCCTCTGGAGGAAGCTCTGCTTTGGCAACCACGTCCCACACCCCAGCCGGCACTGCAGCTGGGTCTTCGACTGGTGGTACCGTCATTCCGCCAGATGATCGTCTGGGGGCCTGCAGGCTCCAGCCTCCGCGTTCTGGCCTCAGTCAGAGGCCCTGCCGTGTGAGTCAGTGGATGGCAGTACTGGAGGAGGCACGGGACAGGGTAGCAAGTCCAGGCACACAAAGGCCGTCAGTGGTGACAGATGGCTGCTGTCATCGCAGGCGGTGCCCATGGGGGTGGCCAACAGCTCCTCCGGGAGGGGCACGCCGTGGGCTCTGGGGCAGCCGTACTGACGGCAGGGCCTCGACTTTGGCCCCAAGGGAGCCCACAGAGGCAGCTATGGGGTTTCTGCCAAAGGAAGTCACCAGGTCATCTGGTCTCAGGTCCTTAGAAGCCATTGAGAGCCCCAAAGAGCTCTTGTTTACGAGTGTTGTATCTGTCAGTATTGACCACTGGAAATTAAGGAATTCTTTAAATATTTACTTAGTATTATTTGGATGAGGGCTTAGAGGTTAAGACTTCATGCTCCCACTGCGGGGGGTGCAGGCTTGATCCCAGAAGGAGAACTGAGATCCCACAAGACATGCAGCGTGGCAAAAAAAAAAAAGACCTTGAGTAAAACTGACCTTTTAAGGCAGCGACGTCTCTGGGTGAAAGTAGCAGTGACCTCACGGTCCCCGACAGCCCAGAGTCTCCGGGGCAGCTGGGCAGCCACCGACCATGCCCTCGGGGCCACGGTCTGGGCAGGCCACCAGTGTCTGGGCACGTCACATAGTCCGGCAAGTCACAGAATGCTCTCTTCCAGTCCAGGCTCAGTCCTGGGTTTCGGGAGCTGGACTCACCGCTGTCCTGCAGAAGCAGCGGCCTTCCTCTAGCACCTGCTCACCATCCCCGAGGACTGCCAGAGTAACTAAGGCGGTGATTGTCTGCCCCGCTCCTATAGGCCGCCAACCGCCAGGTTCCCATTACCAGCAGGCGTTCCCAACTTTCAACCCTGAACGGGCCCGATAACAAATTCTAGATTCCTCTAAGACTCGCTTGTAACCACTCTCTTAGAAGAAACTGGCTCACTTAAAGGGAAATTCAGTGGCTCAGCAGTAAAGACTCCACCTGCAATGCAGGAGGAGAATGCAGGAGACTTGGGTTCAATCCCTGGGTCAGGAAGATCCCCTGGAGGAGGAAATGGTAGCCCATTCCTGTCTTCTTGCCTGGAGATGCCCATGGGCAGAGGTGCCTGGCCAGTGCAGTCTGGAGGTAGAGCCAAGCCTTGCCTCTGCAGGCTCCTCAGCTGTGCAGTTCCCTGAGGCCCCCAGCAAGACCGGCAAGACCAGCAATCCCCGGGGTAGACTGGAACATGAGATCCCTGGCCCTCTTCCCAACCCTGTTTGGAGATGACCAGGTTACAGTCTGCAGGGCCAAATAGAGGCGTGGGGACCTAGGGTCAGAGGTGAAGGTGGCCACTCCTGCTGTGCACCGTGGAGGCCCCCCCTTGGGTGATGACTTTGGGCCCAGAGAGACAGTCAGTCTAGCATCCCCCACCCCCAGCTCTGGGGCTCATGTTTCTCCTCTCCACCCCAGCCTCCTCGGAGACCTGACTCCTCCCCCTCTCGGGAAGGCAGAGAGGCCCCGTTGCCCACATGCCGTCCAGGGTCAGAGCCTGTGGCCTGCCCCTCCAGAGCCCCCTGCACCTCACAGGCTGCTCTAGGAAAAAGACCACCTCGGCGCCCCACACCTGCCCTGCCCGAGTTCAAAGTCTAGGAGGGGGCCGCAGCTGGGAAGGGGACCCGAGGATGGTGCGAGGGAGCCCAGAGCAGGCAGGAATGCTCCAGGAGAGGAGGCACCAGAAGAGTGCTCCAGAAGGAGTTAGTGCGGAAGAGCTTGGGCAGAGCCTCTCTTAAATGTGTGTGTGTGTGCATATGTGGATTTTACTATTTATTTGGCTGCATGGAGGATCTTCTTTGAATCATGCCTTGATCTTTAATTAAGGCACATAGACTCTATAGTTGCAGCTCAGCTCACGGGCTCCAGAGTGCACCAGTTTAGTTGCTCTGTGGCATGTGGTCGCCAACCAGGGATCAAAACCCCATCTCCTGCAACCACTGGGCAACCAGGGAAGTCCCAGGCAAAGCCTCTGGCCACACTTGACCGGTCCTCTCCTGCTGCCAGGGCACAGCGGGGCTGGGGTGCTCAGGAGGGGTTTGAGCGGGACAGGGGTTCTCACTGGGCAGCAGGGCAGGAGGCAGTGGGCAGTGCCACCTCCACAAACACAACCCGTGGACGTTCCAGAAGTGATTGGGTCTTCAGCCCCAGCACGTGCGTTTGAAATACCATTTTCCCACTCTCAAAGTTCCTTGGAGAAAGGGTCAGTTCCACGTCCATGGCAGCCCTTGCAGTGAGCTGGAAATGGCCCACAAAGTTGTCTACATCCAACCCCTGAAACATGTGAGCATAGCCTCATTTGGAAAAAGCATCTTGTGGATATAATCACGGACCTTGAGATGAGGAGGTCGTCCTGGATCATCTGGGTGGGCACTGAGTGCCGTCACAAGTGCCTTTATGGAGAGGGATGGAGCGGGACACGGAGAGGGAGCAGTGTGAAGGCAGAGAAGATTCAGCCAGCCGTGAGCCGGAGGGTGCTGGCCGCCACCTGGGAACGGATGCCCTGGAGGAAGCACTGCTAACCCAGTGATCTCAGACTTCTGCCTTCCAGTACTTGAGAGAATAAATTTCTGTTGTTTTCAACAAGTCACCAAGTTTATGGTAGTTTGTTACAGCAGAGACAGGAAATGAACAGAGTCTGGGCATCCTGTTACACCAGATGGCAAGACATCCCATCTCAGAGACCAACTTCGATCGTCGGAAGGACCCAGGGGCCCACCGCAAAGCTCCTCACCAGCCCTGTCTGAGCACCAGGAAGGATGACAACTCATGGAAGCACAAATCCGCTGAATCTGTGTCTCCTTGACACACAACAGACAACTTGATTGTGTTGGAAGAGTGCTACAGAAGCAGCTCTTACAAACCAATTAAACTAAGAGAAAACTGGGAGCATGTACTTCCCTTCCTGCACAAACAGTAACCAAACAGGACGGGGAGCTGCCTCGTCCCTCAGGTGAGTCTCTCCGTCCGGTGGAGGGCGTTCTCAGACCCGAGACCACCACGCGGCCAGCTGACCACGCTGAGGACAACGGTGTTCTCTGAAAGTCCCCACCTCTAGAGCACTCTGGTCCCTGAGTCAAACTTGAATCTGATTCAGCCTCTGCGCTCAATTATCAGTAAGAAATCCCGAGGAAAACATGAAAAGATCCCAAGAGGGTGCAATCACCCAGACAAATGAGCAGCTTTCCGCAGAGCCGCCGCGTGAGGGGGTCACACTTGGCCAAGGTGAGGGCTGCGTCTGGGGGTCTCCTCATGGGTCACGTTCATCACTGTTGGCCTGTGCGTTTACCATGGTGTTTCCTATAGTGTGTTCTAGCTAGCAGATGTGGTTGTTTGTTTTCTTTAGGGAGACTGAGCCCAGAGCAGGGGTCCCCACCCCCAGACCAGTACCCCAGTGACTGCCCCGCCACAGCACACCTCGGCCTCAACGCAGGTCAGAATCACAAGCCGCTTCAGGGTCTTTATTGCCAGCAGGGAGAGGGGCCAAGCGGGCAGGGAGTGCAGCTGGGCCCGTGGGGTCCCCCGGAAGGGCTGCGGTGGTCGACGGCGGCTGCGCCCGGGGCACCCTGCTGGGTGAGGGGCGTGAGCAGGCCGGTCACCAGCACAGCACACCGGGGCAGTATTTGTCGACGAGCCCCTGGTAGTAGGGCCGCAGCTCGTCTACGTCCGGCAGGTTGGAGCTCTTGGTGTACAGGTCGAACTTGCTGCAGCACAGAGACGGCGGCCCGTGAAGCCCCCTGAGCTACACCCCCACCCCCACCCCGGCAAGACCGTGACAGTACTTGAACTCCTGCACCCAGGGCAGCATGGCCAGGTCCTGCTCGTTGCACAGCTGCTGGTAGTCGCCGAACTTGTGCCAGGGGTAGAAGGAGTGGAACCGGATGATGTAGAAGGCCTGTGGGGAGCCAGGCCTCAGGCTCCGGGCAGTGCTGGGTGGGGCGGGGCGGGGCTTGACCTTGGCTTGGTCCCCACCCCCTCCTACCTCTGGTGGGAGGGCGAATTTGTTGAACTTCATCATCCGGTACATGTACTCTGTGGGAGAGGGCAGGTCACCCGGGCACCCAGGGGCAGCCCCAGATGGTTCCCCCTGTCCTCCCCCCCAACCAGCCTCACCGTCATGGCCCCAGGACATGAGGACGTTCTCGAGCCCACAGTGAGGCTGGTACATGCCAAGCTCCGTGCTGCAGGGGGGGACAGAAGGTGGGGGGCTCAGGAGCAGGACCCCTGGAGGGGAAGGGGGGGAGGACCACGGCAAGGGAGGAGAAGGGAGCCACACCTGTACAGGGGGTCCTGGAGGTCAGGGTTGTCCTGGAACGTGCAGTCATGGAAGACCACAGAGGCCTGGGGACGGCAGCCAACTGGGAAGGTGTCTCCTACAACTGCCCACTGGGGACGGACAGACACGCAGCCATGGGTAGGCGTGACTGGCCTGCCCCCCCAAGTGGGTGTCCAGAACCTGGAGCGGAGGCTGTCCCGCACCCCGCCCTGCTGACCGCCCTCCACCCCTCTCCTCACCTGGGGCTCCCCTGCCAGAGCCAGGACCTTCCCCAGGTCGTGCAGGAGCCCGACGAGGTGGAACCAGTCTGGAGGAGAGGGAGGGACAGGGCAGGCTAGGGGGGTGCAGGGGCCAGGGCAGAGGCACAGTCCTGGGGCTGGTTGGGGGGACACAGGGCCTACTGGGAGAGGGCCAGCCCTCCCCCTTCCCCAGCACCCGTCAGGGCAGGTGGAGAGCACACCCTTGTCCGGATGGGCCTTCCGGATGCCCTCGGCCGTCTGGAAGGCATGGAAGGAGTTGGGGAAGTCCACGTCGGGGTCCGACTCATCCACCAGCCCGTCCAGCATGTCCACAGCCTCCATGATGGTCATCCTCTTATAGGAGAAGCCCCCGAACTGGGCATGCTGGGCCAGGAAGGGAGAGGTCAGTGTGGTCCCAGGGTCAGCCCTTGGGGTCTTGGGTTAGGAGTCGGCCACCTACCTTCCTCCTGACGAAATCCACGGTCTGCCACGTGTGCATAAGCTTGTAGGTGGCAAAGACACGGTCCAGGAGCGGGCCAGACTGCAAGCCAGAGAGTCAGCCAGGCAGCGCGTCAACCCCTGCCCTTCACACCTGTGGGGCCACTGCCTGCCTCTCCCAGGCCCCAAGGTGTGGACAGGGTGGCCCCAGGGTGGCCCCTGGAGCTGTGCAAGGGGACAGGGCAGGAGAGGCGGGGCCAGGGGGAGCAGTCCTCACCGTGTAGTTGCGGAAGCTGTCTTTGTCTTTGGCCGCTTCTGGCTCCATATCAGGCTGGTAGACCAGGGAAGGGTCTGGGTCCTGGTAGGGGGGGTGGGGGGTGAACCCATTTCACCAGAACACCAGCTTGATGAGGAAGGGAGGACACCCCATGGGGGCCGGGACTGTTGGATGTGGATCAGCAGAGAGGCGCTGGGAGCCCCAGGGCACCGGCACATGGCCTTGGCGAGCCCAAGTCAAGACTTCCGGCCCCGAGTTCTTATCTGCTGGGCGGATGCCGGGGATGTCTGCTCCGAGGGTGATGCTTGGCCGTAGCCGCACAGCACCCACACCCGGAGTCTCCTTCTCAGGACGCGGGTCCAAAGGGAGCCCAGTGTTTGGGCCCGTGACCTTTGCCCTAGATAGACCAAGGCCGGGAGGGAGCCCTTTGACCCAGATGGGTGACCCGGCAGAAACCCGCTGGGAGCGGGCCTGGGGCTCCGCCACTTTCCCTGAGCACACAGTCTGCGTGGGTTGGGGGTACTCACCGCAGCCACCTTCATCCTGAGAGGGGCAGAGCTCCATGGGCCTGCGTGCCCGTATATATGCCCACGGTTACATAAGTGACCGGACACCACCCAGCCCCTTGGCCTTGGCCCTCGGTAATGAGTGACCATCCACCCTCCTGCTGGCCTCTGAGAGTTAATGTGTCAGCATAGCAATACCCACCCCCCCACCCCCGCCCCAGCCAACCTCCATGTCCCTGCAGCAGCTGACCTGCCTGGGAGGTCGAGGCTGCTGTGTAGCCAGATTCCCACCCCTGCCAGGAGCTTTAAACTCCTCCAGGACGCTGCCCCTCCCAGCTCCCTATCTTCCCTGGTCAGGGTGGGGTGGGGCTTATTTCAGAAAAATATTTTGACATTTTTGACATTTTTTAAAGAACATTTATTTATTTGGCCAAGCGGGGTCTTGGTTGCCGGGCTCAGCAGTTGCAGCGCTCTGGCTAGGTGCTTGATGGTGCGTGGGATCTCAGTTCTCCGTCAGGGTCCTTAACCAGGGGAGCTCCAGGGAAGTCCCCTTTGACACTCGTTTAGAAGGGATGGAAGACTTTATTCTTGATTGCGAGGTGGGAGAGATGTTCAGATGCTCCGCTCGGAACACAGCAAGGTCAGCTGGGGTTTCACAGCCCTGGGGTGGGGGTGGGGGACTGGGCAGGGTTCAGGGAAAACTCCCAGAGGTGGGGGCAGCCTTGCTAAACCAACTTGACAGGATTCTGTCCAGGGTGGGATTCTTGCTAATACTGGGCAAGGCTCATGGCTCAGAGAGGCTCAGGGGATCTTTGTCAGGCTCTGGCGCTGAGGCTCCATCTCCAGTCAGGGCAGAGATGAATTCATGGCCTGGGTCATGCGAGGGCCAGGCTTAGCGGTTGGACACACAGCAGGACCACACGGCCTGGAGCTGACGACAGTGTCATCGGAAAGAGGCTGAGCTCTGGAGAAGGCTGAGATCGGGGTACAGTCTGGGCCAGGAGAGGGCAGTGGGCCAGGTGTTCTCCACGCGGCTCCTCCTGCCCTCCTGACAGTCAGCTGGGGGTGCTTGGCCCCCCATTTAAAACGGCAGAGTGCTCTCAGCCCCGTGAGCCGCGGCGCCTCCGGCGCTCCGCGAGCCGAGCATCCCTCGCGCTCTGTGCTCCTGAGGTGGGTTTCCTCCGCCTCCTCCCACGGACATGTCAGTCTCTGGGTGGGGGCTGAGGTTTCATTCGCTGTTTCTACAAGTGGTCTGCAAATATTTGCTTCAGGGATGGAGAGGGGACTCCAGGGAGGAGACTGGACCCATCACCCCAAAGCAGGTTGGTGGCTTGGACCGAAGGGAGGAACAAAGGGCTGGCCAGCGGGTCTGGATGAGGGCGGGAGACAGGACGAGGACAGAGAGGTTCTGGCCGGATCGGGAGCAGCGGGAGGTGCGTGGGTGGGGTCCCGGTGGGCTTCCCCCAGGTCTCCAAGCAGGCTGTCAGACAGGTGGCTGGGACATGGCCTGGAGCTTGGAGGCCATGTGGACAACAGTGTAATGCTGTGACCTTGACAGGTGACCCGAGGAAAAATGGCCTGAGGCTCAAGGAGCACCTGGGGCCGGGCATCGCAGCCCTGGGGGTCGCGCGGCGGGCCGTGTTGCCTCGTGGAGGCGCAGCGTAGGGCCCTGTTCCCGGCCGGCGAGCATCCCGTACTGTACCGCAGGGACTTTGCCCCAGGGCCGGGGCCACGGGGGGTTTTGCCCAGCCGAGCTCCTGACTCCCTGGCCCGGCCTTCCTGGGGCCTCCTCTTCCTCATCCCGGAGCCCCTCTGGCCCTCACGGCCCACCCTCTCCCCGCCCACTCTTCCGACACCCCTCAGTGACCACAGGCCTCTCCAGCCCTGGCAAGCACCTATTCCAGCCTTCGCATGGCATCCAAGCTGCTGCAGCCGCCCTCCGTCCACCCCTCCAGCCGGGCAGGGACCAGCCCGGGCTGACCTCCCGCGGCCCGGTGGAGGGGAGGGAAGCCAGGAGCTGGAGGAGTGAGCACGAGGGTGGCGGTCCCCAGCTGTGGATCTGTGGGTGGGCACTGTGGTGCCCGCAGGCCCGGCCCTGCTCTCTGGCTGAGAGCTGAGGTAAAGGCGGTGCTCCCCTCACTCGGTGGCCGAAAGGATGACATGACAATCGTTGACAAATTAAGTGCTGCAAGAAGCGTCTGCTGAATAAGGGAAATCGCCTTTCTGAACCCAGTGAGACCCGGGTGCCAGGACAGAAGGCTCCGGCTCCCAGCATGGAACTCCTCCCCCAGCTGCCACCCTGCCCCTCCAGACTCCACCTCTGGCTGACTTGTCCATTGATAACCAGGCCAGTCTCCTTTCCCAGGCTCCGCTTGTCCCCACACCTGGTCCCATCGGGTCCCCGCGCTGGGCAGGAGGGGCTCAGGGAGCCCCTGTGGCCTGCGGAGCCCTGACTCTTGGTCGGCCACCCCTACCCACCTTGAGCTAAGGTTCTGCCTTAACTGCAAGATTTGGGCCGGGAGAATTGCCACCCCCACCCCACTCCCACCCTGCCCTGGGGGGTGGGAAGGGTGCTCTACCTAGCTCCAGGACCCCTCCACCCTCTCCCCAGCTGCCCTCAGGGTGCAGGCAGAGATCTCTATTGCTACCCTGGACCCAGCTGGAGCAAAGCAGCCCAGCCCTAACTCTACCACGTTAGGACGAGTGGCCAACTCAGAGTCCGTCTCTCCTGCTGCCCAGAGGAGGTCCCCGACATCTGCCCCACGTCCTCAGGCAGACCCTCTCCTCTGCACCCCATTCTGGCATCTAATGCTACCAACCGCCTCCTCTCAGCCCTGTCCAAGTGTTACCCTCTCTCGGTGCAGAGCCCCTGGGTGATCAGACTCCTCTGGGCCCACACATGGGCCTCTATGTCCACAGCGATTGGAGGCTGGTTGCTGCAGAACGTGGCGGGGGAGGGTGGGGCAGGGGTGTTCGCTGGTGCCTGCACTGCCTTTCTAGGGGCTTCTCTCTGCAGGAGCTCTGGGCTGGGGGCTCAGCTGCAGCCCTGGGGTTGGGGTGCAGCATCCCAGGTGGGGCAGGCCTGCGCCCCCACTCAGCCATAGCTGTGGGGGCTGCTGGGGTCCACGGGGGCCGAGTCCCGGGGGCCGGCCGACCCAATGAGCTGCCACAGGCGGTGGCTGAGGTTCTGCACCTGGCAGGTACCCAGCACACAGCCCACACGCAGGAGCTGGGCTCTGGGCCTGTGGGGACCCAAGTGTCGGCGGGGGCCATTCCGGAGAGGCTGACCCCTGGCGGGGGCCAGGCTGACACTCTTCTTGGGCTGGAGGGCCTGGTGCAGCTTCCAGATCGCAGGAAGCGCTGCAGCGTGCTGAGGCTGCGAGCCACTGGCAGGCGTCCGGGCTGGGGGCTCCCTGCACAGGGAGATGGAGGAAGTAAACCCAGTGGTCCAGCATTTCAGGGAAGCCCACAGCTTTCCAATAGCCTGGAGCATGGCCAGGGGAAGCCCACAGCCCCCAAGCCATTGGCCAATAGGCCAGGGGAAGCCCACCCCACCCCCCAGGCTGGAGCATGGCCAGGGGAAGCCCCCAAGCCATGGCCAGCAGGCCAGGGGAAGCCCACAGACCCCACGCCATGGGCCAGCAGGCCAGGGGAAGTCCTGTCAGGGCTCGGGTTCTGGCCCTCAGCCATCTAAGTAGCCCATTCAAGGGCTGGGCAAGCGGCTGCCTGATCTCCCTGGGCTACTCTGCTCAGGACTCAGGTTTATGCCCTCTCAGCCCTTCCCTTGGGGTTGGGGAAGGTGGGCAGGTGTGGGAAGCCCCTTAACCTCCCCTCCCACAGCTGACTCTCCTTCTGAGGGGTCTGCTCTGCCAGTGGGGCAGTGGGCATGCCTTAGAAGGGCAGGCAAAGAAAAAGGAGCCTTCTGCCTTGCTGGGCGGGGTGGGGTGGTGGTGCCCACGGCCTGGGGCTGGATTTAGCAGGTGAGCCTTAGCAGCAGAAGCGGGTTTCCCCCAATCCGGGGTCCTGGGGCGCGGCGGCGGGGTGGGGCCTTCCGGATCATCTGGTTTCCTGTCCCGGCAGCCAGGGTGGTCTGAGACCTGCTCACCTGGGTCGCGTGGGCGGCCGGCTCCCAGCCAGGCCTAGGGACAGCGCGCCTGGGAGCTGTAGGTAGAGGAGGCTGATGCAACCGAGGGTGACCGTCAGGAGCTGGGCCATGCGGGCGGGGCCGGAGGGGGCGGCGAGCCGGGCAGGTGTAGGGGGCGGCCCCAGGCCCGCAACGCTTCCGCGGGTGCCTCGGGGCGGGTGCCTCGGGGCGTAGACGAGCCTGTTGGTCAGTTGGCGAGGGTCTCTGGCAGGCAGTGCGGGCGCCTCCTCCGTCAACTTGTGCCCAGAGTCCTGCTGGGGCCGGAGCCCCAGCACCTCCCGGACTAAATAGTCTTCCAGGGAGGCGGAGCCGGACGCGCCGACGGGGCGGGGTCCCACCCTTCCCCACCCGGACCCCCAGTGGGGCCGCTTCTGGGGACGGGGCGGCGGGCCAGGGACCCCGGGAGCCAGCCTCGCCTCCGCCACCTTCTGGTGGGAGACCCTGTCCCGGGGCCTGGAGGGGCCGAACTGTCCAGGGTGAAGGAGAGCGTGCTGCGGGGTGTGGTCGCGGGGTGGATCCCGCCCACCGCCCTGGGGCTCGCCCCCAAATTTCTGAGCCAATGAGAGGCGGAGGCCAGGCCAGAGGAGATTTTGAGACCCCCCCCCTCCTCCAGACAGCGCCCAACAGCTCTATTCCTGAAAACTCGACCTACTCCCCCGCTGGGTTTCCCCCGGCGGCTCCGACGGTAAAGAATCTGCCTACAGTGTGGGAGACCCGGACTCGATCCCTGGGTTGGGAAGATCCCCTGCAGAAGGGGAAAGGCTATCCACTCCAGTATTCTGGCCTGGAGAATTCTATGGATCATATAGACCAGGGGGTTGGACACAACTGAGCGACTTTCACACATTTCCTCCCATTACTGAAACACTGAATGGTTTTTGTAAGAAATTTAAATAGGTAAGAACTCTTAATTGCCACCCACTGTGGATTCCTTTCCCAGGCAAGGATGGGCGCTGATTTTTACTTTCTCTTCTGTGCATTTCTTTTGGGGGGGGGGTGTCCTGTGTGTGTGCGTTATATATGCACACATATCCATATGCAGGCAAAGACATCTGGAAACACAGCTTCAGCTGAAGCTCCAGTACTGTGGCCACCTGATGCAAAGAGCCAACTTGCTCAAAAGACCCTGATGCTGAGAAAGACTGAAGACGGGAGAAGGGGCGACAGAGGACGAGATGTATACACTGCACCACAGACCTGATGGCCATGAATCTTTACAGACTTCTGGAGATAGTGGGTGACAGAAGAGCCTGGCATGTTACAGTCCATGAGGTCACAAAAAGACACAACTTAGCAACTGAACGATAATGACAACAAACATAGAGACTGCCATTCTTTCTTATGACTGAACCTACACCAACAAGTAGGTCTTCTGTGACTTCACTGATCCTTTACTGGGGGACAATTAGGTGATTTCCAGGCTTTCCAAGAGCAAGTACCCTGCTTCGTGAGCTCATGGATGTGTCCCTACAGGATATAGTTGCAGGCATGGGAATTCTGGCTAAAGGTGAGCTCGTGTTTGTGTTGACAGGTGGAGCCAAACTACTCTCCACAAGGCTGATGCACTGTCAGCTGATGAGGGCCTTGCTGCCAGGGTTCCTCACCCCTGTGTCCATCTGAGAGGGGACAGTTCTCCCCTCTCATCCCCGGACGTCTGTGCATCTCTGTTCGTGTGTCCTCTCTGTCTTCCCACCCCAACCTTGCTCCCGCTGTGAGGTCATCATAAGTGTCCTGGTCACTCTCCCTCCCTCCTCCTGCACAGATCATGGGAGCTCAACAAACACAGCTGGATGAATAAATTAACAAGTGGTGGCCACTTGCCATGTTAAAGAGCTTGGTTTACGACCTGAGGCAGGTAGGGAAGCATCAGCAGGTATTCTCGTTTCTATTTGTTTATTTTTACCGGAAGGAGGGTGGGTGATGTGATCACATTTATGTTAGAAAAGTGGGATTCAGCAGGGAGGTGGGTATGGAGTGCTGGCAGGAAGGATGCGGTGGGGGGGGGGGTCAGAGACACAGAGCAGGGGGAGGGGGGAGGGGTGGGCAGACGAGGGGAGGAGAGGAGGGGTTAGCTGCCAGGGGGACATGTGGGCAGGAATGTCTGGCTGGCCTCCAGTGTCCCGGGGGCTGGGGCTGGAGAGAAGGCAGGACTGGAGCGCCATCTGGGGAGTTTCGGAGCTGGCACGTCTGTGGGAGGCGGGAGCGTGGTGGGCATCACCCTCAGACGGTTCAGAGAGTGGGAGGGGGGCAGGCAGAGGCCCCGGGGCAGGCCGCCCCCTCCCCCGTCCCCCTCAGCGTGCTGTGCGAAGTGCTGCCAGGCTTGTGCTTCCAAAACACAAGTGCTCACACCCCTCACCCACCGACAAAGGAGCATTAGTGTGTCCCCTGGTGGGCCAGGGCTTAAGACTCCGTGCTTCCAGTGCCGGGCGTGTGGGTTTGACCCCTGGTTGGGGAACTAAGATCCCACAAGCTGTGTGGTGTGGCCCAAAATTTTTTCTTAATTTCTTAAATTTACTTTGCTTATTTTTTAAAAGCTTCTCTCGCTTTACTTATTACTTTTGGTTGTTCCGGGTCTCTGTGGCTTTCTCTAGTTGCGGCAAGCCGAGGCTCCTCTTCCCTGCGGTGCACAGGCTCTTCCTTGCGGAGGTTTCTCTGGTTGCGGAGCACACTCAGCTCAGCGGCTTCATCACCGCAGCACTCGGGCTCAGCAGCTGTGGCGGGTGGGCTTAGTTGCTCCTCTGCATGTGGAATCTTCACAGACCAGGGATCAAATCTGTGTCCCCTGCTTTAGCAGGTGGATTCTTATCTACTGCACCACCACGGAAGTCCAATTTTTTTTTTTTAACTCGACAAAGGAAAAAGAAATCAAAATTCCCAGTCTCTACGTCAGGCAGAGGAAAGCCTCAGCAGTGTCCGTCTGCCTGCCGCACTGTATTCTCCCTCTCAGAACACCTGCTGCCACCGAAGGCCTGGGGTCTCGTTTCCCCCAAAGCCCCTGGGCAGGGTGTCCTCTGGCATCAGAGTGCAGCCTGGGAGCTTATTTCACCCCACGCCTCCGGACTGGGGCAGAGACCCCTGTGATCCCATAGCCCCTGTGTGGCACAGCTCGTGGCACTTGTGGTCTTTAACTGTCCATGTGCCGCACCCCCCCTACCCTGGGGGAAATCCACAGGCTTCCTCCACTGGTGCTCAGTGCAGAGCCACTTCTGGGGATGACAGGCTGGCCACCAGAGCACTGCTTGGCCATGGAAACAAACAAGAAGCAGACCAGGGAACCGCAGGAGGCGTGCTTGCCACAGTGGAGGAATGGTTTGGAGAGTTCAGCATGGGGCAGGAAAAGCCAGGGCGGCCTTTGGCTGCAGAGACGCGTCTAGTGAGGTTTTGCTTGAGTGTCTTAAGGTGGGAGAAACTGAGTTTGATCCTGATGGTGAGGATCCTAGAGAGGGAAGATGAGGCTGGAGCACCAACAGCAAACAGCCGGAGGTGGGTAGGGGGCAGGAGGGGCAGAGTCTCTGTGTGACTGCGGCAGGGGTGAGGGGCAGACTTGGGGCGATGCAGGTCTGTTTTCTCCAGTGGGGTCATCTTGGAGACACTGGGGGGAGCACCAGAGGTTTGAGGGAATTGCAGAGCGGAGAGCGCTGGCCACTCGGCTGGCTGAGCGGGGGAGAGCAGCCACCTGCAGCTGGGGCCTCGGTGTCACTGTGCTCACTCTGCACCAGCTGGTGCTACAGGCCTGGAGGAGACAGGTGGGCAGGACTGTGCATGGCTGGGGTTTGCCAGCTGGGTACAGTGAAAACAGTCGGGGAGGCGGGGGCGAAGGTGTTGGCAGGATGACTGGCATTGGAGCCACGCTAGGTGGGGGTGAAAGGATGTAAAGGGAGCCAAGGGGTCCAAGGACTTGAGAAGGCAAACTGCTGTGGGTGGGGAGGTGCAGACCCTCAGGAGGGGGAGAGGGACAGGGAGCTAGCAAGAAACTTGAGCAGGGGTACCATGATCTGGAAGTGACCCTAACCTTACTCTTGACCCTAAAGTGCCTCTGAGAGGGCTTAGGGAGCGGGCTCCTTGCAAACAGGGTGTGAGGGTGGGGGAAGATGGGGGGCAGGGTCCCCACCGTCTCTGCAGGAGAGCCTGTCTTGGGCTCAGGCGCCAGGCCAGAGGGCTTGCCGGGGACACTGCCTGCCCATGCACGAGCTCAGTGGCGTGGCAGTGTGGTGGCCAGGACATTTTTGGGTAGAAGTGAGAAAAACCAACTCCAGACAGCTGGGGCAGAAAGGAGAGGTTCTCGTCCCAGTGTTCAACAGAAGCAGAAGGGGCTGTGACGGAGGCTGTGCCCAGGACAGGGCAGGGGGCCCGGTGGTCCTCTCCTTCCGCCCTCTCTGGGTTGGGTTCTTGGGGCTCCCGCCTGCGAGGGGCGGAGCAGGACCTTCAGCAGCCTGTTCCTTCACAGGTTCTTAAAGTGCCAAACTTATCCAGAAACAAGCTCCCTGTCCCAGCGTGTCAGCGGCAGCCCCGAGGGTCCCCCGCCCCCGCGTGGCGTCTCTCCTAGAGTGTCTGCCCCAGACTCTGAGCCCCTCCTGCCAATCCGTGTGCCATGCGGGGCCCGAGGGTGTGGGGCACTGCCGGGACCCTCAGCGAGGCAGCCTGCTCCCTGCTTTTCACGGCAGGGTGTGCGGCCCGCTGTTTTGAAGGTATGTATGTTAAGCATTTCGCCTCACTGAGACAGGGCTCCCGAGTGGGGCCAGAGCCCTCCTCAGGCGGGGAACCCCAAGGGCAGGCCTGAGTGGGCGCCCCCCGTGCCAGGCCGGCGGCCCCCGGGACGCCCCAGGGCCCCTCCCAGTCCCGGAGGCCCGTGCGCAGGGCTACGCCTTCCAGTCTTCCTCCGGGCTGACAGCGCGGGCGGGGAGACCCTGGGAGCCGCGCGGACCTGAGACTGAGAGCGCCCGGGGCAGGGCCCGAACCCCTCGCCCTGCGAGGGCGCCGCGGCCGCAGGGCGCGCTCCCACCCGGGCCGCGCGGGCCTCCCACCCGGAGCCACTGCCGCTGTCACCGCCTGGGGGCGGGGAGACGCGGAGCCCCGCCCCCAGAAGCGCGGCCCAATGAGGACGCGCCGCTCCGGGCCCCGCCCACCGGGCCGGGGGGCGAGGGCGCGCAGGCGCACGGCGCGCCCGGGCGGGCCGGCGGGCTGGGAAGATGGCGGCGCGAAACCTGGCGGCCGCCGCGGACCAACCCCGGGGCGTCCGGGGCGCGCGGGCCGGGGCCGGGGCCGGGCCATGAGCGCGCCGCCCTCGCGTGCCCGAGCCGCGGAGCCCGCCCGCGCCCCTCGCCATGGCGCGGCTCGCGGACTACTTCGTGCTGGTGGCGTTCGGGCCGCACCCGCGCGGTGAGTGCCGGCGCGCGGCCGCGGGCTGAGGGCCGGGGGCCGGGAAGGGGCGACGGGGCGGCCTCGGGCCCGCCGGGCACTCGCTGCGCGGGGCCCGCCGCCCGGGGTCGGGGGTCACGGGGGCCGGCCTCCCCGACGTGGGCCGCGCGGCGTGACGGGGCGGGCCGAGCTCGCCGGCCGCCGTCAGGGCAGAAGCGGCCCGGCCGCGCCTCGGCGTCGCCGGGAGGCGGGAGGGCCCCGGGCGGCTCGGCCTGCGCCTCCCAGCTGGGTGGGACGGGCTCCCTCCGCGGGGCCGACGGCCGGGCGGCTCTGCCTCCAGGGACACGAGCCGCTCAGTCAGCTGCAAGCCCCTCTCCCACTCGCGGGGCCGCTGGCCTGGAGCCTGTGGCCCCTGTGTCGTGTCTCAGGCCCGGGAGGCTGGGGGGCGTGCAGACAGGTTTGGGGCTATGGGACTGCTTCTTGAAGAGACGGCGTTTGAGCCGGAATTCGGAGGACTTCGGGAGGAACCGTGGGGAGAAGAGAGAAGAGTGTTCCTGGCAGAGGGCCTGCCCAGCTCATACCTGCCCGCCAAGCCCCTGGTGGGAGCTCGGCCTGGTGACTGGTGCCTGGCCGGGGGGTCCGTGTCTCGGGTCACCACCTGCGTCTGAGAGCCCTTCAGCCCAGGGGGTAGGAAAAAGCCTGCCGATGCCATCAGCAGCGGCCCGTGGAGACGTCGGCGCTGGGGAGTGCGCGTTGGGGGGTGCGCTAGGTGCGCCAGGCCCCGCGTTGCCCTTTGTGTACGGGAGCGCGTCTCTTCCTCCAGCAGCCCGCCGAGGGCTCCCAGTCGTTGCCCCCGTCTGTACGCTGCAGCCGGGCCAGAGAGGTTGAGTGCCTGGTCTGAGCCACTACAGAGGGAGTGGGATTTGCACCCAAGCTAACCCAGAGCCTCGCTGTGGGCTCAGACCCCAACTACAGGAGGGCAGGCGTGGCTTTGGGGTTGGTGGGGATGGCTGTGTGTCAGGTTAGGGCTGAGCCTTGAGTCTGAAGGTGGGGTCAAGACCCGCACTCTACCCTGCTTCTTGACGCCTGGCTGCCGCTGTCAACATCCAGAACCCAGACCGTCTCCCCTCCTTGCCTCGCTCCTGGCCGAGCCTACACCTGCTGGGCCCCTCACCCTCCTCAGTGCCCTTCTGCACAGCGCTCACTCCTCTACCTGTCTTGTCCGCCCGACACCCTCGGTCCTGAGCACGTCTCTCCCTTCAGGGAGGGTGTTCTTCTGGGCCAGGACCAGTTCTCCTCACCCTGCAGCCTGCACGCGGCAGGCTGTCAGTGCTGTACAGGCCCAGCGGGAGAGCCGTCTTCTCCAGGACACGTGGGGTGGGGCAGCGAGAAGGCCATGCCACCTGCAGCAGGGGGTGCCCAGGGTCTGGGGCAGCCGGGCTGGCTGAGGTGCAGCCCCAGCATGAGGGCCCCAGGACTGCATAAGCAGTGTGGGCTTGGGGGCTGAGGACGCCATGGGCCGTGTAGGGGAGGCCTGAGGAGGCAGAAGCCGGGGGAGGCATGCTAATGGTGGCAGCAGCTGGAGTGAACGTCAGGGAGAGGAGAGGCGGCCTCAATGGGCTCCACGACAAGCTGACTGAAGCCATGCGGGCGGTGGGCACCCGCGGGGTAGGTGGCCTCTGAGTAGGACAGGGGAGAAGGCTGGTGCCACAGTGCCTGTCACGCTGAGTGACAGGAGGGAGTGAGTCTCAAGATGTCCCCTGCAGTAGGGCTGGGGGGCCGTGGAACCCCCTAACCACTACCTTCTAGGATTGGAGCTGGTCAGCTGCTGGCCGGCCACCTAGCCTCAGGGCCTTCCTTGGCAGGACTGGTCCATCCTGTGAGGAACAAGCCCACAGGCGGGAATCCTGGCTGTGGGGCTGAAGGAGAGCGGGCGGTGGGGAAGTCTGGAGCAGAGGAGCACGGCCTGAGGCTCCTGCCTTGCCTCTTGATGCCTCTGTGACCTCGGGCCAGTCTTTCGGCCTCTGCGCCTCAGTCTCCTCTTCTGGTGACGGGATGAGTCATAGAGGCCTCCCCACCGGCTGCCGTGAACACGAGATGGGCATGCACACATGACACGTTCACACAGGAAGGTCCAGGAAGTGAGGGGTGTCTTCTTAATGCTGAGCTCCACATGTGTGGACACTCGTGGCAGTGGGCGCCTTTGCTGGAGGTAGAGGACCCCTGCCTGCTGGCAGGCCTAGGACTTGAGGCCAGGGTCACAGGGCCTTCGGGCTTAGTGGGGAGGGTCGGCGTGGTGGATGTCTTGTCCCTGGCTGGCATCTGGACATCTTCCTTGCCTGAGGGAGCATCCTGGTTTTGTGGGACTACCTGGCAGAAGGCTCTAGGTAGGAGGGCAGGGAGGGGCTTGGGTGGGACCCTTCCATTCATCTCAGAGGCTGCAGGCTCCTCCCCTGATGAGTTGGGGGCGCTCCTCACTGAGGATCTGGGTTTAGCACCCTGGCCCAGCTCTGGGAACGTCACGGGGGCCAGAGAGCCCCTCCCATGCCCATTTCCTGGCCAGGGTGGTCCCTCGCAGAGGTCAGCTGATGTGACAGTGTGCCGGATGCCGGGGTGTGTTTTTAGGAGCCGGAGACACTTTGGGCTTGATCGGATGGCTGGTGCGTACCTGCCAGGAGGAGGGGTGGGGCCCTCCTGGAGCTGGGCTGCTCCCCGCTTGTCTGAGGAGAGGGCTCTCCAGCCCTGGCCTCACTCCTTACTGTGCTGAGCCGGTCACCTCTCCCCACCCATGGCCCTGCTCCCCTCTGGAGCAGGTCGGAGCTGTTTGGTGTTTGGGCTGGTTGGGGCTGGGAGCCCAAAGGGTCCAAGGCCTTGGGTCAGAGCCAGGCTGGTCTGACCAGGAGATTGGAGAGGCTACAGCCCCTCTGCAGAGTCCTGCGCTCTGGCCGCGGGGGGGTGCGCTGGGGGGGTGGGAGGCCCTGTGTTGAGGTCTGGGGGGGTGAAGCAGCAGGAGGGTGCTGTCCTTTCCACGGCCGGGCTGGTCTCCGGGCGTGAGCGCTGAGTTGGGGGGGTGGCCGCCTCTGTCCCCAGCACTTGCTGGCCTGGGCTGGCCCGGGCGTCGGAGCCTGGCACTGGTGGCAGCGTTGCTGGGGATGACAGACGCCCTCTCTGTGCCCCCCCCGCGGAGTTGACTGTGCGGAGAGTGGCTGCAGGAGGAGGCTCTTGAGATGTCTGCGTCTCAGGGGGCCTCTGTGCCCTTTCTCCAGTCCCCCAGAGGCCCGCCCTGTGACGCCCTGCCATGCTGGCTGGGTTAGTCCTGTCACTGTGGAGGTGGGGTCCTCCCTCCTGTCCACCCGAGATGGGGCAGCTCTGATGGGGAGGAACTCAGCTGCTGGAGGCCCCTTCCGTGGCCTCAGAAGCTGGGGTTGGTGGGAGTGCTGGGCGATGGGGCAGAGACCCCCCCTACCCCCAGAACCCAAGCCCGCAGCCTGGTTGCAGCCGGGCCCTTGTTGGCACAGAGCGGAGGTAGGGGCTGGGGTCTCGGAGAAGAGGGAGGGGGTCAGGACAGGTCCATGGCCCTGCTGTGAGCGGGGCTCCGGAAGCTGTCCGCATGCCCCCCAGGAGCCTGTCTGCCTGTGGGGTGGGAGGGGATGGGCGTGGGAGGAGCAGCTAGAGGCTGGTTGGCCTGAGGGCTGCGCGGGCACAGGTGCAGCGCTGGGCGCAGGATATAGCCTCCTGCTGCTGGAGCGCCTGTCTGGCCGACAGGTGCCCCAGGAACCCCAGAAGGCAGTGGTAGAGGGTGGGAGGTTCCCGGGGTCCCACCGCAGCCCCCATGCTTGGGCAGGGTTTGGAGAGCTGGCTTGAGGAGGTGATGCTCTTTGGGCTGAGATCTGAGGACCGGGTTTGGGGCTGTCCTGGCTCAGAGGAGGAGCTGGCGGGGGTCTGCTCAGCACCCCACCTGGCGCCCCAGCCCCCTGCTGCCCCCTCACCTCTGTCGGTAGAGGGGAGGGCTCCAGGTCCAGGTCCAGGAAAGCCTGCTCTTTGGAGGCAGAGCCTGCTTTGGTAGTTGATGCTCCGCACGATGGATGGGTCATGGGGGGCCGGTGGCTGGTTCCTCTGCCGGCCTCCCCGGGACAGGGGGAGGGAGGCGGGGGGAGGCCGTGGGGAGCAGCCCTCTGCAGGCTGCCTGCCTTGGCTCTGGGAGGGTGCGGGGGCAGAGGCTGCCGTCCTCACCCGCGCACCGCCCCCTCCTCCCTACGCCTGCTGCCTCGTGGCAAGAACTGGGTGAGCCCTGGGTGCCAGCCAGGGCTGCGCCCAGATGGTGGTTTGGGGCTGCACACAAGCTGGCTTTGGGGGCGTGAATGGGGAGGAGCCTGGGCTTGTTGAGGGTGGCCCCGGGGTGGGCCTGGAGGGGCCCGGGGTGTGTGTGTGTAGGTGGGTGTGGCACCAGCAGACACCTGTCCTCCCCACCCTGTCTGGTCTGCCACCTCATTTGGTGTCAGTGGGGGGAGGGAGAGGGCAGCAGGAAGCTGAGGTTTTGTGAGTCAGAGTCACAGCCCTTCCCCCTCCCCCAGCTGGCAGCCACCTACCTGCTGCTGGCCTTCTTCCTGGAGGGTGGTGGGCCCGAGACTGCAGCCCAGCTCCCCTGCCCTCTGCTTGCCAGCGCCCTTGGGTGCAGGCCTGCACCCAGGCCCCAGCTCTGTCTGAGGCTCCTGCCTTGGCACAGTTCAGGTTCAGAGTGGCTGGACGTGGGACGGTCTCGCTGGTCCGCAGAGGCTGCATGCTTTGGCTTTCCAGCCCTCCCTCTGCTCCTGCTCCTTGGCTTGGGCGGCAGTTAGTCGGCAGTCAGTCGAGGCTGGCCTGAGCGGAGGGCGAGCGGAGGGCGGACCCGCTCCAGTATGGGACGTGAGGGTGGAGGGATTTTTGTCTCTCCTGCTTGAGCTGCTGCCTTGCTGGCAGGCACTTGAGGAACAGAGACCCCTGTTCATCCTCCACGAGTTTGGTGAGGGAAGTGGTTCCCTGACTGGGCCGGCATCACACCTCCAGATTTGGCTCCATGGAGGGTGGGCAGGAGGGAGGGGTCTCCAGCTGGCCCTGCCCATGTGGGCTGGACTGGGAACAGTGCCTTGGGCATGGAGGGGGTCTCTGGGGAGCACGTGGGAGCTGAGAGGCTGGGGTGCAGGGACATGCCCTTCCCCCGTCCAGGGGGCCCAGGGCTGCACACAGCTGCATGGTGTATGCATGGTGGGTGTGTGTGGTGGTCTGCGTGGGCAGGGGGCAGAGCTGTGCCCACCAGCTTCAGGGCTCAGGAAAGCCTTCCTGTCAACCCCTCTCTGGTCTTCTTCTGGGGCCTTTGCTGGTCCTGTCTGCCTCTGAGGCAGCAGGAGCATGCAGCAGTCTGGGGCCGTAGGCCCAGGTAGTCCTTCCCTGGCACTGACACCGGTGTGAGACCTTTGTCGGGCTGGCGGGGGAGGGGAGGCAGGGCCGAGGGCCTGAGCTAGGGGCTGGCCGGGGCTCGGAAACAGCTCTCCCCTTGCTGGAGCTGGCTTGATGCATTGGGGGTGCTGGGGGGCTCTGGGGGAGCCGGCGTGGGGGGCGGGACCTGGGGCGAGGGACTGAGGGTGGGCAGGTTGAGCGCCCCTCGCTGCCATCCCCTGGGCTGGGGCGCCTGCGCTCTTTTTTTTTTTCTTTTTTTGAGTCTCTCATAGTTTTACTTCTTAAAATTTCCAGGTCTTTAAAAAAATTTTTTATACGATTATAGTTAATATATAATGTTGTGTTAAGTTTCTGCTGTGGAGGAAAATGGATTAACTATATATACATCCACTGTGACTCAGACAGTAAAGAATCCGCCTGCAGTACAAGAGACCCTGGTTCAATCCCTGGGTTGGGAAGATCCCCTGGAGAAGGGAAAGGCCACCCACTCCAGTATTCTTGCCTGGAGAATCCCATGGACAGAGGAGCCTGGTGGGCTACAGTCCATGGGGTCGCAAAGAGTCGGACACGACTGAGCAAGTAACACACGTGGTTTTATGGGTTCCATTCCCGTGAAGGTCGTTTCAGAGTGTTGAGTAGTTTCCCGCGCCCTGCGGGGGTCCCCGGTCAGCTCTCCATGTCTGTGGAGTGCTGTGTGCGTCAGTCCCAGTCTCTCAGTTTATCCATCCACCCTTCCCCCTGGTGGCCATTAGCTTGTTTTCTACTCTGTGCGGAGGCCTGTGTGCTCTTGGGGCCCCCGACCTACAGCCGGGCTCCTCTCCATGCCCCCCGGTGGCCCTGGGCTCCGTGGCCGCCTGGCAGCGTCTCCTCACGCGATCGTCTTTCGGGAAACCATAGGTCTAGGAGCTGGGGCTGGTCTGGTGCCAGATGAGGGCAGGTGGGTGAGATGTCTCCGCTTGGACCCTCGAGGCTCCTGTCGCATGGAGGTGTGGGGCTCGGGAAGTGCCCTGACCCCCTCTTGTCCTCAGGGAGTGGGGAAGGCCAGGGCCAGATCCTGCAGCGCTTCCCAGAGAAGGACTGGGAGGACAACCCGTTCCCCCAGGGCATCGAGCTGGTGAGTGGGGCGCCCCGGGGCCTGGAGCTGAGGGCTGGGGGTGCCGAGGCGGCGGGAGAGATGCTGCGGGCCCTCCGTGGTGCCCGGCCCTGCTGGGTACAGGGAGACGTCGCTGCCCTGGAGGGCCGCGGGGGGTGCCGGCTGCCGGGGGCGGGAAGCTCACGGCACATCCCTCACGCTCTCCCTCCCTCACGATGGGGGGCCAGTCCAGCATCCCAGGGTCCTCGCCCCCATGGTGCGCCTGGAGGCTCCTACCTCCTCTTGTGGGCGGGGTGCTGAGCTCCAGCAGGCAAGGCACCTGGGTCGCAGAGCCCGGTGCCCCCTGGTGCTGGGGCCCAGCCTGCAGGCCCTGGCTCTGCGGCCCCTCGAGGTCTGGGGGCAGCGGGAGCTGACCGCTGGCCGGCCCTCCCTCTCAGTTCTGCCAGCCCAGTGGGTGGCAGCTGTGTCCTGAGCGGAACCCGCCCACTTTCTTCGTCGCTGTCCTCACTGACATCAACTCCGAGCGGCACTACTGCGCCTGTCTGACCTTCTGGGAGCCTGTGGAGCCCACGCAGGTCAGCCCGCCGGGCCAGCCTCTGGCTACAGATGCCTCCCCCGCCACGCGTGTCTCTCCCTGTCTGTCTGGTCCTGGTGCCCCTACCCTGCGGAGGCTGCGGTTTCCTGCGGGCCAGGCCCGTCTGCATCACCTGGACCCCCGGCCCCCCCCTCAGGCTCGGGGCCGCGCCTGGACCCTGGCAGATAGCTTCTGTCTGCAGGAAGGGCCGTGCGCCCGGGACGTGGCCGAGCGGGACGAGGAGGCCGATGAGGGGGGCCCAGGGGCACTGTCACCTCCCACGCCCGGCCAGCTGTTTGCCCCAAAGACGCTGGTGTTGGTGTCACGACTGGACCACGTGGAGGTGTTCAGGGTGAGACGGGCAGCTGGCTCCCCAGGTCGGCCGTGGGGTGCTCTCGCTGGCTGGACTGTCATCCCCAGCCTGTGATCCTTGCAGAACAGCCTCGGTCTCATCTACACCATCCATGTAGAGGGTCTGAACGTGGGCCTGGAGAACGTGGTTGGGAACCTGCTGACGTGCGTCATCCCCCTGGCCGGGGGCTCGCAGGTGGGTTGGGGGCTGTGGCCGTCACCTGCAGCCTCAGGCCCTCATCGTGTCCGAGGCCACGGGGTGGGGCCTGGAGGCCCTCGGGGTCCCGTCTGGTGGAGCACCCCGGCCTTGACGCCCTCCTGTCTCAGTGCCGCTGGCAGCCGCCGCTTCCCGTGGCCCTGCCTGCCTCGTGTCCGGCTCACGCCTGGCTCTCCGCCTGCACCTGTGTGTCCTCTGCCCGCGCGCCCCTGGGGCGTGCCTGTCTCTGGTTGTCGGCGTCGGCTTGTCTGTGCCCCCCGTGTGGGCGTGTCTAACCGTGTCTCTCTGCCTGTCTGTCCTGTGCAGCTGGACTCTGGTGAGGATGGAGTGGTATGGATTCTTTGTTTCTTCTGCCTGCTTAGGCCCCGTCCTCACCCCAGGTCAGAGGCCCAAAGTTTTTTCTGGAGCTCTGCTTGGGCTGACAGAAGCCGGGCTTGGCCTTTGCCCCTGCCCATCCCTGCCAGTCCCACCTGGGGGTCTGTCTGCCCCCCAGGCCCTCCTGAGGCTGTGGAGCCCAGGGCTGATGCAGGTCTGGTCGGAGCAGCTGAGCCCTGGCCCCTCTCTCTGCAGAGAACCATCACTTTGGGTGCCGGGGACCGGCAGGTCATTCAGACCCCGCTCACCGACTCGCTGCCCATCAGTCGCTGCAGCGTGGCCCTGCTGTTTCGCCAGCTGGGTGAGCCTGGCCCCCCCGCGAGCCCCCCCAACCCCCTGGCACCGCGCTGCCTCCACCCGCCCGGCTGGTGGGCCGACGCTGAGGCTGCACTGCAGCGCACCAGGCCCCTAAGCCCGTCTCCCCTCAGGCATCACCAACGTGCTGTCTCTGTTCTGTGCGGCGCTCACCGAGCACAAGGTGCTCTTCCTGTCCCGGAGCTACCAGCGGCTCTCTGACGCCTGCCGGGGACTCCTGGCGCTGCTGTTCCCGCTCAGATACAGGTGCCTCCCTTAGCGCCGCCCCCGGCCCCTCCGCCCGCCCCAGCTCTCGCGGGGCAGCCGCACTGAGCCCCAGCCTGTTGCAGCTTCACCTACGTGCCCATCCTGCCGGCACAGCTCCTGGAGGTGCTCAGCACACCCACGCCCTTCATCATCGGAGTCAACGCCGCCTTCCAGGCAGAGGCCCAGGAGCTGGTGAGGCCTGCTCGGGGCCTGCCTCGGTGCTCCGGGACGGGCTGACCCCAGGCCCTGCCGAGCGGCCCTTGGTCCCTGACCTCTCACTCCCTTTGCTGCATAGCTGGACGTGATTGTTGCTGATCTAGATGGTGGGACGGTGACTGTTCCCGAGTGTGTGCACATTCCACCCCTGCCTGAGCCACTGCAGAGCCAGACACACAGCATCCTGAGCATGGTGAGGCGGGATGGGGGCCGCGGGGGCCACGGTGGGGTCGCTTGGTGGGCAGAGGAGCCAGGGGCAGGCTGCGGCACGGTCACGTGGTGGGCAGAGGGGCCCGGGCCTGGGGCTCGTGTGCAGCCGACCCTGGTCCTTGCTGCCTCCACAGGTCCTGGATCCAGAGCTGGAGCTGGCTGATCTTGCCTTCCCTCCACCTACGACGTCCATTTCCTCCCTGAAGATGCAGGTGGGCGTCACTGCAGCTCTGGGGGGCCCTCAGCCACCTGGTGCCAAGCGCCCCTCTAGGGTGCACCTCGGAGGGGCCTGCACAGGGGTGGGCGTCAGCACTGAGTCCTGGAGGAGGCACCGTGGCGTGTGTGTGTGGGGGGGTGGGCAGGAGGGCGGAGGCTGGCATTCACCTGCGCATGTGCCCAGGACAAGGAGCTGCGCGCCGTCTTCCTGCGGCTCTTTGCTCAGCTCCTGCAAGGCTACCGCTGGTGTCTGCACATGGTCCGCATCCACCCGGAACCCGTCATCCGCTTCCATAAGGTGGGCGCCGGGCGGGGCGCGGGTGGGCAGAGAGGGGTGCCCGAGGGCTGACTTCTTTGTGCACCCCAGGCAGCTTTCCTGGGCCAGCGCGGGCTGGTGGAGGATGATTTCCTGATGAAGGTGCTGGAGGGCATGGCCTTTGCAGGCTTCGTGTCAGAGCGCGGGGTCCCCTACCGCCCTACGGACCTGTTTGATGAGGTGCACCCCTACCCCAGCTGGGCGGAGCCCCCACCACCCCTGTCCTGCCTCAGCCACCCCTCCTGACTCTGCTCCGCCCCCAGCTGGTGGCCCATGAAGTCGCTCGGATGCGGGCAGATGAGAACCACCCCCAGCGAGTTCTGCGTCATGTCAAGGAGCTGGCCGAGCAACTCTACAAGAACGTAAGGCTGGTGACGCGGGCTGGTCTGGAGAGGCCGTCCTGCCGCCCCGGCCGGGCCGCGCGCCCACCTTGCCTGTGTTCCCTCAGGAGAACCCGTACCCTGCTGTGGCTATGCACAAGGTGCAGCGGCCAGGCGAGGCCAGCCACCTGCGGCGGGCGCCCCGGCCCTTCCCCCGGCTGGACGAGGGCATGGTGCAGTGGATCGTGGATCAGGCTGCGGCTAAGATGCAGGGCGCGCCCCCAGCTGTGAAGGCTGAGAAGAGGACCACTGTGCCCTCGGGGCCGCCCATGAGTGCGTAGCCGGGAAGGGGAGTGCGCGTGTGGCTGAGAGTGGGTGTGAGGTCAGAGGTGAGTGTGTTGTCTGCTCCCCAGCGGCCATCGTGGAGCGGAGTGGTGGGCTGCATGGCAACAGCGCGCGCCGGCTGGAGGTGGTCCGGAACTGCATCTCCTATGTGTTTGAGGGGAAGATGCTGGAGGCCAAGAAGGTGAGGGGGCGCCGGGCGCTCTGTGTGGCTGCTCTGGGCTGGGGCGGCGGCTCCCAGAGGAGCCCTGGCCCTCTTCCCCTGTAGGCCGCTGGCAGGAGCCAGGCCAGCGAGAAGGGCAGGTGGACGCCACCTCACTCCACCTCAGAGCACCTGGACGCGGCCTGCAGGGGGATTTCCTTCAGCGTTTAGGTCTCACAACATTCTAAGGGTTTTAGTGTTTTTTCTCTCTCTGTCACAGAAAGTAGTGTAAACCTACACGCATCTGTGTTATTTTCTGTTTGGTTTTTTTTAATTTATAGAAAGTGGAGGTCACTTAGCATTCCTCCCTGTGATGCCCACTGACCCTGCAGGTCTCCCGTGTGTCTGGCTGTGTGGCTGTCTGTGAAGCGCCTAGTGCTGGCCCCAGCCCCTCACTGGGTTCCTGACTGTTTCAGAGAGAGTGGTGGTCACACAAGTCCGAGTGTGGCCCTTCTGCCGCCCCGGTGCCGAGGTGGCCGCTGGCACGTGTGTGCTGGGCACTAGGGCTTGGCCGGCCACCGGCCCACCTCACTCAGCGCCTCGGCACGCTGGCTGTGTCGTGAGCCTCGTGTGGGGAGGGCTGGCTACACTGGAGGGTCAGTCTCTCTCGGGCAGTGAAGCGCCAAGTCTGGTACAGACCAGACCTGAATGGCTTCCAGCCTCCTCTGAGGGGAGCACCTGCGCTCCGGCCCCCACCCCTGGGCCGGCCTTCCCTGTGCCTGCCTCCAGGCCCTTAGGGCACGGCCGGGGTCTGCACAGGCTGGAGCCCTCACTGCTGCGGTTCCCTGTCCCCAGCTGCTGCCCGCTGTGCTGAGGGCCCTGAAGGGGCGTGCGGCCCGCCGCTGCCTTGCCCAGGAGCTGCACCTGCACGTGCAGCAGAACCGGGCCGTCCTGGACCACCAGCAGTTCGACTTCGTGGTCCGCATGATGAACTGCTGCCTGCAGGTGAGGCCGGCCTCACGCTCTGCTGGCGAGGATGGGGGCGGGCGGGGCTGCCCAGCCAGCCCGTGAGGGTGCCTCTTCTGGCAGTGCGACAACTGGGAGGCCCTGGTCTGCCGCCGAGGGTGGCCTAGGAGAGCCCACGTGCAGAGGTCTGCCCTCCTCCTCCGAGCAGCCCTGGGAACTGGTGCAGACAGTTCAGGGATGGCAGGAGGTGCTGCTCTTGGCGGCAGTGCCGGTGGGGGCGCGCTGGGCAGCGTTCCGACACCCCTGGCCTGCTGCAGGACTGCACCTCCCTGGATGAGCACGGCATCGCAGCTGCTCTGCTGCCCCTGGTCACTGCCTTCTGCCGGGTGAGTGCTGCGGCGGCCAGGGTCTTCCCCCGCCCACTCCGGCTGCCCCCGCTGACTCCCACTTGGCCTCTGCAGAAGCTGAGCCCAGGGGTGACGCAGTTTGCATACAGCTGCGTGCAGGAGCACGTGGTGTGGAGCACGCCACAGTTCTGGGAGGCCATGTTCTACGGGGACGTGCAGACCCACATCCGGGCCCTCTACCTGGACCCTGCCGAGGACCGAGACCCCTTCTCGGTGTGTGGGGGCTCCCTGGGCCAGGGGATGGGGTGGGCCTGGCTCTTGCTCACCTGTGGCCCTGTGGCAGGTAGGGGAGGCGCCCGTGCAGGAGGACCAGCGCTCTGCCCTGGACGTGGCATCTGAGCAGAGGCGCCTGTGGCCCACGCTGAGCCGAGAGAAGCAGCAGGAGCTGGTGCAGAAAGAGGAGAGCACCGTCTTCAGCCAGGCCATCCACTATGCCAACCGCATGAGCTACCTGCTCCTGCCCCTGGACAGCAGCAAGAGCCGCCTGCTTCGGGAGCGCGCGGGGCTGGGCGAGCTCGAGAGCGCCAGCAACAGCCTCGTCACCAACAGGTGGGGCCTGGCCCGGGGCGGGATCGGGTGAGCTAGGCCTCAGGGCAGGGCCGGTGCCCACTGTGCCCCTCCCTGGCCAGCATGGCAGGCAGCGTGGCGGAGAGCTATGACACGGAGAGTGGCTTCGAGGACGCAGAGACCTGTGACGTGGCCGGGGCTGTGGTCCGCTTCATCAACCGCTTTGTGGACAAGGTCTGCACAGAGAGTGGGGTCACCAGCGACCACCTCAAGGGGCTGCATGTCATGGTGCCAGGTATGGGGTCTGGCCCTGGAAACACTCCCCTTGGGTGGGTGGGCCCAGGCCAGGGCGTGAGAGCTGCTCTCCCCCAGACATCGTCCAGATGCACATCGAGACCCTGGAGGCTGTGCACAGAGAGAGCAAGAGGCTGCCCCCCATCCAGAAGGTGAGGGGGCGCCGCGGGGGCCGGGCCCAGCACCCGGCCATGTCCTGAGGCACTGCTCCTGTTCCCAAACAGCCCAAACTGCTTCGGCCGCGCCTGCTGCCTGGAGAGGAGTGTGTGCTGGACGGCCTTCGAGTCTACCTGTTGCCCGACGGGCGAGAGGAAGGCGCAGGAGGCCCCGGGGGCGGCCCTGCACTGCTGCCGGCCGAGGGCGCCGTCTTCCTCACCACGTACCGCGTCATCTTCACGGGGATGCCCACCGACCCCCTGGGTGAGCCTTGGGTCCTCTGCGCGCCCCCCCCCCGCCTCCCTGCTCCTCCCTGTCTCTGCCCCTCCCGCTCCCCCTCTCAGGGGTGCGGGGTCTGTGGAGCGGGCAGTTGTCTGCCCCGCCCCGGCTGCCCCCGGCGCTGGTGCCCTGGTCCCCTGAGGCGCTGTGACCCCTCCCCTCCCTCTCACGGTGCGCTCGGCCTGCTCCCAGTGGGGGAACAGGTGGTGGTCCGCTCCTTCCCGGTGGCTGCACTGACCAAGGAGAAGCGCATCAGCGTCCAGACCCCTATGGACCAGCTCCTGCAGGATGGGCTGCAGCTGCGCTCCTGCACCTTCCAGGTGGGCGGGGGTCTCAGGGCCCCTCATCTTGTTCTCACAGGCAGGAAGTTAAGCCGGCATTGAGCCCTTTGTGACCCTGACTTGACCTGCGGGCCGCTGTGCCTTAGCTCAGGTCCTCTGCCCGTGCCACGTGCTGGTCTTCGGGGCTCTCCGTCTCGTGTGTGAGGCTGGAGCCTAGGGTCCGTGTCTGGAGTATGCTGCGTGAGCACGTCCTGACTGAACCCGTGCGGAGGGGATGGCACGCAGAGACCGGGTCACCAGTCTCTAGCCGTGTGCGGTTTGGGGAGCGGGCCCTCTGTTAGCCCTATGTCCTTGGCGTGCTCCCTCAGGGGTGTCCGTCTCTGGATGGAGAGGCGAGACTGACCTTCACGGTCCTGCGGTAGACCTAGCCACCTTCCCTGGGGCCCGTCTGGCCATAGGGCCCTCACCCATCCACCCTGTTAGAAACACTCGTGTTCCAGTGATGCAGCGTGGGGTGTCCCGGAGGCCTGTCTGCCTCTATGGCCAGGGCTCAGGCCCACGGACCGTCCAGCCTCTGAGGCCCTCCCGTCTGACACAGCTGCTGAAGATGGCCTTTGATGAGGAGGTGGGGTCTGACAGCGCTGAGCTCTTCCGCAAGCAGCTGCATAAGCTGCGGTACCCACCAGACATCAGAGGCACGTTCGCACTCACCCTGGGTTCCGCCCACACCCCCGGCCGGCCTCCCCGTGCCACCAAGGACAAGGGACCTTCCTTCAGGTAGGGAACTGGGCCCAAAGGCCGGGACACTGTGTGTGTCCGCTTGTTCATCTTACCTCTGTGACTGTGCTCCCCCACCCCCCAGGACCCTGTCCAGGAACCTGATGAAGAACGCCAAGAAGACTATCGGGCGGCAGTATGTCACTCGGAAGAAGTACAACCCCCCCGGCTGGGAGCACCGGGGCCAGCCGTCCCCCGAGGACCAGGAGGACGAGATCTCTGGTGGGGGTGGGGGAGCCCTGGGTGGTCTGGGTGAAGACCTTCACGTGGAGGGTAGGGGACCTGGGCGGTCTGTGAGTGACGACCCCCACGTGCCTGGTCTGCCCCAGTGTCGGAGGAGCTGGAGCCCAGCACGCTGACCCCGTCCTCGGCCCTGAAGCCCTCGGACCGCATGACCATGAGCAGCCTGGTGGAGCGCGCGTGCTGCAGGGACTACCAGCGCCTGGGGCTGGGCACGCTGAGCAGCAGCCTGAGCCGGGCCAAGTCCGAGCCCTTCCGGGTCTCCCCGGTGAACCGCATGTACGCCCTCTGCCGCAGGTGAGCCTTGGCGCCGCCCCGGGGTGCTGGCTGCGGGTCCACGTGGCTTTGCCGCCGTCCTCACCCGCCGCCGCCTCCTTGCAGCTACCCCGGGCTGCTGATCGTGCCCCAGAGTGTCCAGGACAACGCTCTGCAGCGCGTCTCCCGCTGCTACCGCCAGAACCGCTTCCCAGTGGTCTGCTGGCGCAGTGGGCGCTCCAAGGCCGTGCTGCTGCGCTCTGGAGGCCTGCACGGCAAGGGTGTCGTCGGCCTCTTCAAGGCCCAGAACGCGCCTTCTCCAGGTAGGCGCCCTGCTCCCGCTGTGGCCCCGCCCCAGGGCCCCGCCCCCACCACCGCCTCCCCCCCTCCCAGGGCCCCCCCACCCAGCGCCCAGGGCCACGCCCACACTTCCGCCTGCCCCCGCCACCCACCCCACCTCAGGCCAGTCCCAGGCCGACTCCAGCAGCCTGGAACAGGAGAAGTACCTGCAGGCCGTGGTCAGCTCCATGCCGCGTTACTCCGATGCCTCCGGTCGCAACACGCTCAGCGGCTTCTCTTCTGCCCACATGGGCAGCCATGGTGAGTGTGCTTGGATGGGAGGACTTGGGGGCAGTGGCAGTATTTATGGAGGGCAGGCCAGCAAGGGGGCAGTGTCTGGTTAGTGGGACCAGGTAAGTGTCCTGAGGCCCTGCGGGTTTGCGGAGGAGGTGGCAGGCCCAGGGCGTGCACCCAGGGGCCATGCCAGGCCCTGCCCCTCGCCCTCAGGTTGCAGGTGCTGGGTGACTGGGGAGGCGCTCAGTGCTGCAGAGGAGCATGTGATGCTCTGCATGGGGGATGGTCTGGTGTCCTGGGGTGACAGATGGGAACGCTTTTGGGGGTGGTGAGCCGCGTGAGTGCCTGGCACTGGGGGAGGATTCTAGACAGACACTCGGGAGGGGCCCAGGGCCTGCAGGCAGGGGAAGGGTGTGTGCTGGAAGGAGCAGCCTCGCCTGGGGGCCTCGCTCTGAGGCAGTCACCTCAGCATCACGCTTACCCTCCCCCAGCCCCATCCTGAGCCCCATCCCCCTCGGCGAGGCCCTGTGATGGCCTCCCCCGCCAGCTCCCCTCCTGGAATGTCACTGATGCTCTGGCCCCTTCTGGTTCGTTCTCTTGGCCCACTGGGCCTCCTCCAGCTGCCGTGTAACCCCTGTTGCTCCTCTGTGCTTGGGGCTTGGTGGTCAGAGGCCTCTCAGTCTGTGCTTGGAGGTCTCATCTGCCTGCTGGAGGCACGAGGTCTGGGAAGCCGCCCACCCTGGGCCTGACTGTGGCCCAGATGCTGGCCTGGGCCAACCTCTGCCTGTCCCTCTGCAGATGTGGTGACAGTGTCCACCTAGGACCTGCGCACACCTGTCCTGGCGGTTGTGTGTGCAGTCGGCAGACGTCACACGGGGGTCGCTTCTCTGTGAGACGCCCCCCTCACCCTGGCTGGTGCAGGCATCACACCAGGGGTCACTTGTCACTCAGGCCTTCCTGACTCCCTCCTTCCCTCCAGACTCGTCTGCGCTTCCCTCTGCTGTGGCTCTAGCTGCCAGATGCGCTAGGGTCCTCAAGTGGGCTCGGGGGCTGGTGGCACCACCTGTGGGCCCAGCCTTCCAGAAGCCCAGGCATCTTCCTTGATTCTTCCCGCCTCCCACTTTTGAGTCCTGTGAGCTCACCACCCACGTTTGCAGCCCTCCCTGTGGTCAGTTGCCCTCACCCTGAGGCACAGGACCCCTGTCGGCTGTGGAAATGGGCAGTCCCACTGTCCTCGTGGTGGTTAACGGGGATGCCGCCCTAGGGAGGACCAGCTTTGGCGTCCACCCTTCTGAAGGGGCACGTACCTTACCCGTCTTGTTTCTTTGCCGGGAATGTCGCTTTCTAGTTTGAATAGATTTTAGTTTTCCATCCTTCAGTGTGTTTTATGGTCGCGCTGTCTTGCCTTTTGTCCCCTCCAGAGACTCTGGGCGGGCCCTGCAGGCAGCGAGCACCCTCTCCACAGGACTTCTCGTCCCCCACTGCCTGTTTTTCCTAATGGTGTTTGTGGTGCTGCTGCTTGGTGTCCCCCAAATTCTGGGCATGGGCCATCCCCCTCATCGCCTGGGGTGTACAGGGGCTCGGCTTACCTCAGCCACACAGGGTTCCAGTTCAGACTCTGTCCTGAGGGCACAGTGTCCTTGCTGTGGGTGATGGTGCTTCTGCCTGCAGCGTGGTAGGCTGCCTTCACACTCACCTCCAGTGGCCTGCACCCTACTCAGAGGAGGGGCGGGGCTCGGTGCTGGCTTCCCTGCACCCCCACTCAGAGGCGAGAACCAGGGGCGGGGTTTGGTGCCGGCTCTGGAACCCAGAGACCAGTGCAGAGCCTCGTCCTGCCGGCTCCCTGCACGTCCAGCCCACAAGCCTCGAGCCTGCCTGTGTCCTGGATTGAACGAGCCTTGGAGGTTCCAGGCTGGGGGCCGCCTCCTCTCTGGGCCGCACTTCGTGGTCGCCTCCTGCTGCTGTGTGCCTGGCAGGAAGTGCTGGGTGGCCACGTGCCATGATCCGCCCGAGCAGCGTCCATGGGCTGAGGGTGCAGAGGAGGCCCAGGGTCCTGCCTGTCCCCTGCCCTCTCTACCTACTATCAGCTCCTCTGTTCTCTGGTTTGCCCTGGGGGCTCAGAGGGCCTTGGTACTGATCCTCCCTGTCTCTGTCTCCCGGGGACCCCCTGGGGGTTTGGGGCAACTCAGCCCTGCATACAGTCTCCTTGGGCCGTAGTTTGCCCCCTGGTGGGCACTCCCCCAGGCCTGGGGCCAGGCCTGAGCTTTCTCTCTGCTGTACCCCCAGTGCCCAGCCCCAGAGCCAGGGTCACCACGCTGTCCAACCCCATGGCGGCCTCGGCCTCCAGACGGACTGCGCCCCGAGGTACCGTACTGGCCACTCAGGCCGGCTCCCCCACACCTGGCACCGATGGTCCCCATGGGACTGAGTGGTCATGGGCACTAACGTCCCCACATCTGGCACTAACGGCCCCATGTGACAGACTGGTGTGACCCAGCCCTCCCCACAGCCCTGGGCACTAACAGCCTGATGCCCCGAGTCCCGCCCTTGCCCTTCCTGGGAGCTCAGCCCTAGGTAAGTGGTGCCCCAGCCCTGGTCTGGTGCTTACCTGGTTTCTCTGCAGGTAAATGGGGCAGCGTCCGGGCCAGCGGGCGCAGCGGTGGGCTCAGCACTGACGTGGGCTCCCGGCTAGCAGGCGTGGGCCCCCCCCAGGCCAACGGGGCCCCTCCTGACCCAGGCTTTCTGCGGCCCCAGCGTGCAGCCCTGTATATCATTGGCGACAAAGCCCAGCTAAAGGTGACTGGGATGGGGTCCCAGGGCCAGGTGGGATGTGAGGTCTGGGCCCGCCTCACCACCGTTGGCCTCCTCCAGGGTGTGCGGCCAGACCCCCTGCAGCAGTGGGAGCTGGTGCCCATTGAGGTGTTCGAGGCGCGGCAGGTGAAGGCGAGCTTCAAGAAGCTGCTAAAGGCCTGTGTCCCTGGCTGTCCTGCCACCGAGCCCGGTCCAGCCTCCTTCCTGCGCTCACTGGAAGACTCAGAGTGGCTCATCCAGGTCTCTCCCCTGCCCTGACCCTGCTGTGGGGGATGGCACCGGGATGGGGGTGCAGAAGCCACAGGGAGGGACTGTCCAGTGTCCACCTGGGTGCTTGGTACCCCCCCTCCCCCATTATTTAGAGCCACAAGTGGGTGGGGTCTGGGCTTGCTCATTGGCTTTGGGAGGAGGTGATGGCTGTTTCCCAGTGGTGGGAGGTGGGCAGGGGTGGAGGCCAGGGCCCGGCCACCTGGCCTTCTGCTCTGTCCTGGTGGGACTGGGCATGTCAGGGAGGGCCACTTCTTCAGGCCCAGAAGGTGCTGACAGGTGGGCGGGAGGAGGGACGCACCCCTGTGCACTTTGGGCCTGTCCAGTCTCACCACATCACAGGCTATCCCCTGGTGTGGGCCTGCATGACCGCCTCTTCTGTGGATGTGTGGGTCCTGGGGACCTGGTTGGGTGCTGAGGTCTTAGGCCTGGGTCCCTGGGCGGTGCTGAGGGGTGTGGGTCCCTGGGCGGTGCTGAGGGGTGTGGGTCCTGGGCCCTGGGCGGTGCTGAGGGGTGTGGGTCCTGGGCCCTGGGCGGTGCTGAGGGGTGTGGGTCCTGGGCCCTGGGCGGTGCTGAGGGGTGTGGGTCCTGGGCCCTGGGCGGTGCTGAGGGCTGTGGGTCTTGGGCCGTGCGTGGGTGGTGCTGAGGGGTGTGGGGCCCTGGGCGGTGCTGAGGGGTGTGGGGCCCTGGGCGGTGCTGAGGGCTGTGGGTCTTGGGCCGTGCGTGGGTGGTGCTGAGGGCTGTGGGGCCCTGGGCGGTGCTGAGGGCTGTGGGTCCCGGCAGATCCACAAGCTGCTGCAGGTGTCGGTGCTGGTGGTTGAGCTCCTGGACTCGGGCTCCTCCGTCCTGGTGAGCCTGGAGGACGGCTGGGACATCACCACTCAGGTGCTTGGGGGCAGGGACATCACCACTCATGTGTGAGGGGGCGGGGACATCACTCAGGTGCGGTGGGGGGGGTCCCCACACCCTGCTGACCCTCGGTGCTGCTGGCAGGTGGTGTCCCTGGTGCAGCTGCTCTCAGATCCCTTCTACCGCACCCTGGAGGGCTTCCGTCTGCTGGTGGAGAAGGAGTGGCTGTCCTTCGGCCATCGCTTCAGCCACCGCGGGGCCCACACCCTCGCTGGGCAGAGCAGTGGCTTCACTCCCGTCTTTCTGCAGTTCCTAGACTGTGTACACCAGGTGAGTGGGTGGCCGTGGCTGGGGGCTGTACGTGCTGACCGCTCTCTGCTGACCCCTGATTGCGCACAGATCCACCTGCAGTTCCCCATGGAGTTCGAGTTCAGCCCTTTCTACCTCAAGTTCCTTGGCTACCATCACGCGTCCCGCCGCTTCCGGACCTTCTTGCTGGACTCCGACTATGAACGCATTGAGCTGGGTACAGGGGCAGGGCGGGAGGGTGCGGGAGGTGGTGGGGGCGGCCCGGGAGATCACGGGGGTGGGCGCGGTCTGCTGGTGGAGGGTGTGGCCTGTAGGTTGAGGGGCGTGGCCTGTGGGAGGGGCGTGGTCAGCGCTGCCCCCCTCGTGCCCGCAGGGCTGCTTTACGAGGAGAAGGGGGAGCGCCGGGCCCCGCAGGCCTGCCGCTCGGTGTGGGAGTACGTGGAGCGGCTGAGCAAGCGGACGCCTGTGTTCTACAACTACATGTACGCACCGGAGGACGCGGAGGTGAGCCGGGCCCCGGGCAAGGTGGCCGGGCCCCTCCACGCCCAGTGCTCATGCCAGGCCCGCCCCCAGGTCCTGCGGCCCTACAGCAACGTGTCCAACCTGAAGGTGTGGGACTTCTACACCGAGGAGACGCTGTCCGAGGGCCCCCCCTACGACTGGGAGCTGGCGCAGGGGCCCCCCGAGCCCCCGGAGGAAGAGCGGCCAGATGGAGGTGCCCCCCAGAGCAGGCGCCGGGTGGTGTGGCCCTGCTATGACAGCCGCCCCCGAGCCCAGCCCGACGCCATCTCCCGGCTCCTGGAGGTGCGTGCGGCCCCGGGGACTGGGAGTGGGGGGCCCCCGTGCGTCAGTCTGGTGGCCGCCCCGCCCCCACTGGTGTCTGCAGGCAGCGGTGACCGAGGCTGTGGTGAACCCCCCCAGTCTCAGGAAGGTTTGGAATCACGCCAAGAGCGAGCGGGGTTTTCGCAGAGCCTGTCGCTGTCCTCGGTAGACCCCTGCCCCTCTCCTTCCTGGGTGTGCACAGCCCAGTGTGGACGGTGCTCTGCTGGGTTCCAGCTGCCTGGTGCCCCTTCAGAGAAGCTTGGGGTTGACTTTCAGGCCCCTCTTGTCCTCTGTCTGCCGGGCATGGCGGGTGCGCCCTGGAATAGAGGGGGCTGTGCGGTGGGCGGAGCCTCCCCGCCCCGCCCTTGGCTGGGTGGCTTCGGGGGTATCTCCACGTCCTGAGCTTCTGCTTCCTTGTGGGGGGAGCAGGTTGCAATGTGTTTTGACAACGAGCACCGGCAGCGTGCCACCCAGGGTTTGGGGGGCCTGGGTCCTGGCTCTGTGGGTGAAGGGGGCCCACAGGCGCAGAGCGCAGGCTGTCCTGTCCCCTTCGCGCTCCTTGCGGTCTTGGAGCTGGCGTCCCAGACCAGCGTGTACTGTCTGTGGTGGCTTCACTTCTTAACGGTTACGGTGAGTTCCCGGTACTCACGTGGTCAGGTCTTTTTACACATTTCTGTCTTTCATTGGACTTTTTGGTCTATTTATACTCATTTTTTTACGTCTAAATTTTTCTCTAAAAAATTTTTTTTTTAAATCTAATTGGAAGGTAATTGCTTTACAGTGCTGTATTAGGCTCTGGCATACAACAGTGTGAATCTGGCATAAGCATTTTTACTTAATCATGGATGTGATGGGTTTTTCTGGTGGCTCAGAGGGTAAAGAATCTGCCTGCAGTGCAGGAGACCCAGGTTTGATCCCTGAGTCGGAAGATCCCGAGGAAGGAGATGGCTGCCCACTCCATTGTTGTCTGGAGAATCCCATGGACAGAGGATTGCAAAGAGTTGGACACAGCTGAGCAACTAAACACTTTCACTTTCACATTGATGTGAAATCTGACTTCCTGCTTGCTATCCTTTTTTTACTCTTCTTGCTTTTCTTGTTTTTCCTGATAGTTGTGCATTATTACTCCATGTGATCAGCATTATGTGGCTTTTGAGCTGTATCTTTGTGTTACTTGTAGTGGTCATCAGTGACTGCAGTCACAGCTCTCCTGGGATTGAATTGTACCCACGCCCCCGACCCCCCCCCACGGAACTGCCCACTCCTGTTGTTTTGCCGTCGTCGCCCGTTTTACTTTCACCTGTGATGTCAGCACTCAGCGTGGATTATGTTTAAGTGGCCAACTTTGTTTTGAGGAAATTAGACAAGGGAATAACCTATGTGCCATGCCCAGTCTTTTTCAGTCTCTCGTTGTAGATCTGTCATTGTATCCTTTCTCTTCAGCCTGAACTTTCATCTCTTTACTACTTATTTATGCATCTTACTTATTTGACTGCATGGGCTCAGTAGTCGTGGCACATGGGCTTAGTGGTTCTGCAGCACACGGGGTCTTAGTTCCCCGAGCAGGAATTGAACGCGTGTCCCCTGCACTGCAAGGCAGATTCTTAACCACTGGACCACCAGGGAAGACCCTGAAGAACTTTTAATGTTTCTTGTAAATCAAATCTACTAGTGATAAATTCCCCCAGCTTTTTTTTTCACCTGAAAATCTCTTTACTGTGCATTTTTAATTTTTTTTAATTTCACTATTTCTTTTTTTTGAAGTACAATCAATTTACAGTGTTGTGTTTCGGGTGTATAGTAGAGTGAGTTAGATGTACCTATATATGAAAGTGTCAGTCGCTCAGTCGTGTCTGACTCTGTGTAACCCCATGGGCTGTAGCCTGTCAGGCTCCTCTGTCCATGGGATTCTCCAGGCAAGAATCCTGCAGTGGGTTGCCATTTCCTTCTCCAGGGGATTTCCCCGACCCAGGGATTGAACCTGGGGCTCCTACATTACAGGCAGATTCTTTACTGTCTGAGCCACCAGGAAAGCATATATATATGTGTATGTATATATATAGTAGATCCTTTTCCATTGTAGGTTTTCACAGGACACTGAATGTGGTTCTCTGTGCTGTGCAGTCGATGGTCTACTTAATACATAGTGGAGTGTGTATGTTAATCCCAAACTCCTAGTTCGTCCCTCCCCTCACCCCCTTTGGTAACCATACTTGTTTTCTATGTCTGTGAGTCTGTTTCTGTTTTGTGAACAAGTTCACTTATATAATTTTTTTAGATTCCACATGTAAGTGATACCAAATGGTCTTTTTCTTTCTCTAACTTGATTTCACTTAGTCTGATACTCTCTAGGTCCGTCCGTGTTGCTGCAGGCGGCACGACTTCATGCTTTTTATGGCTGAGTAGTGTTCCATTGTGTACACGGACCACACCTTTATCTGTTCGTCTGTTGATGGGCATTTACGTGGTTCCCATCTCGGCTATTGTAAACAGTGCTGAAGTGAATATTGGGGTGCCTGTATCTTTTCTAATTAGAGGTTTTGTCTTTTCTGGATCCATGCCCTGGAGTGGGATTGTCGGATCACGTGGGAGCTCTGTTGGTAGTTCTTTAAGGACCCTCCATACTGCTCTCCACAGTGCCTGCACCGGTTTGCATCCCCACCAGCAGTGGAGCTGGGCTCCCTTTTCTCCACACCCTCTCCAGCATTTATTAGTTGTAGACTTTTTCGTGATGGCCTTTCTGACTGGTGTGAGGTGGTACCTTACTATAGTTTTGATTTGCATTTTTCTAATAATTAGTAATAGTGATATTGAGCATCTCTTCATGTGCCTAGTGGTTATATATGTGTCGTCTTTGGAGAAATGTCTAGTTAGGTCTTCTGTTAATTTTTTGTTTTATTTTTTGGCTGCACTGGTTTGCTGCAGCGAGGAGGGGCTGCCCTTCCTTGCCATGAGCAGGCTTCTCATTGTGGTGGCTCCTGTTGTGGAGCAGGGGCTTCAGGCACACAGGCTTCATAGGTGGCTATGGCTCTGTGGCTGCGGCAAGTGGGATCTTCCCAGGCTAGGGATCGAGCCCGTGTCCTCTGCGTTGGCAGGTGAGTTCCCGACCCCCGGATGCCGGGAGGTCCTGCCGTCCGCATTCTGCCCTGTTAGGCGTTTGTCCCAACCTTGTGTATATTATAAACGTGGAATTTTCAAAACGGATGCTTTGTGAAATTTTGAGTGAAGAAGTTTTCAGTGAATTTTATGCAGATACTGTCTTTGGTTGTCCAAGTGATATATGTACTAATGTCTCAGAAGAGGATACTTCTTCAGAATATAGTTCTGTTCAGACGATGTGAATATTAGATCAACAAAAGCCAAAAAACAACCTTCAAAAAAACCTTAGTGATTGATTCTGAAACAGGAAGTGAAAATGACACTCATGGTACTGGAGGATGCTCCTTTGCTCCCACAGAAGAGTAGGTTGAAAACACTTCACGAAAGTTAGAAGACTTTACAGCTGTGTCATGTGTAACTGCTGAATGTCGTAACCTGCAAAATGTTAACCACCAGGTTAATTTTTGGCCAAAATAGAAAAATCACTGGCCACAGGTGTTAGTTTCTGCAAAACCCCCCTCCCCGGTCAGTAATGAGTTAACAGGCTTGATTCTCCAGTCCAAGAACACTCGACATCTTTCCATCTGTGTATGTCATCTTCAGTTCCTTCATCAGTGTCTGATAAGTTTTCTGCGTACAGGTCTTTTGCCTCCTTAGGCAGGTTTATTCCGAGGTATTTTATTCTTTCTGATGCAGTGGTAAGTGGTATTGTTTCCTTAGCTGCTCTTTCTGTGCCTTTCTTTTTTTAAAGGGTGTTTTCTTTGGATGCAGAATTCTAGGTTGACAGCTTTGAGCCCTGGCAGTTTAAAGGCGTCGTTCCAGTGTCTTCGGCTGGTGATGTGTCTGAGTGCTGACGCCCCTTCTTACCCTTGTAAACTGTGTGTGACGTCATCCTTTTTCCCCGACCACCTTGAAGGTTTTCTCTTCGTTTGTATGTATTTACTTTTGGCTGTCCTGGGTCTTCATTGTGGCGCATGCTTTTCTCTGGTTGCGGTGTGCAGGCTTCTCACTGCAGTGGCCTTTCCCGTGGCAGAGCACAGCTCTGGAGCACAGACAGGCTCTAGCTGTGGCGCACGGGCTGACTTGCTCTGGGGCGCGTGGGGCCTTCCTGGACCAGGGGTCAGCCCTGTGTCTCCCGCACTGGCAGTCGGTGTTTTCAGCACTGAGCCACCAGGGAGGCCCCTGCTCTTCATCTCGAGTATCTGCAGTTTGGCCCTTGCATTGGCTTTTGTGTGTGTGTGTGTGTTCTGCTTAGAGCTCTTTAGGCGTCTCAGACGTTGTGGGATGGTGGTTTTAATCAAATTTACTAGATTTTAGACCATTATTTCTTTAAGAAGTTTTTCCTGTATAATTACTCCCTCATTTCTTCTGGGACTTCCTTGCCCCACAGGTCATTCAGGCTGTTTTTCCCTCTGCAGATCATGCTGTACGGTTTACATTACCCTGCTTTCAAGTCCACTGCTCTTTTCCTTCTTATGTTTAAAATGCTCTGAAGCTTATTTAATGAATTTTCTATTTGAGATATTTGAATTTTCAGCTCTAGAGTTTCCATTTTCTTTAGTTTTTTTCTCTCTAGAGATTCTCCATCTTCTCAACTGTTATGTTCATCTTGAAATTTTAAATGTACTTACAACTGTTTTGAACTTCTTGTATGCTACTTGAGTATCTAGTTCATTTCTGGGTCTGTTTCGCTTTCCTCTGACGATGCTGCTTCTCTCCCTGCCTTCTTGCTTGTCTAAGAATTGTTGTGAGCTGGACGTTGTTGAGGATCAAGATCTTTGTCTTCTTCGGGGTCGTGGGTTTTAGTCCTGCTGGCAGTTAGTGACCTTGTGGGTCAGCTTGGTCTTTTCAGGGGTTGTTCTTACGCTTTGTTAGGCAGCTGTAGAGAAGCCTTTCCTCCAGGCTCCAAGGACATGATGTCTTCAGGTTTCAGCAGAAGGTCTGGTGTCATCAGCAAGGTATCCCCATGGATTCTGCATCTCCCCGCATTGTGTGGCCTCCAGTGTCCGGATGTAGCTCACAGCTTTTGAGTAGCTGCTCTCTGCCAGGCCTCGGGGGATCCTGCCACACACGTGACAGTTGCTCTGGGCCAGAGATGCCGGGGGGCGGGGGGGGGACTGTGGGGAGAGGGTCGAGCTCCTGCTGCCCCCTGCCCCGCGTGCACTAGCTCCCCCCTCCTCCGCCTCTGCCCTGCCCCCTCGGGTCCCAAGTGTCCCTCTCGGGCCTCAGGCCGTGGGGCGGCCCCTGCGCCGTCCAGCCCCGTAACCGCTCGTGGCGGCGGCTGCCGCAGCTGGAGGTACAACCCCACATGTCTGCGTGCCAGTCAGCGCCTTGGTGCTCTTTTGAAGATAGCGTGTCTTTTTTTTTCTGGCTGGTTTTGGAATTTTCTCTTTCACAAGTTTTCTTGTAATGCCCTGGGGTGTGTATGCTCGCTCATCCTGTTTGGAGTTTGTAGTGTTTTGATTACATTTTTGATGTCTCTTTTTAGCCGTTTTCTCCAAATACTGATTTTGTCCCGCCCCTCACCCCTTGCATATCTTCCTCGAGGATGGCAGTTACACACTTGTTGGATCTTTTCACTGTCTCCTTTCTGTGGTTTCTGTCCTTTCATCTTTACGTGTTGCAGTCTGGGTGTTTCCTTCTGCAGAATCTTTTAGTTCATGATTCCCCCCGCAGGAGATGCAGCGGCTGGAGACGGAGCTGGGCCGACCCCCCGAGCGCTGGAAGGACGCCTGGGATCGGGTGAAAGCGGCCCAGCGCCTCGAGGGCCGGCCCGACGGACGTGTGAGCTGCGTGGGGGTGGGGGGCTGGGGAGGCCTGCTGCCAGGAGGCGGGGAGGCCCCCCTGACACGGGCCCCCTCCTGCCCGCAGGGCACCCCCAGCTCCCTGCTGGTGTCCAGCATGCCCCACCACCGCCGCTCGCTGGGTGTGTACCTGCAGGAGGGCCCCGTGGGCTCCACGCTGAGCCTCAGCCTGGACAGCGACCAGAGCAGCGGCTCCACCGCGTCCAGCTCGCGGCAGGCAGCCCGCCGCAGCACCAGCACCCTGTATAGCCAGTTCCAGACGGCAGAGAGTGAGAACAGGTCCGCGGCCGCTCCCAGACGGGCGCGGCAGGTGCTTTCGGGGGGCTTCCAGGGATTGTTTAGGTGGACTGATTTGTGGGGGAGGCCCTGTCGGTGGCCTCAGTGTAAGCTGACCATTGCTGGGAGAATTGCTGGGAGAAGCCAGTGGGCTTAGACTTTGGGAAACAGAGCTGGTGACCTCGGCCAGAGAGGGGAGGGACTGCGGGGTAACTGAGGGCAGGCTGCATCCTCCCTTCTGGGCCTGGGGGCCACGTGGCCACTCGTCGGGGCCCTGCTCTGCGTGGGACCCTGTCGAGTGTCTGTCTGGGGACCCAGGGCTCCGGGCTCGGGTTGGTTTGGGAGCGGGTGCCTCTGTCTTGCTGGGTCTGGCGGAGGTGGAGAGAGGGCACCGTTGCCGGGCCCTGAGGGGTGGTCTGGCCGGTTCTGCTGCAAACACAGGTCCTATGAGGGCACCCTGTACAAGAAGGGGGCCTTCATGAAGCCCTGGAAGGCCCGCTGGTTCGTGCTGGACAAGACGAAGCACCAGGTGAGTGTTTGGGGCCCTGGTGGGGGGAGGAGTTGAGGGTGCCACGCCCTGACTCCTGCTGCCCCCAGCTGCGCTACTACGACCACCGCGTGGACACGGAGTGCAAGGGCGTCATCGACCTGGCGGAGGTGGAGGCTGTGACACCGGGCACGCCCACCATGGGTGCCCCCAAGACCGTGGATGAGAAGGCTTTCTTTGACGTGAGCTGGGGTGGGGGCGGGGGCGGGGGGCTGTCCCCCAGGACGGCCGTGGGGTCAGCGTCCTGTGTCCCCAGGTGAAGACGACGCGCCGTGTTTACAACTTCTGCGCCCAGGATGTGCCGTCAGCCCAGCAGTGGGTGGACCAGATCCAGAGCTGCCTGTCAGACGCCTGAGCGCGGCCCTGCCCCGCAGCTCTGCGTCCAGTTACAGACCACTAGGGGTGGGCAGGGCCCCCCGGCCATGTTTACAGCCCCCGCCCTCGACAGTATTGAGGCCTCTCCCCAACCCCCCGTGTGTACAGTCCCCCCCACCCCGCCCCGCCAGCTCCCGCTCCTTGGAGTCCTGGCTGAGTGCCCGCCGGGAGCAGCCACGGTACAGCCCTCGCGGTGGGCCTGTAAATAGTCCCCTCCCGCCCCGTCTGCGCGCTGGCCCCGGCCGGCCGGCCACAGGCGCCCTCTTCTAGAATGAGAGTCTATAAAGAGCTAACGACACCGCGTGCCTGAGTCTCCTCCGCGTGGTTCCCCCCCAGTACCCGGGCCTGCTGGCGGGGGCACGGCAGCATCGTCAGGGCCTTGTTTGGGGCCTTCTCTGCCCCCCCCCCCAGGCCTCAGGCAACCCTGGGGCTGGTACAAAGGGTGGGCGCCACTTGGGGTGTGTTGTGAAGAGGGGCACAGACGAGGGAACTCCCAGGAAGCAGTCGTGAGTCCAGAGGGGTGGGGGTAGTTAGGACAGGGTGCAGTCTCCCTGATCCCTGCTCAGATGAGAGTCCATGGGATGGGACGGCAGGGCCTGGGGGAGACACCAAGGAGGGGGGCGCTCTGGGGAGCAAGGGTGCTCGGGGCTCAGGGCGGAGGTGGGATGGTGAGGCACGGTGCCCCGATGGCATCCGTGACGGGAGCTCTGTCCCAACGCCCGTCTCTTCCTCTCCCGAGTCCTGCCTTTGGCCCTGACCATCCTCACTGCCCTATTCGCAGGTGTAATGGGGGTCACTCTCCATTCAAGTGTGGGCGTCACGTGGACTGTGCCTCACTCGCAATGGGTGCCAACCAGGGGCGGGGCGGCAGCAGGTGGGAGGTGGGGTGTGGCACTACGGAGGCCAGAGGTTCCCCCAAGAGGTCCTGGGTGGAGACCACCCACCGCGGGAGGTAAGGCGTTGGCAGGTCCTCCCTGGGACAGCTGTTGGGCTGAGGCCCCTGCCCAGCACGCAGTCTCCAGGCGGAGCTGGTCTTGGTGCCGACTCAGACGGGCCTGGGGCAGTGGAGGGCCCGCCGGCCCCTGCCTGGAGCTCCAGGGCCTGCAGCGGAACACCACGCGAGACACGCGGGGCTGTAGGTGAGAATAACAGCCTTTATTGGAGTCGAGGGTCTGGGTGCCGTCAGATCGTCAGAACGTCACGTGAGGTGACCCTGCAGACCCCCCGGGACAGCTCGGCGCCCCCCAGCACTGCTGGGCTCTCCGCACCCCATCCACGCCCTCGGCCAGCGCCTGCCCGGCACCCCCGGTGCACACTGGCGGGAGCCCAGGACACCCTGCCAGGCCGCAGGGGGCTTGTTTCTTAAGGCAGTCGTTTGCAGCCTGGCACAGGGCCCACTCCCAGGAGCTCTGGGCAGCTAGGACCCCGTCTGGCCAGCCCCGCTCCAGACCTGCATCTGACCCCAGAGCCTCAGAGACCCTCTCCTGTGCCAGATAAAAAGTGCAAACACGTGGCTCTTCCTGCATCTGTTAAAAAAAAAAATGGTAAAAAAACAGGCAGGGAGTCTGTGGAGTCTGGCCTGGCCCTCAGGGCTCCTGCGGGCAGAGCCACGACCGAGGCCTTATTGCTGTGTGCGGGGCTGGACCCCCATGGCCTGCTCGGTCGGGGTCAGGCAGGAGAAATGCAGACGGGGCTGTCCAGCTGGTTCCAACTGCCAGCTTTACCAATGCAGCATTTATTTTTAAATTAAATTAAATAAAAAAAGACAAACTGCGTCACCAGGTAGTTTTCTGGGTTGGGCGCCAAGACTGCGCAGCAGCAGCGTCACACGGGGCCATTGAGGGCGGCCCCTGAGGGCGGCGGCCCATCAGCCTGTCTGTGGGAGAGGGTGGGGGGGTCGCTCAGGGTGGGTCCCCCCCACCCCGGGTCCCCCGCCCTCCCCTGGCCTGACCAGCTCACCTGTCTCTCGTCACTGTCCCCAGGGCAGCCGCCATGGAAACGGCTGGGCTAGCGGGGGCTGTGGTGGTGACTGCCACCATGGGCCCCGGGGGGACGGCCACGGCCAGCACGGGGGAGACGGCCCGGGTCGTGGGGCCCGTGATGCCCAGCGCCGTGGGAGCCATCACAGCAGCCTCGGGGAGGGTGGCCACGGCGGGGGCAGCGGGTGCCTCTGCAGGGTTCAGGGGTGCCGGGCCTGGCGGTGAGCTGGGGGCATGGTCAGTCCTGCGTGGCAGACGGGCTCCGGTTACCCAGGCCCCCGCTCTGCCACCCCAAGTTCCAAACACTCCAAAGACCCCTGTGCGGCCCTCCAGGCGGCCGCCTCCTGCCAGGATCGCTCAGCCGGGGCTGCCCCTCAGGAGCTCCCAACAGCCCACACCCCTCTGTGGACCACGTGGCCCAGGGCCATCCCCTGGACAGCCGCAGGCCCCGTCTGCCCAGAGTGCGTCCACCCACCCCTGGAGAAGGAGAGCACAAGAGGGGGCCTGGGGCCCACGTGGGCCCACAGCACCAGCAGCCGCACCCACCCGCACTACATGGCGTCACCCGCTGCCTCGCGAGGACTCGGGAGGCAGCGAGGGGCAGGGGGAGCCTGCAGACAAGCCTGGTTCGTTACCCACACAGCTCGAAGAGCACCCCTCAAACCAAAGGACTTGCTTTCACAAGATCGTGGAGCAGGTTTTGGGGGGGGTGGGGGTCAGGAAGGGAAGAAATGCAGCCTCAGCGTGAACGAGCCCCTCCTGACACAGGCGCCTGCTCCCTCCCAGGTGGGCCCACGGCCCATGAGCCCAGCACCGTGCCAGCCGGGATCAGCATGCCCTGGGTCCCAGGAGCCAGTGTGTGTGAGCCAGAGCTGGGCCCCCACGGACAGGCTGAGCCCCAGAACCAAGAGGGAGGCTCCAAGGTGGCCGCTGGGAGCTGGGAGCAGCCCTGTCTCCTGTCCTGGGCTCCTGCCCAGCCCGGAGCCCTGTGTCCACAGTGGGTCCCACAGGCCGTGGGCCCGCCCTGCGTACGGGAGTGGGTACAGGGCTGAGCTTGCTGGGGGAATGCCCTTGTCAGAGCCTGGGTCCAAGCAGAGCCCCAAACCCCCTCGTCCTACCGGTCCAGCGAGACAGACGTGCGTGTGTCTGAGGCGCCCGGGGATGGGTGTGACCCTGCACTAGGCACCCACCCAGGAACGGCAGGAGCTCCAGAGCACCCCCCCGCTGGGACCCCCGAAGCCTGGCCATCCCCTCCAGCGAGGCCTGGGGTGGGCTGGCCCCTCGCTACCTCAGTGACCACCCGTGGCTTCCCCTTAGAGGGAGCAGTGGGGACCGCCAAGCCTCTGCGCGCCCCTGGGAACCCCCTGCCACCCACCCTGCCCTGCTCACCTGGGGCCCGACACAGACAGTGGGGAGGCCTTCTGGCTGGGACCCACACTAACAGCCTCCGAGGCAGCAGCCGCCTTCTGCTCATCCTCAGGGCTGCTGGCAGCCACCAGGGGTGCCTTCCTGGTGACACACGTGCTCCAGGCACCAACTGCGAGATAGGGAGCCAGTGATGCCAGGTGAGGACAGAGGGCGTGCGGGAACTTCAGCTCACAACCCAGGGACACACCTGTCCCCCACACCCACTACTGTGCCTATGTAACATGCACACGTTGTGTCTGAATTCACAGAACTGCAGAGAACTGTCCTCCCCACAGGCAGGGCCACCACTCAGCCTTCTGGCTTCCAAGTCTGTCTGATGGGGCTCAGGGCCTGCGCTCTGGACAGGCCCCAGGATGAGCACAGGGTGGCATGGTGCCCCCTGCGATCTGCTCCTGGGAGGTGGCGGGCCAGCCCGGGGGCCTTGCCTGGAGGTGGGGCCTCCCCCAGCGACAGGCCCACTCCAGGCCCCAGGCGGCACAGGCCCCAACATCACCAGGGGACACGGCCGCCCTGGGGTCCTGGCCACCACATCCCACTCCTCTGCTCAAAGTGGCCCCTACTCACGGGTTCTCTCTGGGCCGTGGTTCAGGCCACCCTGGGCGTCGCCATGACCAGTGTCCACCGGGGAGCTGCACCTCGGCCCCGACTCCGAGCTGTGGATGAGGCCGACAGTGAGCTGGAGCCAGGAGGCCTGGCTTCAGGCAGCCAGGGCCGCCGACCCCCCGCCTCACCAACAGAAAGGCTGCAAGTCGGCGAACTGGGCCCAGCCTTTCTCCTCCGGAGCAGAGGTGCTGGCGGAGCTGGCTGCCCACACACTGGAACCCACGTCCAGTGCCACTGCTGAGGCCGGGCCTGCGGCCATGGGAGTCACTGGCCCATCAAACACGGCCCACGGGGAGCCTGCTGGCGGAAACAGGATGTCCATGTTCCTTGTCCAGCAGGCAGACCTGCCCTGCCCTGGGGTCCAGGAGTCACTGACAGTGGAGACCCCGCAGCAAGGGGACAGACGCGCCTCCCCCAGTGAGTCCCGGGGACACCCACCCCGAGCCAGGACGGCGTGGCCGGAGGGTGGCTCTGACGGGCTCCACCGGGACTGTCAGGGCCTGAAAGCGTCTGCTGCAGGGGCGGGGGCACCAGATCCTCTGTCCCCGCGTCTCCACCAATCCCCCCGCGGCCCCATCACCTACCTTCTGAGCCGCCCTCAACGCGGGGGCCTTCCTGCCGTCCGGAGACCCGCGGGGAGCCTGCCCGAGCTGCGTCCCCGCCCACGTCTGCACCCTCGCCCGCACCCTGGCCTCGGCGCTCCGGGCCGTCCTGTGGGCAGCGCTCTGAGGTGTGGGGGCCCCCGAACCTGGGGGGAGAGGAGTCAGAGCAGCCCTCCCCGCGCGCTGGGGCGGGGCCAAGGCGGGGCGGGGCCGGCGCCTCCGGGGCCCACCTGGCTCTGGTCACCCGGGCCGCATGGTGCGTCTCCTCGTCCTCCCAGAGATCGTCATCCTCGTCGAAGGGCTGGATGTGGTCGCTGCAGCAGGCCTCGAACAGCGCGGCGCCAGGCTGCGGGAGAGCACAAGTGGGCCCCGGTGGCCTCGGGCCCACAGAGCCTGGCCACCCCGGGAGCCCCCGCAGACTCACGCTGTCGTCATCGGCGTCGACGCTGAAGCTGATCTCCGCGATCCTGTCAAACGGGGCGCTGAGGGGACAGCAGGGACACCGTCACCTCCACCAGGACGGGAGGGGAGGTGGCCCCGCCCGGACCTGAGGGGCGGGGGCGGGGGCACCACGCTGCAGGCTCACAGCCAGGGGCCACCCGCCTGCCCGCGCTCCCGAGGGCACCTCCAGAGCGGGGGTCACACGGGGCGCCCAGCTGAGGCGGTGGTGTGACTGCCTGAGCAGGGCTGACCACAGGCCGTGGACCACGTCAGGCCAAGCGGCACCTGGCTCCCTCCCACAGGCACCAAGGACGCGGTGGGCAACGGGGGCGGGCACATGCCGACGGCTCACTTGACACTGTCATCCTGCTCAGCAAACTCCTCGTCGCTGAAGCCAAACTGGTCCACGAAGGTGGCCGTCATCTGCTGGACCTGGTACTCAGAGAAAGCCTGGGCGACAGGCCCGGCTGCTCTAAAGAGACGCCCTCAGCTGCTTCGCCCAGCTCCTGCCCCCTTGGGTGGGCGCCCAAGGCAGCCACGTCCACACAGCCAACCATGTCCCCAAGGGTCTGATGGACACAGAGTTCCCGGGGGCCCCTGGGAGAGGAGGTGAGGCTGCACAACCTTCAGGGGCGGCGGGTTGGGGGCCACCTCCCCAGGTCCCACCCGTGGCTCCGGTGACACATCAGGGCACCGCGCTGTGGGGACAAGGAGGCCGGGCCCCACGCACCTGCTGCAGGGACAGCTCGTTGGGGAAAACGCCCTCCATGTCCTCCTCCTCACTTGAGGGGTGAAGGTGGTGTGTGCTCACCTGCAATGGCCAGGGCAGGCAAGTGTGACGGGTGCCCCGCCGCCCCCAGCCCTCTGCACGCGGCAGCCCCGTGAGCCCAGGCCAGGCGGGACCACGGGGCCCGCAGAGCTCTGCCCAGAGGGCCGCAAGGGCCCCTCTGTGCCCGGCCTGCTCACCAGGTCCACCGCGTTCCTGCGGTTGGCCTCCGACAGCGTCTCCTCCACGAAGCTCTCCCAGCGCCCGCGGCAGTCCGCCGGGAGCCCTGCAGGGAAGGCCGCCCACTGAGCCCCTGGGCCTCCGAAACCCCGCGAACCCCGCGGCACGGTGCGCCCTTTTCGGCCTCACAGGCCCGAGCCCACGGGCGTGCGTGTTCCTGGGGAGCTCGGAGCCCAGACACTCGCTCCCCGACACAGGGCTGTCAGGGGCGTGCGCCTCCACCAGTGACTGAGCTCCTTGCTTGTATCAGAGGCCCCCAGCCCCCAAGCTTCTTGGCTCACAGCTGTCCCTGGGCTGTGGGGGCCACGGTGGAGACCACTGTGGAGGCAACCTGGCAAGGGCACATTAGGGGGCACACCAAGGCCACACTCATGTGCATGACCAACTGGACATTGGCAAGGCAGCTTCCCACGCCCCAGCGGGCTCAGGCCCCCAGACAGCACGTGGACCACCCCACCCGACAGCACGCACACCCAGCCAGGGCTCCCAGATGGTGCTTGCTCGCTCTCTCTCAGCATTCACAAGCGTCCCCCTCACCCCGGGCCAGCCCTGTCCTCAGGCCTCCACGCCACAGCCCCTCAGTGCCCTCAGAATCCTGCCTTCTGGGGGGTTGGGCCTGGCTCGTGTGCACGTGGCCTGCAGTCGCCCCGAGTGCACACCCCCGCTGGCGCCCACTGCTTAGGCGGTGCTGTCCTCCTCCCCAAGAGGCCAGGCTGCCCACCTTCTCCCATCTGAACCCCCTCAGGCCCCCCCAGCTCAGCCCAGGAAGAGTGGTGCTGGGAGCTGCAGAGTGGCATCCGGGACACGCAAGGGGCAGGTGGCAGCCCCAGGTGGAGAGGCTGCAGATGTGATGAAGAGGGGGCCCGCTAGGGCCCAGTGCAGGCCCCACAGGGCTCCAGGCTGCTCTTACAAACAGCACAAGCGGGAGCGCAGGGCTCAGCAGGGAACTGACTCAGGCCCAGGCCCACCGGGCACGTCAGCCCCGTGGCAGGTGAGCTGACTGTCCAGCAGCAGGGCCAGTCCCACCCGCTGAAGGCCGCACAGCAGGGGGGCACCTTGGGCAGCGACACCGGGGCCTGGAGGCGCTCACCTCGGAAGACCTCGCTGACCTGGCTCTGCAGGGGGCCCCCCTCCAGGTTCTGCACCACCGCATTGGCGATCCGGGTGAGGTGGCCCATGTTCCCGCGCCTCATGCCGCCTGCCGCCCTAAGAGAGGGAGCATCAGGTCTGCGGGGCTCTGCCTGGCCCAGCCTCGCCCCGCCGCCTCCCACAGGCCTCCTCCCTGCGGAGCAGCAGGTGCTCAGCACCAGGACCCCTCCCCTCTCAGCTCTGAGAGGCGCATGCCGCTCCCGCCCGCACAGACAGAGGCCCTGCAGACCAGCGTCGGATCAGTGCTATAGAGCTGCCCAAGGGCGTCCCAAGACCTGGGGGAAACTGAGGCCCAACTGGGGACCATGAGTGGGCAGCAGCAGGGGTGGCTGTCCCCGCCCTGGCTGGCGGCCACCAGCACGTCTCACGTGGCCCCAAACACACGGCTCTTCCTCAACCTCTTAATCGCCCCCCAGGCGGCCTGACAGCAGAGGACTGGAAGACACCAGGCTTTCTGCATTCAGAAACGCAGCCCTCAAATCCCAGGGCGGACGGCACCTGCTTTCCACCATATTCTCTGCTTAGTCCAGTGACAGCCAGAGAGGACACCAAGGGTCCCGATTCAGTGGGTCCCCCTGGCAGGGGAAGGGGGTCAGGAGACTGGGAGGAACTGGCCCAGAGGTGAAGTTGGACGAAGGTGGAGGCCTGTGAGCAAGCCGCCCAGAACACGGGAGAGCTGGGTTGAGAAGTCCAGGCTCGCACCCCTGCCCACTGCTTCCTGGGGCTCAGAGACCCCTCGGTTAACAGCAGTGAGCATTTCTCGACATAGGTACACACGTGTACGAACATGCAAAGCACAGGCCTCCTGAGCCACACACCCAGGCCAGCGGAAGCCGCGGTGGCCCCACCGTCCCTGGGGCTCCGTGAGGGTGGACGCACATCTGTGGGTCCAGCGCAGCAGCACAGGAAGGATGGACCAGGTGAGGTCGCAGAGACCCCCACCCAGAGCAGCCCCCAGGAGGGCACAGGGGGAGCAGAGGGGGACTGGGGCGGCCCACTGGACCCTGCAGCCACCCCAGGCACCCAGGCAGTCGAGACCTTCAAGCGGTGGGTGACACCGCCTGCTGGTTTCAGGAAGGCCCCAGCCGGTCAGAGGGACCAGAGGCCAGGAGGGGCAAGGAGGCAGGAAGTGGCCTGGGCGCTCTGTCAAGGGTCTGAGGCTTCCGTGAGCGCCATGGCTGGAGGCCAGGACGGGGACCTGGGAGGGTGTGGGACACAGGACCGGTGTCTCTGCTGCTGAGTAGGCGAGTGAGGAAGCAGCTGAGGGGCCCCGAAGCTGGGCGAGCAGGCCTCACGGAGCAGGACCCTGAGCACAGCCCAGCGGTGCCACCCACCCACCCTGTGCCTCAGCAACACAGCTGCTCCCACAGCAGGGGGACCTTTCCTTGGAAACAAACCCTCCGCGGCAGCCCCGGAGCCCCAACTAGGCCCCAGGGTTCTTACTGAGTGTGGTCGTTGGCTTCCCAGGCCTCCAGGATCCTCTGGACCAGGCAACACTTTTGGAACAGCTGGGGACAGGCAGCAGCGGTCAGGTCAGTGGGCTGCACGCCCCGTCCGCCCACCCCTGGGCTGAGCAGGCTCAGCAGGCAACACGCGGACACATCAGCCCCGAGCTCCATGTGGGCACACCCGGCATCAGAGCCCAGCCCTGTGGTCCCCACCGCAGCCCTAGGCAGGTGCTGCCCAGGGCCATCCACGCGGGGACACGCATTCCGCCCAGCCCCCCTCCTCTCGGCTGCCACCTCCTCCCCGCTGCCTCCCGCTGGCCACGCTCCTGCTTTCCCTGTTCAGGAGGGAAGCCGCTGGCCCGGGGCTCCCCTGCTTCCAGCCCTTCACAGACAGCTTCCCCCGCCTGGAGTGTGTGTTCTGGGTCTCAGTCACACCCGCACTCACATGCAGCCCACCCACGTCACGTGAGAGTTAAGCAGAGAACACAAGGCCCACAGCATCGCACGTGCACACGGCCTAGGTGGACCTCAGGGCACACAGGACGCACGGAGACAGGCGGGACACAGCAGCTCGCATAACCCTGGCTGGACTTACATGGGCCACCATGGTGCTCTCGGGGCAGCTGCTGGCAGGCTGGGGGGTTGCTGGGTCCCCGCTGGAGGGTGGAGGTTGCAGCCCACCCGCAGGTCCCCTGGCTGCGGCCCTGTCCTCTCGGGTAGCAGGGGACAGGATGGCGGCTACGCAGAGCTCCACTTGGAGGTGCAGGAAGTTATTCCAGGTGAACTTAAAAAACAGGTCCTGCGGGGACAGGGGACAAGGGACGCCCCCGGGCTGGCTCCTGCGGGCGGAGCCCGAGGGGACCCTGCTGCCCGCTGCCTCCCACACTGTCCCCCTCCCAGTCCGCCCTGACATCTGGCTGCAGGGCTTCTAGCAACTTCTGCCAAGAAGCCCTGCATTCCCTCCCCATCCAGCCCAAGGCCGTGCTTCTGTCTCTAATCCCTGCTCTTGTCTGACCGCTTCCTGTGGGTTTGTCCTAAGTGAGAGGCTTCGCCCATGGCGGCTCAGCCTTGCTGCCTCTCGGGTGCGTCTCCATGAGGCTGCGAGTTTCCTGTAAAATCACCTCCTCTACATGATACATGTTTTGCTGAGTCATATTTTTATCATCCTTCTTTTATGGTTTTATCTTTGACCCACAAATCACTGGGAGCCTGAGCGATTCTCCGCCCCCTGGGTGGCCGTGAACAGGCGCACGTGTGGACACTCCCCAAGGGGCCTGGGTTGAGGCCCCTGGGGGCTGAATGGGCAGCGGCTGCCCTCACGGGGCCTCCTCCAGACCTGTCTGAGGTCAGCAGGCTGCACCGGCGGGGGGGTGGGGGCACCCTTCCCATGCCCCGTGGCCACCTCACACCCAGCACGGCCCACGGCAGCCCGCGCCCAGACCCCCTGCTGCCCCGACGGAAGGAAGCCAGGTGCGCAGGGTGGAGAGATGGGGCAGGGGGACGGGGCACGCGCCACCCCAGGGTGTGGGTTTGGGGCCTTCTTCCAGGCCAGCGGGGGGAGCTGGATAAAAGGAGGCGGCCTGTGGGCCTGCACAGCTCTGCTCCACAGAGACGCAGTCTCCAGGCTTCACGTCCTCTGCCTGTGTGACCTTGGGTGACATGGAGGTTGCTTCATCTTCAACAGAGTCAAAACCACCTCCCCACACAGAAAAGCCCAGACCACACGACTTCGCTGGTGAGTTCCACCAAACATTTAAAGAGGAAAGAACACCACTAATCTGCTCAAAGCTTCCCAAAGAACTCAGGAGGAGAGGGTGCATCCTACCTGTTCCATCCTGAGGCCAGCACTGCCTACACCAGACACCACAGGGAAGACAACTACAGCTCCACATCCCTTATGAACACGGAGGCAAAGACCTCCATGGGGGATGAGCAACTCAGCAGCAAAACAATGACACACCATGACCAGGGCAGGTGAATCCCACAATACAAGGGCGGGTCAACATAGGAAAGTGAGTGAGATACACCACAGGAAAAGAACGAAGGGACTAAACCTATCCAACTGGCTCAACTGACACTGAAGAAGCATCTGACAAAATTCGATGCATTTTCTTGGGAAAAAACACTTAATAAGCTGCCTGGTGACAGATGAAAACAGCCTCTGGCGGTGACGCGCCCAGGAGCACAGAACGAAACACACACACAGCACGGACGCTAGAGAACCAAGACAGACGCTGCTGGGACGGCCACGAGCAGGGGAGTGAACACACAGATGACTCAAAATGGATCAAAGACCAAAACTCACATTTTAAAGCTCTTAAAAGAAAACACAGGGGAAAAGCCGCAGGCCAGTGGATTTGACCAGGCTTTTTTAGGTGTGACACCAAATGCTCCAGCAACACAAGGAAAAAAAGATAAACCGAACTTCATCGAAATGAAAAACTTGTGTTTGTCAAAGGACACTATCAAGAAAGTAAAAAGACAACTCACATGACGGGAGAAAATAACTGCAAATCATACACCTAAGAGATTAGTATCAGAAAACAAAGAACTTCTTCAATTCAACAACAACACAAAAGCAAACACCTCAACTCAAAATGGGCAGAGGACTTGAGCAGACATTTCTCCAAAGAAGATACTCAAATGGCCAGCAAAAGCCCATGAAAAGATGCTCAGCACCAACTATTGTGTGTGTGAGTCCATACTTAGTTGCTCAGTTATGATCGACTCTTCGTGACCCCGTGGACTGTATAGTCCACCAGGCTCCTCTGTCCATGGGACTCTCCAGGCAGGAACACTGGAGTGGGTGCCATTTCCTTCTCCAGGGATCTTCCCAACCCAGGGATTGAACCTGTGTCTCTGGTGTCCCCTGGATTGGCAGGTGGATTCTTTACCACTGCATCACCGGGAAACACAAATCAAAACACAGTGAGGACTTCCCTGGTGGTCCAGCGGGTAGGAACCTGTCTTCCAATGCAGGGGCCACAGGTTCGATCCCCGCTCGGGGAACTAGTAATAACATCCCATATGCCATGGGGCAGCTGAGTTGGCACCGCAACTATTGAGCTCTTGCACCACAATTAAAGACTCTGCATTCTGTAACTAAGACCTGACACAACCAAATAAATATGAAAAAAAAAGAGGGGGGGGGGAGGTGGGGCTTCCCTGGTGGCAGTGGTAAAGAATTCACCTGCCAACGCAGAAGACATAGGTTCAACCCCTGATCCAGGAACATCCCACATGCTGTAGCGCAAGTGAGCCTGAGTACCGCAGCTACTGAAGCCTGAGCTCTGCAACGAGACGCCACCACGATGAAAAGCCTGTGCACCACAGCTAGAGCGCAGCCCCCCACAGCAATGAAGACCCAGTGTAGCCAAAAATAAAAATAAACTTATTAAAAAAGAACAAAATAGTGAGATACCACCTGAAACCCATCAGGATGGCTATTATCAAAAAACAAGAGAAAGCACGTGTGACTGAGGCTGTGAAGAAATTGCTGGTGTGAATGTAAAACAGTGTCCCGCTGCCTCCAACAGCTGAACACAGAATCACTGTGTGCTCCACCAACCCCACCTCTGGGGATGCAGTGAGGACAGGTGAAAGCAGGGACTCAGATTTCTTACATACCCACATTTACAGGAGCATTTTCATGGGTTCTCAAGGCAAGAATACTGAAGTGGTTTGCCATTCCCTTCTCCAGTGGACCACGTTTTGTCAGAATTCTCCACCATGAACCGTCCATCTTGGGTGGCCCTACACGGCATGGCTCATAGTTTCACTGAGTTAGACAAGGCTGTGGTCCATGTGATCAGACTGGTTAATTTTCTGTGATTGTGGTTTTCAGTCTGTCTGCCCTCTGATGGAGAAGGGTAAGAGGCTTATGGAAGCTTCCTGATGATGGACATTGACTGAGGGGGAAACTGGGTCTTGTTCTGATGGAGGGGCCGTGCTCAGTAAATCTTTAATCCAATTTTCTGTTGATGGGTGGGGCTGTGTTCCCCCCCTGTTGTTTGACCTGAGGCCAAACTATGGTGGAGGTGATGAAGACAATGGTGACCTCCTTCAAAAGGTCCCCTGCTCACACTGCTGCTGCACTCAGTGCCCCTGACCCTGCAGCAGGCCAGCGTCCACCCACGCCTCTGCCAGAGACTCCTGGACACTCACAGGCAAGTCTGGGTCAGTCTCTTGTGGGGTCACTGCTCCTTTCTCCTGGGTCCTGGTGCACACAAGGTTCTGTTTGTGCCCTCCGAGACTCTGTTTCCCCAGTCCTGTGTAAGTTCTGGAGGCTCTATGGTGGGGGTAACGGTGACCTCCTCCAAGAGGGCTTATGCCATACCCAGGTCTGCTGTACCCAGAGCCCCTGTCCCTGCGGCAGCCCACTGCTGACCGTACCTTGTTGTGGATCAAAACAAATTGTGGAGAATTCTTCAAGAGATGGGAATACCAGATCATCTGACCTGCCTCCTGAGAAATCTGTATGCAGGTCAGGCAGCAACAGTTAGAAGTGGACATGGAACAACAGACGGGTTCCAAATTGGGAAAGGAGTACGTCAAGGCTGTATATTGTCACCCTGCTTGTTTAACTTCTATGCAGAGTACATCATGAGAAACGCTGGGCTGGGTGAAGCACAAGCTGGAATCAAGACTTCTGGGAGAAATATCAATAACCTCAGATATGCAGATGATACCACCCTTATGGCAGAAAGTGAAGAAGAACTAAAGCGCCTCTTGATGAAAGGGAAACAAGAGAGTGAAAAAGTTGGCTTAGAACTCAACATTCAGAAAACTAAGATCATGGCATCTGGTCCCATCACTTCATGGCAAATAGATGGGGAAACTGTGGAAACAGTGATAGACTTTATTTTTCTGGGCTACAAAATCACTGCAGATGGTGGCTGCAGCCATGAAATTAAAAGATGCTTGCTCCTTGGAAGAAAAGTTATGACCAACCTAGAAAGCATATTAAAAAGCAAAGACATTACTTTGCCAACAAAGGTCCGTCTAGTCAAAGCTATGGTTTTTCTAGTAGTCATGTATGGATGTGAGAGTTAGACCATAAAGAAAGCTGAGTGCTGAAGAATCGATGCTTTTGCACTGTGGTGTTGGAGAAGACTCTTGAGAGTCCCTTGGACTGCAAGGAGATCCAACCAGTCCATCCTAAAGGAAATCAGTCCTGAATATTCATTGGAAGGATTGATGCGAAGCTGAAACTCCAATACTTTGGCCACCTGATGAGAAGAACTGATTCACTGGAAAAGACCCTGATGCTGGGAAGGACTGGGGGCATGAGGAGAAGGGGACAACAGGATGAGACAGTTGGATGGCATCACCAACTCAATGGACACGAGTCTGGCTAAACTCCAGGAGTTGGTGATGGACAGGGAGACCTGGCGTGCTGCAGTCCATGCGGTCGCAAAGAGTCGGACACGACTGAGCAACTGAACTAACCTGAACTGGACAAGAGCATTACTAAAAATGGCCGTAAGAGGACTTCTGTGGCAGTTCAGGTGTCAGGGCTCTGCGCTTCCGATGCAGGAGGCACAGGTCTGATCCCTGGTCAGGGAACTGAGATCCCACGTGCCATGCCTCATGGCCAAATGAAAAATAAGTATGCAAATTTTTTTTAAAAAATGGCCAAAATGTGGAACCAACCCATTGTCCATCAATGTATGAATGGATAAACAAAATGTAGTATATCCACACGATGAAATATCATTCAGCCTTAAAAAAGAAAGAAGCTGTGACACATGCTACAACACAGATGAACATCATCCTAAGTGAAATAAGCCAAACACAAAAGGAACACGAAGGCCACAGATCCCACTTACGTAGGTCAGTGGACTAGTCAGACCCGTGGACAAGCAGCAGAAGGGTGGGGCCGGGGAGGGTGGGAGGATGAGGACTGAGTGTGTAACGGTCAGTCTGAGAAAGGTCTGGAAATAGTGGTGATGGCTTACAACAATGTGAACAATGAACCACATAAGTGACGATTATTACAATGGTGTATCTCATGTTATATATGTATGTTTTGCAAGATTCAAAGAAAAGTGACAAGCGGGAGGGGGAGAGAGAACTCCTCCTCCCCAGTGGGGGAGGGGAGTGGAAATGAGGCCTTTCCCAGCCGCTCTCGGACCCACGTCTGGGCTCCACGGTCACAGCAAAGCCCAGGGACTTCCCGAGGCAGGCAGTCCTTCAGGCCCAGTTCCAAGGCGGCTCCTTGTGGGAGGACGAGGAGTGGCTCTTCAGGCTGTTTTAGGCTGAAGAGCTACAAAGTTCTGAGGCAGAAACGAGAAAGGGGAGGCCCGTTTCCCCACCGTCTCTGCTTTCAGGGCAACCCTGTGTGAACCTACACTGAGGCAGGGCCTGGGGGCAGGACGTGTCTCTGCACACGGGCCTGCGCGGGCCGCAGGACCAAACCAGAGCCTCCCTCAGGCAGGCCCTGGCCCGGGGGCCGCGGTCTGGCTGCCCGTTCCTGACAACCACCCCTCAGGCGCCCACTCACCAGCAGCAGCCCCAGAGTGTTGAGCCGGCAGAGCTCCTGGTTGATGCTGGGTGTGCTCGTGTGCAGCAGAGCGGCCACGAGGCGGGCGCTGTGCAGGCGGGCGTTGCCCAGGGGCTCCTCCAGCACGCCGACAGTGGTCAGGATTGCGGCTTTCTGCAAACACAGAAGCACCGCCAGTTAAAGCCTGTGCCCACCTGTGGGCTTCATTTAGCTCAGGAGCCAACTGTCAAAGGGCCAGGCCACTGCTGTGTGACATGGCCTAGCCGGGGAGGAGCCTTCAAGGCGGTCTGCAGGAGACAGGGAGTCAGTCAGATGAAGAGCCTCAGCGCTTCCCTCAGGGCTCACAGAGTGACCCCGGGCGGGCTGCTGCTGCTGGGAGCCTGGGATACTCTGGTCTCGGCCGGCCAGCCACAGGGATGTGACCTGAGCTCATACGACAGAGGAGACTGATGACAAAGCTGGCCTCGTGACAGGGTCATCCTGCACGCAGTCCACCTTTTCACTGGCAGAACGTTCCAGAACCCCTGCCTTCGCAGGTCCTCCTTTCCAGTGGGAAGCAGACCACAAGCAGGCTGGTGAGCACAACAGGCAGCACAGGGGAGCACAGACGGTGCTGAGGAGGAGACCCAAGGAGAGGCGAGGGGCCGTGAGCTGGGCGGGTGGGAAGCCCTGGCTACGCCGGAGGACCAAGGGGGTGAAGAAGTGGGCCTTCCTCAGTGTGACCAAGCTCTGCCCAAAGCTGCTCAGTGGAGTGACGGGTCTCCCTTGGGACCCCCTGACCCTTGGCTGGGTGTCCCCAACACAGAGGCCAGGTCTACAGTGCAGGCAGGGCAGGTCGCCTCTGCTCAGGACACCTACCTTGGGTGGGCTGAGCAGAAGCTGGTGGAAGTCCTTCAGCCTTGGCTCGATGCCGCGTAGGATGCCAGAGCTGACGGTGCCCAAGCTGTCCAGTCCCTGAGAGCAGGAGTCCAGCAAGCCCTCTGACCTGTGGACCAGCAGCAGCTAGACGCAGGGACGCCCCTCCACCCGTCACCACACAGCCCTCCCAGCCGTGTCCGCTAGTCCTCTCCAGGGGGGCTGCCGATGGCACGGGAGGTGGACCCCAACGGGCTGCGGGCGTCACAGCCCGGCTGAGCTCGGCGCCCTCCCCCCGCCTTGAAAACCTTCCTGCTGACCCCCCTCCTCGCCTGAGACACAGACAGGACTGGCCACACCGCCCCTTTGCTTTTTTATTTAAACACTGTTTCCAGTTATAAAATTAATACACAGTCATTACAGAACACAATGTTTAACTGCATGAAAGGATAAAAATACCAAAGACAGCCAGCTGCTCATCTCTCCCCAACGGCCCTGCCGTCCCCGCGCTGCAGGCGAGGCCTCGACCAGAGGCCCCACTTCCTGCAAGAAGGGCCCAGCCTCCCTGGGCTCATGCAGATAAAATATCAATATTCTAGCTGCTGAACCAGAGAAAATGATGATAACATCATAATTCTAGTTTTAGGTAATAAATACGTATTGGGTACCAGAGTGAGAAAGAGAAACTGCTAACTATCTCACCATTGCAATTAAGTCAACTTCTTGTCATTTTCTGGTTTTCTCTTAAAAAAAAACAAACAAAAAAACAGCACAGGCTGCAGTGAAGCCCCCTCTAGAACAAGGACATGACGGGACTGCAGTCTCCTTGGGAGTCGGACCACCAGCAGCGCATGTGACAGGACAGGGCGGACAGAAGTGCACACACGCGCGCACACACGCGCACACACACACACACTGCAGGGACGCATCTGGACCAGCTCTGGGGAAGCCCAGAGCCGGGCCCATTCCACACATGTGTGTATAAACACTTTGCAGACTGGAGACGGGGTTCCTTCAGGCTGAGGTGGGAACGTGACTGATGGCGAAGGTCAAAGGAGACTTGGCCACTGCTATAAAGTTTATCTTTCAATGAGGAAAGTATCCCCAGGATTACTTGCATAACTAAAAATGTTGAAAACGCAGATAGCACACCCCAGCTGCTGTCCTGGGCCTCATGCCATTGAAGGGGCAGCTCTTCCTCTCTCGGGGGACACTCACCCCGCCCGCCTGGGCTCCAGCAAGGTAAGTAACACCTGCGTCCCGCTGACGAGGCAGAGCTCGGTCTGCACTCCATCAAACATGTTCCTCAGCAACTGCTCCACGCACTCCTGCCTGCAGGACACGCACGAGGTCACGGCCTGGCGAGCGGACACACACACCCCACCCCCACCAAAGGAGCAGCACCCTGAACCCCATAGGAGCCCTACTTGGGGCTCAGGCTGGGCACCCAGGGTTCTCAGGACACAGCTGCCCCAGGGCCCGCACTCTCTGGACCTGCCAGGTGAGCCCCACAGACCCTCCCCTGAGAAAGAAGCCCATCAAGGTAACCCTGGGTTGGGGCGAGCTCCTTAGAAATGATCAGAGGCGGCGGCGGTGTCCCCAGCCCCCGCCCCCGCCCCCAGACCTGCAGCACTGCAGCCCACACTCACGACTCCAGCACCATGAGGAGGGGGTCTGGCTGCGGAGCCTCCAGCAGCTGGCTGCCCTGCTCCCTGCCCAGCCGGACGATGTCACAGAGCGTCTGGGAAGCATTGGACTGCCTCTGGAAGACAGGCACGCAGAGCCGCCCTCAGGGCCAGCCTCTGCCCACAGGGCGCGGATCTGGCCGCCCCCCGAGAGCACCCACTGGGCCTTGGTGGGCAACTGCACCCCGCAGACCCTGCTCCAGGTCGCTGCTTTAGATCAGTAAGTGGCTATTAATAGAGAGGGTGAGTCCTGTGACCTAATAAAAACAGGAAAGTTGCTACAGAGAACACAAAGGGCTCAGCTTTTCTATGGAAACGTGAAGCCCCTGAAAATGCAGGTTCTTTGATTCGGGGCACTTGCCAACTGTGTGGGATTAGTCTGCGGAGCAGGTGAACAGGATCAGAGGAAGACTCAGCTGCCGGCTTCAAGCAGGCAGCATCGTGTGCACAGCCCTCACGGGCGCGGCACAGGGCACGGGGCTGAAGGCAGCGTTCTACGGCTCTTTCAGGGCAAACGAGAGCAGCCGGGTGCCCCCAGGCCTGGGGAGGGACCAGTCGGCGCCCAGCGCTCAGCCCAATCTGGAGCCCAGCAACCCTCGCCCGCTGCCTGGTCAGCCCGGTGGGCCAACACACCCCACCCAGCACAGCCAGGCAGCGGCCAAAGGCGCAGCCACGAGTCAGCACTGCGTTCTCCGAAGCCCCAAGAACTGGGCGCAGCTGTCCCGAGTGGAAGATGCCTCTCGGGCTACACCCGACACCCACAGTGACACCACAGGAGAAGGGGGGCCACCCCACAGGCTTCCTCCAGGGCTCACGCCCTTGGACGCCCCCCTTGGGAGCAAGACGCAGCCACTGAGGACTGTCCCCGAGAGGGGTGCCTGGGCCGGAGGAGCAGCAGCAGCCGTGAGCTGCCTGCGGAGCAAGGGCGGGGTGCGGCGCGGAGCTGAGGGAAGCCTCAGCCTGCAGCCCTCAATAAACTGAGTCCTGTCAAGCCCCAGCGGCAGATCCTGAGACAATCACAGTCTTGTGAGAGACCCTGGGCAGAGGACCTGTGACCCTGGCCCATAAAAACTGAGATGAAAAATACTGTCACAAGAAACTAACGTTCGGGGTAATCTGTTACTCAGCCACAGTTAACTAATACAATTTTATTCAAATTGATTTTTTATATTATGTATGTTTTATGTTTTAGGAAAAAACTGTCTAGAAGTCAGTGCCTGATTAAAGGCAGAGGAGAACTCGTCAGTCCGCATCTGAGGAAGAGGGACCCGCCCTCAGACAGCAACGGAGAGCGCCCGCGGCCGCCCTGAGCCAGGGCTCCTGCTCCAAGGTGGCTCCGTGAGCCCCTACTCACGTCTTCATCCTGACTCGGATGGATCAGTTCCACGAGTCTCTGGATGGTCTTCTCTTCATTAAGCCACTGAAAGGGAAACGGAGGCCTATCAGTGACCGCTCACATCTGACTGAATGGAAGGGAAGTCCTTCAGGGCAGAAGTCCATGGCCAGGCTCTAGCACAGACACCTCACCACACTGGCGTGCACCCAGGCCCAGAAAGCACAGGCAGTGGCCCAATTCTGGAATGACCCGAAGATGACAAGAGGAGGGAGGCCCTGTCCACATGCGCCTGTGGTTCTGCTCACAGGACCCCCCATGGCAGAGCCGGGAGCCCCCGGGCTGGGGCCTGGGGGTGTGCTCCCTGCACACAGCCCAGCTGCTCCCTGCGGCCCTCAGGCCTTGCCAGGTCAGCCCGGCTCCTCCACGCACTTCCTTATCCAAAACACCCCCAGCGTGTCCAGGGCAGGGTTCCCACCAACTTCTAACAATGCTGATGTTCACGCTGTGCTAACCAAGCCACAACAGCTACGACAGCTAGTTCCTGGTGGACGGCTGCTCCATGATGAAATCAGGTATGACCCTAAGAGTGACGCGTGCCAACGCTGGGAGCGGAGACTGGCAGGGGGACCGACGGTTTACTCATCTTACTTTAAATGGCAAACAGAACCTGCCGATCAACAGCTGACAGCGACCCAGCACAGATCGCCTGGGCTCCCCGGCTGAGCACTCTCTCTTTTCTGGGGAGCCCCAGGGAGCCGTGGGGGGGCCCCTCGCTGCGAGAGCGACAGGACAGACAGAGGCACGTGCAGCAGGCCCAACGGCAGGCCGACTCCAGTCTGTGCGACTTCTTGACATGGAGCCCCTGAAGGCAAGTGCTTCCTCTCGGGCAGGCGCCTGGGCGCAGGACAAGCGCCCAACAGAGCTCAGCAGCCCCCCTGGGGCGGGGGGCGCAAGCAAGGCAGCCCCCTTCTGCTCTCTGCTCGTGAGTGGACAGAGGCAAGACAAGAGAACAGGTGCAGAGGACAGGCCCCGCCTCAAACACAAGCCGCTGTGAGAACCCCTGAGGACCCATCAGGAGGGAGGGTCCTGCTGGGTGGAAAGCCGGGTGCCGGGCACCCCAGTGTTGCTCCGCCAGCTCCCGCCTCCCTACGCCAAGCGCTTACTCCACACTCAGAGAAGCTGCAGAGCCGTGCAGACGGGGAGGAGGGGCCCACACACTCACGTGCAGGACTTCCTGCCGGAGTCCGACAGGCTCCACGCAGCTGACCAGGCGCAGCAGCAGGTCCATGAGGGCCGACGTGCCGATGTGCTTCAACACCAGGCTGATGAACTTGTCCTTCTTCCTTAAGAACGCGATCACCTGCAACCAGATGGGCCCTGAGAGGCGAGCAGGGCAGACCCTGACCCTAGGAAACACTCTCTTCCCCCGAGAACTGCCACAGCAAGGTTCATTTTCAGCAACACTGAGCAGAAATAATGAAAGACATGGGAAGAGTTGTAAGAAAGACACCCTCAGTGACAGGCAGAGACCTGAACAGTATAAGACAAGTCCAAGAGGCAGTGGGGAGCCGGAGAGGGCCCTGGGCTGGCAGAATTTCCCCCACACTGAGCCTGGGCACCAGTGGGGCCCAAACACCCGAGTGAGATGGCACAATGACCACTCCATATGCACTGCCTCAAGTCTTCCCAGCAGAAATGACCAGTGCAGACAGAGCTGACAGTCCCCAGACACGAGTCACAAATCCGGAAAGCTGACAGGCCCCACAGATGGCAGAAGGAACAGGACTGAGGTTTTGGAAAAGGAGACGTGGAGGGGCGGCTGGCGGGTGGCCAAGCACAGTCACGGGCACAGTGGCTGAGCACAGATGGCTGGGAGAGGCCCACGCAGAGGCCTTCTTGGCCACCGAAATAAGGGGCCTGCAAGTTCAGGCCACTGCACTGAGGCAGACCCAGGGCTCTAACGGGGCCATGGGACACGTAGGCAGCAGGGGGTCCCAACCATCCTCATTCTGTAAGTGAAGCGGGGAGGAGAGGAAGGAGGAGGAAGAGAGGAAAGAGAGGCAATGGGGAGCGAGGGGACTGGTATTTGAACAGAGTGGTTAAACTCGTAGAGAGAAACAGGAGACACAGAGAAGGCTCCAGAAACATCCTGGTACACCCTACAGATATAGACACTACTACAAGAAGGTATCAGGAACAAGTTTATGCCAAATTCTGTAAATTTAAAAACTAAATTTCTTTGAGAAACACACTTATGTAAACTGACAAAAAGAAAAAAAAAAAAAAAAAAAAAACCCTGGAATTCTAGAGCATCAAAAGAAACAAACTCTACAATGAAAAGCCTCCCCAGACAGAAAGCTCCAGACTGCAATGGCTTGACTAGAGAGTTCTGTCAAACATCTGAAGAGAAATATCCCAATCTTATGCAGGACTCTTCCGGGGAACATAAAATGAGAGAATTATGCCCCATATCATTGTATGATGACATAAAATCTTGATTCCAAAACTTGCTGTGGGCACTTTAAGAAAAGGCAATGATGGAAGGACCTGCTGTAGAGCACAGAGAACTCTGCTCAGCGCCTCCAGCGGCCCATGTGGGAGAAGAATCTAAGAGGGGATCTATATATACGCATAACCGCTTTGCTGTGCGCCTGATGAAACGAACACACCACTGTAAACCAACTATGCCCCAACAAAAGGGTTTTTTTTAAGGAAATATAAGCCAATCTCACTGATGACAACAGATAAAAAATTCTTTAAAAAAAACCAATATGAAAAAAAGCATAATGTATCACCATCAAGTTGAATGTAGTCCAGGAAATCGACAATTATCTCAGTAAAGTTTCTCAATAAAAAAGATACTGTTTAGAACAACATGAAAATATAAAGCACCTAAGAATAAACAACGAAAAATATGTAAGACTGCTACTCTGAGAACTAGCTTACTGAGAGAAATTAAAGAAGCCCTAACTTCTCAGCTTTTCACTATAGTACAAAAGCAGCCATAGATAATATGTAGATGGGAGCAGCTGTGCTTCAGAAAATTTTTTTTTTTACAAAAACAGGTGGCAGGTTGGTTTTGGCCTGTGGGCCGTAATTAGCCAACCCCAATCTATAGGCGGTGCAAGCCTCATCAAAATTTCAGCAGGTTTTTCTGGGGAACAGAGTAGAATGTGGAAAGTGACAAACTCATTCTAAAAATCTGCTCATCCTAAAATAATGCAAAAGGCAAAGAATTGTAAAAACAACCTTGAAGAAAACAAAGTGAGAGGACTGATTCTATCAAATATCAGAACTTCTAAATCTACAGTAATTAAGATAGTGTCGTGTTCATAATTACAAACAGGACTGCAGAACAGAAACAGACATACATGTGTGACCGCTTGATTTATGACAAGAGGAACGTATAGTGCTGAGTCAAGTGGATACCATATTAAAAAAAATACTTCAACCTTACACCAACTGTAAGAATCAATTTCAGGTGGATTGTAGGTGGAAATATCAAAAGTAAAACAATATAGCTTCTAAAAAATAATACAGAGTATCTTTATGATTTTGAAGTAGACAAAAGTTTAAAGGACAAAACAAACAACGAAACCAACCCTAAATGAAGAGCTATGACTCGCAGTGCACGAACACCAGACCTCTGCTCATTAAGAAGGTACAATTAAGAGAGAAAAACCAAAAAAACCCCAAAAAACCAGCAAGCAGAGCAGGAAACAACATCCGCAACACAAAATCAACAAAGGGAGAATCCCTAGCAGTCCAGTGGTTTGAACTTGAGCTTCCCCTGCGGAGAGCATAGGTTCCATCTCTGGTCGGGGAATACAGACCTGGTAAGCTGTGTGGCACAACCAAAAAAAAACCAGAGGACTTGTACCCACAAAACAGACAATTCCTACAAATGAAAAGAAAACAGAGGCTGAAAGAAAATGGGCAAGAGACTTCACACAAAAAATATCCAAATGGCCAATTAATATACAAAAAGGTGCTCATCCTCACTAGTCACTGAAGTGATGCAAATTAAAACCACAATGCTGTTATCTGCATCTGTCAGAAAAGCTGAAGTGAACCGACTGATCACAGGAAAGGCTGGAGAGAAGTGCAGCAGCAGGAACCATGCTCTGCTGCCGGGACTGCAATGGCCTCAGGCGCCTTCACCTCAGCCACTCACGCTGCCCACACGCAGCTCGGTTCCGCCCCTTCCGCCCCGTGACGGTACACCAGGAGAAAGGCAGCGCTCCTGCCTCAGACACACACCCTGCAGTGCTCACACAGTCGGCCCGCCCTCTGGGCTTCGCTCTGAAACTGCGCACTGGGGACGGTGAGCGGGGGCAGAAGAGAAAGACCGACCCGCCGGCTCCTGAAGCGGGCGCCGGGCACAGGCCAGCACGCCGCACGGCCATTCCGTGAGGTCTATGGTGCGTGGTGCCGAAGCGTGCCAGGGCGGTGTGGGGCAGGCGCACACGTCCCCGGAAGAACCGTGCTCCAGCTGAACGAGGTGAGTTCACCCCATGCTTTACAGAAACCTATAGCTTGGCATTTCTTTTATTTTTCGGCTGCATCACACAGCTTGCAGAATCTTAGTTTGCCAACTGCACCACCTACAGTGGACACATACGAGTCCTAACCACTGGACAGAGGAGAACTTCCTTTTATTTGCTTTGAAACAGTAGGTGCCCTAGACACAAAGACGTCTTTCCCAGGTGGCGCCAATGGTAAAAAGTCTGCCTGTCAAGGCAGGAGACGCAGATTCCATCACTGAGTCAGGAAGATTCCCCAGATAAGGAGATGGCTACCACTCCAGTATTCTCGCCTGGAAAATCCCATGGACAGAGGAGGCTGGCTATATATAGTCCACGGGGCTGCCAAGAGCTGGGAACAACTGAGCACACACACACGATACAAACACAGACCCCCGCCACCCACAGAGATGCCACAGCAGGAAGCCCGCGGTCCTACCACGACGCAGGCACATCCTGGACCTCACACTGGGACCGGGCAGTGAGAGGACAAGCCAGCCTAGCCTAGGGCCCCGGGCACTCCCAGGAACGGTGCAAGCGCTGCTCATCCAGAGCGGGCCAGCGGCCCCCTCTCTGGGGAAGACAGCTTCTTCAGCCGCCCCAGCTCCCACAGCAGCAGCCATGCGGCTCCAGGTGTGGCCCTCGGAGCGGTCAGACCCCGCCGCCCACTGCGTGATCGGCAGCAGCTCAGCCTCCCGCCCTCCCACACCGCGCAGGCCAGGCGGCTGGTTACCTGTTCAGTTTTTCTTGCGATGAGATTGCCAATGGTCTTGCTGAAGAAACTGGCGAGCAGGGGATTGAGGGGCGGCTCGCGGTCCAGGAAGTTGTAAAGAACGTTCAGCAAAGTCTCATCCCCTCCCAGCCTGTCGTTGATTTGCGGCACGTCGCACGTCAGTAGCTCGCAGGCTGTGTTCGGGTATCTGAAGGGGCACAGATCAACAGCTGGACGTGAACTGGACTTCACTGCTCAGGAAGCTGCTCAACAGTTTTCCTTTTAGGAAGCAGCTCCACAGGCAAAAACCAAAATGGCGAGACCTTGCAATAGAATAAAGATGTGATTATTCTGTGACCAACGGGCATTTTTTACTAGAAGCTCAATGGTTAATCATCCTTTCTGCTGGCTCCTTACACCCTAACCCTGACCCCTACATTTTCTGACTCCATTTCTATTTTCTATGGACCCTCTTCTAATCTTCCAGCTTCCCCTCTGCCCTCCACTCTTCTGCCAGGCCTCTCACGTATGTCAGGTCGTCCTTCCCTCTCCATGCCCTGCTCACCCCCACATACCAACAAGCACAGACCCAGCCTGTTCCCAGACTGAAGAGAACCTGCGTCACAGCTTATGATGCAGCACCAGGTCACATGTTATGTGAATTATTATTAAGAAATACCGTCTCACTGTATCTCACTGTTGACTATGCCAGCTGTCTCGCTGTCCACACTGTTCGCTGAACCCAGGGTAGGCAAGGCGTGAATGGGGAAGCTGGAAGAACACTCAAGGAGCCGTAGGCACCGCAGACACGTTTATTCCTTCCTGGCTGGCACAGCAGCCACAGCAGCAGACACACAGCAGTCTCTCCCCTTGCTGTTGACCCAGCAGACACAGTTGTAACGCAGCCGTACCGTAGCCGTCCCCGGAGGCCAGGGCTTTTCAGGTGGAGCTTATATGTGTTTACAGAGTAAAAGTGGCCCGTGGCCAAGTGGGCACATCATGCTGTGCCTGTGCAGTGAGTGGCCTCAGCCGGTACATAACTGCACATGTACAAAATGTGGGGGACAGGGCTGGGGTGAGAGGGCCTGACCGCCGCCACTTTGGCTAATTGGCTATTTCCCTACAAACATCAATATATGTAAAAATGTATTATTCCTTTGATAAAAATGATCAGACACAACACAGTCTTGATCCCACCATGTACAACCTTGTACCACTGTGCTCCCTGCCTGACCCTCTCAGAGACACAGGTCACTGCTGTGGTCCTGGACAGGCCTACCCAACGCCCTGCAGCATCCAGAGCCCACCACAGCAGTGCAGCGACAAGGCCTGGTGCCACACCCGGCACACTGGGGAACATCCGTGAGGGTGCCCAGGGCCAGGACAGCAGGAGCCTGGCAGAAGGCCTGGGGGCTCACTGCCCCGCAGCACACTGGGCACATGCCAGGCGGGGCTTGCTGTGTGGCCTCAGGCACATGACTGAGCCTCTCTGAGTCTGAGCTGCCGCATCCAAACATGGAGGGCTGAGAGTCCACTCTCCCCCAAGGCTGTGCATAAAGCAGAGCAGAGCCTGGCACACGGTCAGCCCTGGATCAAGGTCAGCTGCAGTGACCCTCCAGCTCCTGGAAGCCACCCAGAGGGCCCCAAACTAAGGCGGTCACTGTGGGTCAGCTAGAGGGGCGTGGGGTTAAAAGGCTCCAGAGCAAACAGCTGACGGAGCGCACAGCCAACCAGGTGCAGAAGGGGCGGAAGCAGGGCCGTCAGCGTGGCTGTGGGGCAGATGCTCCTTGTCAGCCCCAGGAGCAGAGGCCCCAAGGGGGCCCCAGACGTTGCTTTTGAACTGTGGTGCTGGAGAAGACTCTAGAGAGTCCCCTGGAGAGCAAGGAGATCAAACCAGTGAATCCTAAAGGATATAAATCCTGAATATACATTGGAAGGACTGATGATGAAGCTCCAATACTTTGGCCACCTGATGGGAAGAGCTGACTCACTGGAAAAGACCCTGATGCTGAGAAAGACTGAGGCAGGAGGAGAAGCGGACGATAAGAGGATGAGATGGTTGGATGGCATCACTGACTTGACATGAGTTCGAGCAAGCTCCTGGAGATAGTGAAGGACAAGGAAGCCTAGTGTGCTGCAGTCCAGGGGGTCGCACAGAGCTGGACACCACTGAGGGAGTGACCAAACAGACACACACCTCCCCCAAGTCACAAAGGGCAGGTGCAAACAGCAGCCGATCAGAGAAGGGAGAGGCTGAGGAAACACGGGAGGGGCAGTCAGGAAACAAGGGCGCAGCCCGGGGCAGGGTCCTCACTGCTGTTCAGTCTCTCAGTCCGACTCTGCCACCCCAAGGACTGCAGCTTGCCACGCTTCCCTGTCCTTTATCATCTCCTGGAGTTTACTCAAACTCATGTCCATTGAGTCGGTGATGCCATCAAACCATCTCCTCCTCTGTCGTCCCCTTCTCTTCCAGCCTTCACTCTTTCCCAGCATCAGGGACTTTTCCAGGTAGTTGGCTCTCCCCATCAGGTGGCCAAAGTATTGACGCTTCGGCTTCAGCGTCAGTCCTTCCAATGAATATTCAGGGTTCATTTCCTCCAGGATTGACTGGTTAAATCTCCTTGCAGTCCAAGGGACTCTCAAGAGTCTTCTCCAGCACCACAGTGCAAAGACATCAATTCTGCAGCACTCAGCCTTTTTTATTGTCCAGCTCACACAACTATACATGACTACTGGGAAAACCATAGCTTTGACTTGACGGACCTTTGTAGGCAAAGTAATGTCTCTGCTTTTTAATATGCTTTCTAGGTTGGTCACTGCTTTTCTTCCAAGGAGCAAGCATCTCCTGCTAAAGGGATACACACAACAATACCTTCGAGCTCTGAAGCAGAACTAAGCCCCCCACTCCAGGCGGGTGACAGCACCTTTAGGCTGAGCCCAAGATTCCTGGAGCGCTGCCCTGTTACCTCACCACCAACCGAAGAGAAGAAAGCACCACATCCCGCAGCCCTCACCTCAAATCTGCCTATAAGCATCTCCCTTAAAACTACTGGGGAGTTCAGGGATTTGGGGCGCTGATGCCAAGCAGGGCCCTCTAGGTCTCCCAGGCAAGGAGGCCTTTTTGTCCCCCATTTCCTTTAGACAAAGCATCAATTCTTGGCTCAGTGGTAAAGAATTTGTCTGCTGACACAAAAGACGCAGGTTCAATTCCTGGGTTGGAAAGATCCCCTGGAGAAGGAAATGGCAACCCACTCCAGTATTCTTGCCTGGAAAATCCCATGGACAGAGGAGCCTGGTGGGATCTAGTCCATGGGGTCACGAAGAGTCGGACATGACTGCGCGTACACATGCAGCCTTCTTATAGACAGGACTGCAGCATCCATGCCCTTCTTTGAGTTCCAAATGGCAGAACAGTTACTCATCAAAGGAGGAGCAGCCAGGAAACCATGTGAAACAAGACTAAAGGGCCCAGAGAGGAGACGACCACCAGAGACCCTGCGCACAAGACCCTGATCTTGTCAGCAACCCCAGTCCTTAGAAACTCTGCAGAAGAAAGAATGCAAGACCGTTACTGCTTCGGTCCTTATAACATACCCTGGCCTGACTATATCATCTCTCCTGACTCATCAGGAAGTGGGGGCACGGTTTTGAGGCACTAGCCTATTTAGTGTGTCCCCTTTTGCCTGGCAAAGTAATAAAGCCATTTCCCTGGTGGCTCAGACGGTAAAGAATCTGCCTGTAATGTAGGAGACCACGTTTGATCCTTGGGTCGGGCAGACCCCTTGGAAAAAGGAATGGATACCCACTCCAGGGTTCTTGCCTGGAGAATCCCGTGGACAGACGAGCCTGGTGGGCTACAGTCCATGGGGTCGCAAAGAGCGGGACACGGCTGAACGAGGAACACTCTCACTTTCTTTCCCTTCTCCTCCACAACTCTGTCTTCATATTTGTTTGGCAGTGGTGCACAGAGTCAAGATTTTGGCAACAGCACGAGCCACCTATTCTTGCTTAGCCCCACAGTAAAAAACCTTTCTCTGCTCCAACCTCTGACATTTCTGTTTGGCCTCACAGTGCTTTGAGCATAGGAGCCTGTGTCCTGTAGCACTCAGAGAGGCCTGGATGCCAACAGTGGTCCCCAGGCAGGTGGAGGGCTTGCTGCAGTGAGACTCCCTGGTTTTGTTCACTTTGTTTTGAACTTCTTTATTACTAATTTCTCCCAAACTCTGACTACAAAGTTTTCGTGGATTACTGGGGCCACTTCTGAGGTCCCCCTGTCCTGACCCAGGGGATAAAGTCCTGGGACACTGAAGAGCACCGGAGTCAGAAGAGGCCCTGGGACGCCCCGGAAGACAACGGGGGCCGCGGCGCCAGGGCTGGAGTCAGGAAGAGAAGGCGTGAATGAGCCACACGGACGTCTCAGGGAGCACAGGCTGCCGCAGCCATCAACCCCTGGCAGCCCCACCCCGGCCCTGGGAGCCCTGCGGGGACCCTCAGTCACAGCCACCACCTCAGTGGTGCGCCGTGAGGGGACTCGGGACGGGAGTGCACGGGATGCGGCCAAGACAGCTGCAGGGTGGGTCAGAGGAGGGGCTGCGGTGAGCCCAGACCCCTGCACCTTCCCAGACACAGAAAAGCGCTCAATCCCGGAACGAGAGTTGTCTGATCTTCTTTAATGAACAGTAATCTTCTGAAGTTCTGACTACCTGGTCTTTGTTGCAAAAACTCCTACACATCTTGGCTCCTCACTCGCCTCTTCAGAGGCGTCCCTGAGTGATCTGGGAGTCCTGTCCCCAGGGTTTAAAGTCTTCAGAGAGACCGCCAGGTAAAACATAATTCTCAGCTTTTAAGCCGTGCTTTTTTTTTCAGTTGACAAAGACAACCCTGGAGTCTTCAAAACGACAGGAGAACCATGTCCAGTCTGGACGTGACCCGGCAGAGCCAGCCTGAGGGAGAAGGATGCACTCAGACAGCCTGCGCCCCAGCGGTGCCAGCCACGCAGCCCTTCTCAGGAAGCCGTCAGAGAACAGAATTCACCAGGGGCAGGAGGCAGAAAAGAGAAGGACGAAACCCGAGAACACAGAAGGTGGCCGCAGGAATCATCGGGTGAGGAAGGGGAGTCCAGGGCCGTCACAGCGGAGGCTCCCTTGGCCTCCGCACGCCTCTCTGTGGCCTGACCGGCTGCTCCCCAGGCGTTCCCCCAGGGCTCAGCGTCCCCTTTTGCTCTGCCCCACAGGATGGGGTGGGGGGAGCCCTTCCTGGGCTCCCTGGACCCAGCCCTGCTCCCCACAGGCACACAGGTCTGACTGACTTGGGAAGAGGAAGCCCCCTCCACCCACCGCCACACCACCGCCTCAGAAACCACAGTGGGAGCTTGCCCTCCATCTACGGACTCTCGTCTCGTTTCTCAAACGGTCCACAGCTCGGCAGGCAACCTGCACAGGAGCCTTCGGGAAGAGCCGGCAGCACCCTCAGGAGCCCCGGGCTGGCGCAGGGCCTCACCTGCATGGCGCCCCTCTGGCAGTAGCAGAGCAGCCGAGCACTCGGGGTGGCCCCCCCGGCCCCTGGCTCAGGGGCGCCCCCGCTTCCCGAACAGGCCTCTGCACAACCCAGCCTGCAGCCGCCGGGCTGACATGGCCATCAGGGCGGCCACGAGGGCAGCCGTCTGGAGGCTGGGACGAGAGGGCTCCTGCCCGCCGCACTCATGCCCAGCTCACCGGGCGCCGTGCACACCGAGGGGGTGGCTCGACAGAGACCCACGGCTCAGAGCCTGAGACAGGTCCAATCTGTACCCTCGGGACCTCTGAAAGATAACCCTGACCCCATACCCTCCTTCAGGTACTACCTCATCCATCTACCTAGCCTATTTCTCTTTTCAAAAAGGACGTTTAATTTTAACTAAAAGCACACGAATCTTTAATAAGCAAGTTAATTTTAAAATTAACTTTTAAATTAAAAAGGTTCTACTTTTTTTAACAGATGACATGCACACATGCTTTAACGACTCAGTATGACCAGGCTTGTGAGGAAGAGCCCCCATCCCCACTCGCAGGCCACACTGCTGAGACGGTCACCACAGCTTCTTGGTACCTTCTCTATTATTCACCTCCACGTTTCCAAATAAAATACAAACAGGCGTCTTCAGCAACTGTGAACATTACGAACCGACGTCCTGAGGTGACACCGGGGCTCTCACATCATCCGGCCCGTCCACCCCGCTGCCCCCTCCCGCCTCTCTAAAATTATACCACAGCTCTTAATTAAATCCCTATCTGGGGCTGCCCTTTTTCTATCAACACGCAAACATTGTTCCATCTGCTTACTTGTATGTGTCCCTGCCCAGAGTGGCAGGTTTCCTTGTTGCCTTGTTTGTGCTCGCCGACTGCCAATCTCCCCAAACTCTGACTGTAAAGCTCTCCCAGTCTCTACTGCCACGCTGGGACCCTCTGCCCAGAAGCACAACCAGCCACCCAGCCCTCCTCTCCACCCCAATGCTGCCAGCACCTCAGACAGGAGACCCTCCCTTGGGCAGCAACAGGACCCATTTGGGAGCAAACGAATTAAAGGAATGGGGTCACTAATGGCGACGCGGAGACAAGACCAGGCACATCTCAGCAACGATGGCCTGACGGCCTCTGACCCACCACAGGTGGCGGCCCCGAGCCCCCGGCTCCTCCACAAGCAATCCCCTGCCTCTCTCTGGAGCACTGCAGTCAGATGGGTGTGCAGACCACAGACAGCCCTGACCCTCCCTGTCCCCCGTCGGCTCATCTTGCTTTATTTGCCTCCTGAGTCAGCCAAGACATTCTACAGAGGGTCAGAGAATAATTATTTTAGAAGGTCTATGTTGTCATGGCCAACAGGTCATGGGTGTATCCAACAAGACTTTACTGATGACAATGAAATGTGGATTTTGCCATTTTCAGGTAAATAAATACTATTTTTTCATTTTTTTTCCCAGCCATTTGAAAATGTAAAACCATTCTCAGCTGGCAGGTCCTACAAAAACAGGATCTGACCTCAGGCTGTACATCCCTAGCCCTGTTCTAAGACATGACCACACACGCCGACCCCAGTGGGACACGTGAGTAGCTGAGGGCACCCTGTCTGCCCTGACTCTCTGTGCCACCAACCCCTGCTCCTCCACGTCCCAGAGTCTGAGTGGGACCCGAGCGGCACCCTGAGTCAGAGGCCAGTCCTGGGTCCTTCCCGTCACCCAAGGCCCCACCATTCACACTCCTCTGTCCGCTCCCACTCTGGTCCCAAGCCCTCACCGGTTCCCTTCTGTCATCTCCTAACGTCACAGCCCTGAGACCAGTCAGGACGACTAAGGACACAGCACATTTCCTCCAGGAAGAAGACCCCACAGTCAAGTGGTCACATGCTGCCCGTCTCTGGGGACTGGCCGTTTCACCAGGCGGAGGCTGCACATGTCGGCCTCTGTCAGGGCTCGGCCTTTTTTCAGCACACATTTACCCAAAATGCTTCAACGCATCACACTGCTGCTCACTACAGCCCAGGGTGAGGAATCACACACAGGGATCCCCAAATCTTACACACCACAGAAACAAAGCCCGCTGGCGGCTCCTGCCCCATGTCAGGTGGGGTCAATGTTCACGGTCGGCCGCTCTCTTCGGAAGCTCGGCCCTGGCTGTCCTCAAGCCCTGCCTGCTGCCCCCCAAGCGTGGCCCAGCCCGGTACACACTTGAAGCGGGCCCTCTCCTCCAGGTCCAGGGCCGGGTCCTGAGTCACGAGGCCCACCAGCTCCTCCATGCTCTGCCGCCGGCACAGGAAGTCCAGCAGTTTGCGGTTCTGGGCCTTGCACTCCTGCAAGATGTCTTCTCCATCCATCAGCTCCCGCAGCGTCACGCCCTCCTTATCCAGCAGCTTGTCAACGTGCGACGTGGTGCTCAAGTCAAACTTCCAGAACATGGTGGCGGCCGCAGAGCTGCAAGCAAACGAGAGAGTCACTCCCCAGCCTATGCACGCCAGCCTCAGCCACCCTGCACCCGAGTCCCGAGGCCACGCCAACCGGCCCGGGCTATGGGGGTGCTACCCGCGGGCTCCACAACCAGTAGGGCGGCTCCGCCCCCCTCCTCTTGGCTAGAGCTCCTGCTGACACGCCCCGAGCCCTGCGGCTGCACACGCCTGTCTCCCGTGTCAGACAGGGAGCCCCCCCACCTGGAGCTCACTACTCACAGACCCCCTCCCCAGAGTCCACCTCCCGCCTCAGCCAACACCGCCCGCCTCTTCCCAGACGTCTCCGGATCACGGATGTTTTTAATTCTCTGTACATTATCTTTGAAAAAGCTTTCTGATTGAGGAGAGACTGCCCCTCCTGTGCAGCCAACTGTTCGAGCAGCAAAGGGTTTCTGGGAGCACATCTCCAGCCTGCAGGCTGACCCCCCCCAGGCCCTCCCCCACCCCGCTGCGGGCCCACATGCCAGGAGACCACTTCCTCTGCCTTCATCATCTCAGCACCAGTGACTAGCGGCCAGGCAACCAGTAGCCACCCACACAGCTTAAGGCCTGCCAAAATTCTCCAAGCAAGCTGACCCAAAGCAGCTCCCCCTGCCCGGCCTCGCCTTTCATGTGGAAACCCCACAAGGGCCACAGCCTCAGCCCCCCACTCCTGCCTCTTCTGCCTCCTGACCACCGGGCTTCCCTACTCGGCCCCGCTGAGGTCGGGGCTGCCCGACTCCAGGATGCAGGAGGGCAACAAGCTTTGCTCTCCTGTCCCCTCTGCCCCCTCTCGCAGCCGTGCCTGCCCGGGCAGTTCGTAGGGAGCACAGAGCGGTTCACGGAACAAACCCAGCAGGCCAGACTCACGACGGCTGCTCCCGCCCCACCTCCGCTCCTCTGCCGCCCCCACCTCCTGGGCCCCCTTTCCCCGTGTCGCCCTGCTGGGTGAGCCAGGGCTGCCCCTGAAGCCACGTCCTACTCTGCCTGCACACTCTGCCTGCACACTCCGGCACCAGGCTCACCACCGAGGGCCTCTCACGCACACAGCCCTTGGGCCGCAGCCGCACACCGTCTCCAGGCCCTGGCTCTCTCTCTGTGCCTGGGCTCTATGAGGTCTGCCCACTCAGCAAGTCCCTACAGCAGTCTGTGAGCCTAAGCTGGTTTCCAACAAAGTTTTCAGTGTTGGATACAAAATGAAAACTGTAAGCCTGCACTCTAATTCATCAATCCCTTATGTCTGCGTTGCTGCGCGGGGTCTCTGCTGCCTTTCTCTGGTTGCGGGGAGCAGGCGCTCCTCTCCCTTCCAGTCTCCTGCCTCTTCCCTCTGCGGTGGCCTCTCTTGCTGCGGAGCACAGGCTCTGGATACTCGGGCGTCAGCAGTCGCCGCGCGCAGGGTCCAGAGTGCGGGCTCAGCAGTTGTGTTAGATCCAGCGGCTCCTCCACATGTGGGATATTCCTGGACCAGGGATCAAACCTGTGTCCCCTGCACTGGCAAGCGGATTCTTTTCCACTGTACCACTAGAGAAGTCTTCAAAGTCTGTATTTTTAACAAAGTTAAACCTGTATTTTGAGATTACAAATCTTTTCAGTGTTAAATCACTATTTACACAATCATGACGATAACAGACGGGGGATTTATCTGAACTAATACTTATTTAGAAGAGTAAAGGACTCCCCACACGACGGGAAGCCCTAGTTTGTGTGTGTGAAGCCCACTTCTCAGGAGCCCATGACACAGGCCCCTCAGCTGTCCAGCCACGCCCTCCACAGCCTCTCGTCTTCGCTGCATTAAACTCACTTTTCCGAAACACAGACATCTTCATGTTCCTCTCACGTTGGTGTTAAAGCCTGTCTGGCCCCAAATGCCCTCCGCTCACCAGGGTGCTTTTCCCAATGTGCCTCCAGGTCCTCTGGGGACTTCCTGCTGCCTCCCCAACTCCACCCTTGCCACAAGTATGTTATCTCTCTCCCAACACAAACTGCACTCTGCCTTTACCCTTCTGCACAGGCTCCTGTGCGCAGGCCCTTTACTGACAAAAATCCCACCTGCCAATCAGACTCAGACGTAGGGCCACTTGAACGTTCAGTGGAGGGGCTCCACAAGTTGACCTCTACTCAACTTCCATCTAGGCCCTAACATCTTCCTTACTTCTCTTGTGAGGAGTGCAGATGGGTATTTGTGGTGTTAGTCACAGATTCTAGGGGAGCAGAAAAAACGATTACTTCAGGAAAAGACGGCTGTCCCCACACACACCAGGCGCCCTCTCTCCTAAAGCCTGCAGAATGACTTGTGCACTTGGATAACATAGAATCCAGGGAGAGAGACCCCCACCTAACCAGGGCTTTCTCTCCAGACAAGAACTTGCCAGACAGCTAGAGGTGGTCTCTCTGTGTCCTGTTTTCAGCCAGACTGGGCAAGTGTCCTGAAGGCAGCTTGTCCCACACTAACGCAGCACACCCTTCTCCTGGCTCATACTCGCTGCATCCTGCAGCGACCTTTTCCTGTCAACAGATCTGTATCTTTATATTTGAAGGGTTTCTTTTCTAAGCAGCACACAACTGATATGGTCTTGCTTTGTCGTTCTGCCATTCTTTGCCTTCTAATGAAAGCACTTAGATTACTTAACGTAACACGGTTGGGTTTGAGTCATTTGAAAAAAATATAACACACTTTTATGACAAAAAACAGACTCTTAATAAATTAGGAATAGAAGGGAACTTCCTGAACCTGATAAAGGGCATCTACTAAAAAGCCTACAGCTATCGGCACACTTAATGTGCTGAAAAGACTGAATGCTTTCCTCCTGAGACTGGAATAGGAAACTAAGCACATCCATTCAAGATTCTATTCACCGTCTACTTCTATCCAAGGCAGTAACTGTAAGACAAGGGAAAACACACACAGATTAACAAAGAGTGAGTACAACTGTCCTTACACACAGACGACATGACTGTGTAAGCAGAAATGCCTAAGACGTCTGTACGGAAAAGAGCTACTAGCATTAATGAGAGTGAACCTAGCTAGCTTACCAGTTACAAGGTCAATATCCAAAAAGGAACTGTACCTCAACACACTCGCAATAACAGATTTTTAACTTCTGCCGTGCTGTGCTTATTTCCCTCAGTCGCGTCCAGCTCTCTGCAACCCCGTGGACTGCATCCCGCCAGGCTCCTCTGTCCACGGGATTCTCTGGGCAAGAATACTGGAGTGGGTTGCCAAGCCCTCCTCCAGGGGATCTTCCCAACCCAGGGATGGAACCCATGTCTCCTGCACGGCAGACAGATTCTTCACCAGCTGAGCCACCAGGGAAAACCATGTTAGGACATGGGTTTTTCTTAAACTGGTTTACTGATTCAATGCAATCCCAAATAAATTCTAGCAGATTTTTAAAAATAGAAATTGACAAGTTGATACTAAAATGTATATGGAAACAATGTAAATGATACTAAAATGTATATGGAGTACCAAAGCAATTTTGAAAAGAAAGAACAAAGTTGGAGTGCTAACATCACCTGATTTTAAGACTTCCTATAAAGTGAGATTACTCAAGACACTGTGGTTCTAGTGGTTCAGCAGAACAAAACAGAGAGACCAGATGCAAACCAACACACACATGGTCAACTGACTTTCACTAAGTGTACCACAGCAATTTAATAGGGAAAGTATAATCCTTTTTAACAAATAGTTCTGAAAAAAAACAAAAACAAAAACAAATAGTTCTGGAAAGTTGAGTATCTATATATAAATCAGATCTCAACCCTTACCTCACATCATACACGGATCACAGACTTAACCATAAACACTAACACTAAAATCTTTAGAAGAAAACTTAAGAAAAAAATACTTGTAAACTTGCGGTAGACAAAAGGAAAAACTATTATTATTATTTTTTTGCTCAAAAAACAGGAGAAGAAATACTTACAGAAGGAAACGAGATGGTTGGCTACAACTGCCCTGGCGTCTTCAGGAAACAGCAGCGGTACGCCAGAGCAGCGTGAGGAGACAAGTGAAAGATCCGAAAAGAAGCAAAAGCCCCAGGAGGCTCCTCAGGAGAATGGAATGGAAAACCCGTAAGTCTCCTCTCCAAACCCAAGAAAAAGAAATCTTTTTCCAAGAAGGAGCTGGTGAGTAGTGATCCTGAAAAGACAGCTAGCACTGTAAGTCTTCCCAAAAGGAAGAACTCTTTCCCCAAAGGGGAACCAGACAGTGACCCTGAAGAGTCAGGAAACAAGAGTGATCCCAAGAAAAAGAGGAAATTCTCTTCCAAGGAGAAGCCACTCAGCAGTGGACCTGAAGAGGCTGCTACAGCAAGAGCTGTGGCTCCAAGAAGAAAAAGCTCTGAAAGCCGTCCCTGGAAAATCAGAACTGACACTTCCCTAGTGGGGCATAACCTGCAGAGATAGTTTCCAACCCACCCCCTGCTGCTGCTGCTGCTAAGTCGCTTCAGTCGTGTCCGACTCTTCGCGACCCCATGGACTGCAGCCTACCAGGCTCCTCTGTCCAGGGGATTTTCCAGGCAAGAGTACTGGAGTGGGTTGCCGTTGCCTTCTCCGACCCACCCCCTACAGCCCAACAGAAATTAAAAAAAAACACAAAAACCTGATAAACAGGACTTTATAAAAACTGAAAACTTCTGCTCTTTAAATGATATCATTAAGAAAATACACAGATAAATCACAGAAAGGGAGAAAGTATTTGCTCTCCATATCTGATAAAGCATTCTTTTTAAAAAAAATAATTTATTTTTGTTTTTGGCTATGCTGGGTCTTCATTGCTATGCAGCTTTTCTCTACTTGTGGAGAACAAGGGGTATGCAGGCTTCTCACTGCGGTGGCTCCTCTTGCTGCGGAGCAGGGGCTCTAGGTCACGTGGGCTCAGCACTGCGGCTCCCGGGCTCTAGAGTCTGGTGCAACAGCTATGGCGCACGGGCTTAGCTGCTCCGCAGCAGTGGGCTCTTCCCGGACCGGGGATCGAACCCATGTCTCCTGCAGTGGCAAGCAAATTCTTTATCACCGAGCCACAAGTCTCTGACAAAGTGTTCTTACCGAGACAGCATGAAGAACTTTGATAAAGTAATAATATGAAAAAATACTCAACTAAAAAAATGGACAAGGACTTCCCTGGTGGTCCAGTGGTTAAGACTCTGTGCTCACAATGCAGGGGGCCTGGGTTCGATCTCTGAACAGGGAGCTAGATCCTGCATACTGCAAGTAAGGGTTCACATGCTGCAACTAAGACTTATATTTTTTAAAATGGACAGAAGGTCTGGACACTTTGCAAAAGAAGATACAAAAATAGCCAATAAGCACATGGAAAACGATCACCATTGTTATCAGGAAACGCACACTAAGGGGCGCCACTGGAACAGCTGAGATTAAAACGCTGCCAACACCGCGTGTCCAGGAGGACGCAGGGTAGAAACTCACACACTGTGAGCAGGGCTGTAAAGGGCAGGACCGCCCTGGAGAATTCTTCACCAGTTTCTTATAAAGTCATGCATACACTTACCACGTGACCCAGCAATTCCAATCCCAGGTATTACTTTTTGAGAGCTGCTAAGTCGCTTCAGTCGTGTCCGACTCTGTGTGACCCCATAGACGGCAGCCCACCAGGCTCCCCCGTCCCTGGGATTCTCCAGGCAAGAACACTGGAGTGGGGTGCCATTTCCTCCTCCAGTGCATGAAAGAGAAAAGTGAAAGGGAAGTCGCTCAGTCGTGTCCTACTCTTCGCGACCCCATGGACTGCAGCCTACCAGGCTCCTCCTTCCATGGGATTCTCCAGGCAAGAACACTGGAGTGGGGTGCCACTGCCTTCTCCACCAAACACTGGAAGCAGCCCAAATATCTGCCAACAGGTGAAAGGTAAATGATGCTATACCTACAGTGGAAGACTACTCAGCAGAGAGGAGCAAGCACGTCTGTGAGGACAGATGAACCTAAAAACCCTGGTGAGTAAAGAAGCTGGACACAAAAAAGTAAAGCTAAATGATTCCATTTATATGTAACTTAAAAGAAAGCAAACTGAACCCATGGTGACAAGGAGACGAGTGGCTGCTTAGGGTCAAGGGCTACAGGAGAGAGTGACGAGATGGAGCTTTGGGGGTGATGTAAAAATTCTCTGTATCTTGATCGTGGTGGTATATTTATTAAAATTCACAGAACTACAAACATAAAATGGGTCCATTTACTGTATGTAAATTATACCTCATATAATATTATTATCATTCTTTTTTTTTTTTGGCTGCACATCACAGCACACAGAATGTTAGTTTCCTGACCAAGGATCAAACCAGCATTCCCTATAGTAGAAGTATGGAGTCCTAACCAATGGAGCCCCAAGGAAGTCCCTCAATATTATGTTTTTGTAATATTATTACAAGATATTTTATAATATTATTACGTCATGTTTTTGTAATATTCTTTTTTTTGGTAGTACTCTTAACAGTGGTTAAGAATCTGTCTGACAATACAGAAGATATAGGTTCAATCCCTGATCCAGGAAGATCCCATATGTTGCGGAGCAACCAAGCCAGTGCACAACCTCTGAGCCCACAGGCCGCCGCGAATAAAGCCCCTGCACCGAGAGCCCACGTCACACAGCAGGAGACGCCATCGCGAGCAGCCGAGCACTGTAAGCAGAGAGCAGCCCTGCTCGCATGGACGAGAGAAAGGCCAGGCCCAGCGGCAGAAAGGCCAGGCACAGCCACAACAGACAACACACTGGACACACAGTCAGAGAGAGGCCAAGAAATCGTTAAAACAAAGACTTAAGGCCAAATAGTTACTGACAAAACAGCTATAAAGCTAAGTGTAAGATTTAGGAAGGATTCATAAATTGGCGAGGCTTACTATAAAATAATCTGCAATTTACAAAAATATCTACAGGGTTTGAATAACAACAACAAAACAGAAAACAGCCTCACCCACGGCCCCTTTCGCCTCTCCGTCCGTCTGCAGCCTGACCTCAGTCTTCACACAAACCTCTCCAGCCTTCAAGGAGGCAGCAAACCACCGCCTACCACGCCCACCCAGAATCGCTACCACATCGCTACTCACACAAGCTCTGCATTATCCAGTAACATGATAAGGAACCCTAACACATCCTTTTTCCAAAAAATAATTTATTCACTTTGGGCTGTGCTGGGTCTTGGTTGCTGCATGGGCTCTTCTCTGGCTGCAGAGAGCAGGGGCTGCTCCTCAGCGCGCTGTGCGGGCTTCTCACTGTGGTGGCTTCTCGGGCACCAGGGCTTCAGCAGCTGCAGCTCTCGGGCTTTAGAGCAGAGGCCCAGGAGGGCGGCACACAATCTTAGCTGATCCAAGGTACATGGGATCTTCCCAGATCAGGGATCAAAACTGTGTCTCCTGCATTGGCAGGCAGCACTGAGCCCCCAGGGAAGCCCAGGAACCCTAATATGTCCTCAATCACTACTCACGTTTTTAAATAAAATAGAGCCGAGGTCAGAATTTTGAGGCATGTCAATCAGGAGAGGAGTATGTTAAGACAGTTGTCTTACTGAAGGAAAGCAAAGATCCTGTGAAGCTTGAAAAGTCAAACACCCATGACAAAAGGGTAAGTTCAAAAAGGTCACACACACACCAAAAAACCAGAATGTGTAACTTTTAATCAGAAGTAAAACAAAAATAATCTATCTGATGGAAAATAGAAAAGGAGATAGAAAAAAACGAAGTACTAGTAAAGGAAAATGTGAAACAAAATGGTAGAAATTAACACTAACATACAGCACTGTAAATTGACTACACTTCAATAAAAATGAATTTTAAAAAAGAAATTAGTACTAATAATTTTAATAGTTGTATAATATATGGAATAAACTAATCAATGCAAAAGAGTTTTCTCAGATTTAATTTTTAAAAAACAATCTCCAACAAAAGACACACTTTAGGGGACTTCCCCGGTGGTCCAGCGGTTAAGAGATCTGCCTGCAAATTCAGGCGGCACAGGTTTGATCCCTGGTCCAAGATCCCACATGCCACAAGGCAACTAAGCCCATGCACCACAACTTCTGAGCCTGTGCTCCACAATAAGAGAAGCTGCTGCAATGAAAAGACTGCTCACCCCAACCAGAGAGGAGTCCCTCCTAGTCACAAATAGAGAAAGCCCATGAGCAGCAACATAGACCCAATGCAGCCAAAAATCAATAAATTAAAAAAAAATTTTTTAAAGAAAAGCTCACCTTTGCTCATCTCATCTATTACGTATAAACCAGCACTGTGACTAGAAATAAAACTAAGTTACTCTCAAAGTCATTCACTTAGACTGACCATTACCTCACTGGCCCACCTCAGTACAGTTCTAGGTCACTGAACCAAAAATCTGTGTTAATAACATTCCTGAGCTTTGGTGGCTAGCCATGCACTTTATGAAACAGGTAATCTCATCAGTGGCATCCCTGAAGAGTTCACAGTGACAGCACCGGTTTAGGCGACCTCATCTCACTGCCCAGGGAACTGGTATAAACTGGTTCTAGAACTGTCACTCAGGTAACAGCTGCATACTTCTTTTCCAAATGCTTCTTGTATCCCAACAACTCCGTGCTCCCCTCCAAAGAGATGCTAGCATCCTCTCACTGGGCCCTCGCCTACCAGAAGGCTAACTTTCCTTCCCAAGATGACCCGGAGGCCCACCACCGAGAGCTCGTCTTTAGAACAAGGCACTGGTTCGTGACTGCGGCTCAGATCATGAGCTCCTTATCACAAAATTCAGACTTAAAACTGAAGAAAGTAGGGAAAACCACTAGGCCATTCAGGTATGAACTAAATCAAATTCCTTAGGATTATACAGTGGAAGTAACAAATGGATTCAAGGGATAAGATCTGATCGACAGAGTGCCTGAAGAACTACGTTCGGAGGTTTGTAACATGGTATAGGAGGCAGTGACCAAAACCATCCCCAAGAAAAAGAAATGCAACAAGGCAAAATGGTTGTCTGAGGAGACCTTACAAACAGCTGAGGAAAGAAGAGAAGTAAAAGGCAAGGGAGTAAAAGAAAGATATACCCATCTGAACTCAGCGTTCCAGTAGCAAAGAGAGATAAGAAAGCCTTCTCTTCCCTGATGGCTCAAACAGTAAAATATCTGCCTGAAATGCGGGAGACCTGGGTTTGATCCCTGGGTCAGGAAGATCTCCTGGAGAAGGTGGCTACCCACTCCAGTGGAGAATTCCATGGACAGAGGAACCTAGTGGGCTACAGTTCATGGGGTAGCAAAGAGTTGGACATGACTGAGAGACTAACACTTTCACTTTTACTTTCAGTGAACAATGCAAAGAAACAGAGAAAAACAACAGAATGCGAAGACTAGAGAGCTTTTCAAGGGAATCAGAGATACCAAGGGAACACTTCATGCAAAAATGGGCACAATAAAGGACAGAAACGGTGTGGACCTAACAGAAGCAGAAGATACCAAGCAGAGGGGGAAAAAACACACAGAAGAACTCCACAAAAAAGATCTTAATGACCCAGATAACCAGGATGGTGGGATCACTCACCTAGAGCCAGACATTCTGCCGTGTAAAGTCAAGTGGGCCTTAGGAAGCATCACTACCAACAAAACTAGCGGAGGTGACAAAATTCCAGCTGAGCTATTTCAAATCCTAAAAGATGATGCTGTTAAAGTGCTGCACTCAATATGCCAGCAAATTTGGAAAACTCAGCAGTGGCCAGAAGACTGGAAAAGGTCAGCTTTCATTCCAATCCCAAAGAAAGGCAGTGCCAAAGAATGTTCAAAAAATGTTCAAACTACCACACAACTGTGCTCATTTCACATGCTAGCAAGGTAATACCCAATATCCTTCAAGCGAGGCTTCAACAGAACATGAACTGAGAACTTTCAGAAGTACAAGCTGAATTTAAAAAAGGCAGAGGAACCAGAGATCAAATTGCCAACATCTGCTGGATCACAGAAAAAGCGAAAGAATTCCAGAAAAACATCTACTTCTGCTTCACTGACTATACTAAAGCCTTTGACTATGTTGATCACCACCAACTATGGAAAATTCTTAAAAAGATGGGAATACCAGACTACCTTACCTGCCTCCTGAGAAACCCAAAGAAGCAAAGAAACCAAGAAGCAAAACTTAGAACTGGACATGGAACATTGGACTGGTTCAAAATTTGAAAGGAGTACATCAGGGCTGTATACTGTCACCCTGCTTATTTAATGTATATGCAGAGTACATCATGCAAAATGCCCAGCTGGATGAAGCACAAGCTGGAATCAAGACTGCCGGGAGAAATATCAATAACCTCAGGTATGCAGATGACAACACCCTAATGGCAGAAAGTGAAGAGGAACTGAAGAGCCTCTTGATGAAAATGAAAGAGCAGAGTGAAAAAGCTGGCTTAAAACTCAACATTCAAAAAACTAAGATCATGACATCCAGTCCCATCAGTTCATGGCAAATAGGGAAAAAAATGGAAACAGTGACAGACTTTATTTTCTTGAGCTCCAAAATCACTGCAGATGGTGACTGCCGCCATGAAATTAAAAGGTGTGCTTGCACCCTAGAAGAAAAGCTATGACAAACCTAGACAGTGTATTAAAAAGCAGAAACATTACTTTGCCAACAAAGGTCTATATAGTCAAAGCTATGGTTTTTCCAGTGGTCATGTATGGATATGAGAGCTGGACCATAAAGAAGGTGGGGCACCAAAGAATTGATGCTTTCGAACTGGCACTGGAAAAGATTCCAGAGAGTCCCTTGGACAGCAAGGAGATCAAACCAGTCAATCCGAAAGGAAATCAACCCTGAATATTAATTGGAAGGATTGATGGTGAAGCTCCAATACTTTGGCCACCTGATGGGAAGAGCTGACTCACTGGAAAAAACCCTGATGCTGGGAAAGACTGAGGACAGGAGAATAAAGAGGTGACAGAGGATGAGATGGTTGGATGGCATCACCAACTTGAGCAAATTGGGAGACAGTGAAGGACAAGGAAGCCTGGCGTATTGCCGTTCATGGAGTCGCAAGGAGTCGGACGTGACTGAGCGACTGAACAACAACCAGCTCGTGAACCGGCGTGGTGACTCGCGCTATCTCTGCTTGCACCTGAGCCCCAAACACCTCAAGTACTCCTGTCATATCCTGACAACACCCTCCAGTCTCTCTGGAGCGCCAAGCAAAGTATTACCATTATCTTCCAGGCTCTTATCCAACAGCCAAATAAAGAAACTTCAAGTGTTGCTGCTTCTTTGACTTTTTCTGGTTAGTACAACCATCAGACAGAAGGCGGCTTCCAAAGAGAAACGCTGCCCATACGACCACACAGTTCCATGAACAGAACCCTTGAGACACGGACATTCTGTGGTAGAGACGGTTGCTAAGAGAAAAGGAGAATCTGACCACAGGTCAGTTTCAAGTCCTGGCTCTGCTGTGTGACCTGACCTCTTGTGTCTCGTGTCCTCACCTGAAAACTGGGGACAAGAAGCACCTCCAAGGAGAGCTGCTGTGAGGGTGACGCGAGCTGCCCAGTGAGGAGCCCGGAACAGGCCTGGCACAACCTGTCCTCGGAGGTACTGATGGCAGAGAGACGGAAACAGAGACAAGGCCACCTTGCCGCCGAGGCCGGGCTCCGCAGTGGCTGGGGGGGGGGCTCCACCTGCTCAGGGGAGGGACCAGGGCCTCCCCCGGAGCAGCCTCAGCAGCATCAGCTTCAGCGGCGTCGCACTGGTGGCTGAAGGTGGACGTGACGGAGGTTCTGCACTGCGAAGTCAACAGATGCTGTAGGCAAGGAGGATTCTGACTCTCCCAGAGAGTCAGTAGTTAAACATTTATCAACACACCACTGAAATCTCACTGGTCTGGAAAAAAAATGACAATGCGAGTCCATGGAGAGCAGTGGATGCCTGGACAATCAATCCATCCACAAACAAGGTCATGTCTATACTGGACACAGTCCACTGGCAGCGGCAGGAGGGAGACCCAGGGAAAGGGGGTGGCTGGCAGGAACAGAGGAGCAAAAGGCTAAAATCAGAAGTGAAAACACAAACATAAAGGTGACTTTAAATGATTACCAAAGAATAGTTTACCTAAGACTACACTGAACCATCTGGACTCTGGAAAAGCACCGTCAAAGCCCTGCCAGATGTAGAACTGGCCAGAACTGGCCTCCAGAACAGGGTGGACATGAGTCTGAGCAAACTCTGGGAGACAGTGAAGGACAGGGAAGCCCAGTGTGCTGCAGTCCATGGCGTCAAAGAGTCGGACATGACTTAGAGACTGAAGAACAAGTTCTCTTTCGACTTTTGAAGAGAGAGCTTAATTTTTTGCTTAAGTTTTATTTATCTACTTAGCTTGCTGCAATGGGTCTTAGTTGTGGCACTTGGAACCTTCGCTGCATCGTGAGGGATCTTTCATCACAGTGCGCGGGTTCTCGGCGCAGCACGGGTTCTCAGCGCAGTGAGCAGACTCTCAATGCAGTGCACGGGCTTAGTTGCTCCACAGCATGTGGAATCTTAGTTCCCAGACCAGGGATTGAACATGTGTCCCCTGTATTGCAATAGTGGATTCTTGCCCACTGGACAACCAGGGAAGTCCTCTTAGCTTAATTTTTAAAGCACTGAAGCACTCACAAGAAGTTACAACTATCGTTAATTTATCCAGCATCTAACTGGTTGCAATGGGAGAGCCCTTCAGGAGCTTCTATGACTGCTGGAGGCACAAGCCCTTCCCTCCCTCTTCACCGCCTGTATGGACTATGCTCTGATGCTGACCGTGCTCACATCTAAGCCCGTGCCACCTGCACCGTACAAGTGCCACAGGGCACTCCCCCCAGGACACACACATGACTGTCGCTGTTTTATCTGGATTACACTTTGGCCTAGAGAGACGAAGTCACTTTTCCACAACACAGCACCTCAAAACCAGACACACGAGGGTCAAAGAAACCCCTAAAGTCAGAAGACCATATTCACATCTTCAAAACTAAAATTTTTGTTGTCATCCATCCTTGAATGTCTCCTCATACCATGTATTTTAATATACCACACAATTAACGAGAATCAAAAACAATTCTTACCTTCTGAGGAAACTCCTTGTTTAAATTTTATATTTAGGCAAAATATAAAAACATTTGGGATTTTTTTCTTGGAGTATATGCAACTTTAAGAAAAAATTTTTCATTCAGTACATGTATAATCTCTTCACCTGAAAAATAAGAGAGGAAAAAAAGCTTAAGTTCTACATCTTTAAAGTCGACTCACCAAAATGATACAGAAAAGGAAAACAAAAGTCATTACCCTTACTGAGAATTCAGATTATCAGAACAATTCATGACCAAGGATCTAAAAACTCCCTTGTCCTTGCTTGTTCTACAGCGACTGGTACCAGTGATACACACCCATCCTCTAGCTGGTTAACCAGCTCAATGGCTGGAATTAAGGACATGAGAAGGATCTCTGTGAAGCTGTCCAGTTTCACGCCTACACACTATCAACATCAACAAACACACATCCTGATCACGAGATGACAGGACGACTTCCCCCACAACTTCCAGAAAAAAGGGCTCCAAAGCACTCCAGGTGGGACTGCTAAACATCATTTCCAAACAACGTGACTAGCACTCCTCGGTGAAAATCCTGACTTCAAGGTGTGTAGCAAAAACGTGGACCAAGAGCGCCCGGGGCTGTTCACTCTGTATTTGCATGGAAGTCATGATTTTACCATTTGAAAATCATACTTCAGCAATAAGGAGGGATGACCATTCTAGAATATAAGAGCCTTAAGAGACTGAATCATCAAATACAATACTTAAATCTTATTTGGGTCCAATTAAAATGAATCAACTTGAAGAGTGTATTTTTGATACTATTGAGGAAATCTAAATACAGACTGGTATTAGTTAGTACTAAGGAATTAACGCAAATCTCTTAGTTGCAAAAATAACATGGCCATTATGGTTTTAAAAATAAAAACCTCCCTTATCTGGCAGAAAAAATGAAGTATCCATGAGTGAAATGACATTATTTTTTGGACTTACTTTTAAAGTGTTAGTGTTAGTCGCTCAATCGTGTCCGACTCTTTGCGACCCCATGGACTGTAGCCTGCCAGGCTCCTCTGTCCATGGAATTCTCCAGGCAAGAATACTGGAGTGGACTGCCATTCCCTTCTCCAGGGGATCTTCAAATGCTCCATAAATACCTGAGCTTTTTGTTTCTTGAAAGAAGCTTCTTTTTTTGAGGTATAATTGACATATACTATTATAATAGTTTGGGATGTTATAAATACTTGCTAAATGAACAAATAAATGAAAGACTGGATGCAATGATGGGAGCAGGGGTGGAAAGGCACAGGGAGGGAGGAAGGGAGACAGAAAGAAAGGAATGGGTGGATTGGCTGGTGGAGATGACTGGATATCCTCTCAGAATTTTAATTCAAAACATGAAATGAGAATGAGCAATGTTAGAGTCCTAACAGTAAAAACAGAAATATGAACAACTGTTTTACAAAAAGATTGTTGCTGCTAAGTCGCTTCAGTCGTGTCCGACTCTGTGCGACCCCATAGACGGCAGCCCACCAGACTCTGCCATCCCTGGGATTCTCCAGGCAAGAATACTGGAGTGGGTTGCCATTTCCTTCTCCTTACTTTTAAAACACTTTACCAAAACACAAGAGCCAAACAAATATTAAAGGTGTAAGAGAGAAGAACAACATCAACAACAAAAAAAACGGCAAAGTGCTGATCACTGATAAAGCTGGGAAATGAGCACAAGGGTATTCAGTGTTTTCTGGTGTATTTTTAAATTTCATATAAAAAGAAAAAAAAAGTACTTGGAGTTGTGCTAGTAAACCAGCAGTAAGTCAATGTCATATCCTAAAACAGGAAAATAGTTTTTAAAACTGTGAAACAGAACAAAGGACACATCCTTTAAAATCGAGTCAGGAGGTCCAAAGGGGAGCCCTCACCCAGCACTACGGGGTTTCAATCACATACCCCCACGGAGGAAGGCTTCCGATTTGCCCAGCAACTCAGTCAGTAACAAATCATCAGCACCCTGAACTCTCATTTCCTCCAAGGGACTTTTGTTCAAAAGAGTCCCTCCCAACTTCCTCCTTTTTCTCTACATAGTAACCTTCGCCTTTTTTGTTTGGGAGACTTGCCTATGGCTTTTGCTGTTGCTTGGTTGTCCTGAACTGCTATTCTCGAACTCCCACCCAATTCAAAACTGGCTTTTCAGCACTTTATACAGTTTCAAAATAAAGAAGTATCTCTATAAGGACCCTCAGACCTGTTTATTTTGACTCTGAACAGGGTGCTTTTATAACACTGAATCTTCTTGACACATTCTCCTTAGTGTGAGTTGGAGGAAGCCCAACAGCCAGGACATGCAGGGTGCAGCTGGGGAACTGGGGGAGCGGCCGGGACATGGGGAGTGAGGCCAGGACATGGTGGTGGGGTGAGGCCGGGTCATGGGTGCAGCGGGGGAACTGGGGGAGCGGCCGGGACATGGGGGGTGAGGCCGGGACATAGTGGGGGGTGAGGCCGGGGAACGGGGGGGGGTGCGACCGGGTCATGGGTGCAGCAGGGGAACTGGGGGAGCGGCCGGGACATGGTGGGGGGTGTGGCTGGGGAACAGGAGACGAGGCTCCTCAGCAGGCAGGGACCCTGAGCACACACCCCATGCTCGCACTGCCTGGCAGCGCCACCCTCTCCCGCACCCTCCCACGGCAGGCACCCTGTCCTCCTGCCCAGATCGCAGCAGGCTCTCGGATCTCGTTGGCAGCCTGGTTTTCCTGTGACCCCTTTCTTCCAAGCCCTACTCCCACCTCCTTCCCTAAACACACGCACTCCCTGAGGTCCACACAGGCACCCCGAACTGGACAGGGGGCAGCACTCTCACAGGCCCAGCACTCACTTCTGTGCCTCCTAATGCCTTCATTCAAAGATCTGTTTTTGACACTTTTACTTCTGGCCGAGATGAAACAACAGGGACCAGATTTACAAATGAAATGGTTCTCAGGACACTGGCTACCTGGCAGTGAAAACAGTGATCCCTCAAGGAGGGAACAAGAGGAGCCCATTAACTGCCCAGCTTCCTGCCTGACAAGAGTTCTGGGTCACAGCAGAGGAACCAGGTGGGTCCAGCAGTCTCCGAGGGGAAGAAAGAGCGCTGGGAGTCCAAGGGGCAAGGCGCAAGCGTTCCCAAGCAGAGCACAGGGTGAGACAGAGGCGCAGACAGCGCCGAGGATGCGCCTGCTCCGGCCAGGTACTGCTCAGCCCAAGTGTGTGAGAACAGCAGCCAAGCCAAGGACTAGTGGGAACGATCCTCCAAGTTCACATGGGGTCAAGGAGAGTTACTCCTCCTCCCAGTCACGGTGGCTATCTTCCTAACTTCAGGGCATTGCACAAAGCATTCAGAAGACTTCCGCCTCAGTGGTGGGGCAAAATGAGACCTGGACTCAACATTACTGTGGTCCCACCTGACAAAGCCTAAAAGCCAGACCCACAGAATCTAGCTCAGCTGGTAAAGAATCCGCCTGCAATGCAGGAGACCTCGGTTCAATTCCTGGGTTGGGACGCGATCCGCTGGGGAAAGAACAGCTACCCACTCCAGTATTCTGGCCTGGAGAGTTCCATGGACAGAGGAGCCTGGCAGGTTACCGTCCATGGGGTCGCAAAGAGTCAGACACAACTGAGTGACTTTCACTTCACTTCACAGAATTAAACTGCTTCCAAGTAATTTAACAACATTCCAGAACAAAGGTCAAGAATATTTATAGAAAACAAAAATACCCAGCATCCAATAAGATAAAAATCACACTATCTTGGCATCCAATCAAAAATGACCAGATATGCAAGGAAGCAGGAAAACACAAACCAGAGTCTACCCAGAAATGACACAGACAGTAAAATTAATAGACAAGGACGTTAAGCAGCTGTTGTAACTGTATTCCACATGTTCAAAAACCTACAGGGAAAACGAGACATGTTACAGAGAGACACGGAAGATATACAAAGACCCAAAGAGAATCACAAACATACTCTCAATCCAACAAAAGGGAGAAAGAGAGGACAAGGGGTCAGCCTCAACCCCAGGGCATGGCGGGGTGCTGGGAGCTGCCTCACTCTCACGGCACCCCTACTCCCCCCACCCACCCCGCACTCCTATTTCCTGACTCACTGCCAGTCTCTGCAGTGGACACCTCAGCACATGGGCCTCTGGCTGAAATGCCCTTCGTCCACCTTCCTTACCTGGCAAATTCCTATCTGCCCCTCAGGTTCAAAATTCAAAGACAACCACTTTTATCAGGCTTTCTTGAGTCCTTCCTCAGCACTATTACAAGAGAATCAACACACTATAATCTAGTTTTAAGTATTTTTTATTTATCTTCGATCATGAAAAAAATATTTAAAATATTAAAAAGTCCAGAGAAGAACATAAAACTATCCATGTATTGAGATCTAATGAATGTTAACTATTTGCTTACATATGGAGATGGTATTAGTCGCTCAGTTGTGTCTGACCCTGTGGACCCCATGGACTGTAGCCCGCCAGGCTCCTCTGTCCATGGGATTCTCCAGGCAAAAATACTGCAGTGGGATGCCATTCCCTTCTCCAGGGGATCATCCCAACCCAGGGATCAAACCCAGGTCTCCCACATTGTGGACAGATCCTTTACTGTCTGAGACACCACGGAAGACCACTGACATATGTCACCTACTTAAAAACATTTCTAGGAGTTCCCTGGTGGCACAGTAGGTAACAATCTGCGCCACAGAGACCCGCCACAGCAAGGCCCTGGGGGGCACCCACTCCAGCACACAAGTGAGACCGGTAGGCAGTGCCTGCCTGGACCTGTTCTCAGCACCGCACTCCTGGGAGAACCAAAACCAAAGGCAGCAGGGCAGGGCACGCTCTAGGCTGAGACTGTTTGTTCTGGCTACACTGGGTCCTCATTGCTGTGCATGGGCCCTTTCGAGCCGGGGTTAGAGGGCGCTGCCCTCCAAGTGCGATGCGCAGGCTTCTCAGTGCGGTGGGATGCCTCGTCGAGCAGCGCGGGCTCTAGGGTGCAGGAGTTTCAGGAGTTGTGGCACATGGGTTTAGCTGCCCCAAGGCATGTGGGATCTTAGTTCCCGGACCAGGAGTCGAACCCGTGTCCTCTGCATAGGCAAGTGGATTCTTAACCACTGGACCACCAGGGAAATCTCTAGGCTGAGACTCTGGAAGGAAAAGTAATGTTAAATAGGCAGCTAAAAAGCAGTGCCAAATAGGCAGAAAAACTCCCCAACAGCACAAGGTGGAAACCAGGGCAATGAACAGAGCTGAGTCCAAACAGGAGCACAAAAGGACTAATTTAAGGAACACTGATGCAGGGTGACGCCTACCCTAAGAAAAGAAGCAACAGGAGTCACTGTCACGGGGACCTTCTTACTAAGGGCCAGCACCCCATGAGCCAAGTACGACTCAGTGCAGGAGGCAATCTGCCACCAACCCCAGGTCACAGGTGAAACTGCGGAGGCCACAATCGTGACAGGACCAGCCCAAGGCCACGAGGTTACTGTCAGCTCTAGAACTAGAACCCAGACTGTCTGACAGCAAAGTCCATGTTCTCAATCTCTACACGATACCAGATTCTGGCCCAGATTCTAGTTGATACAGGGGGAGAGGAAGGCATCAAAGAAGATGCAGTAGGGCTGCCTGAGACGAACGGGATGGAAGCAAAGGCACGACCCACGGCTGGACGGTCCAGGGTGTCACCCAGCGGGCCCTCCGAGTAGAACGGCCCGGGGCTTCCCTGGGACGAGCCGGAGTCCGGCAGTGGCCGTGGAGCACAACCTTCTGAGTGCGCTCGATACCAATGAACCGCACCCTTTTCAAAGAGTGGGTCTCACAGGACATGAATTACATCTTAATGAAAAAACATGCGCACTCAGTGGGCTGACAGGTAGGAGTCAAGTTCCCAGAGGAGAGCAGACCAGAGGCCCTAAGGCCCCAGGAGCCACAGCTCGCCCCCCACAGAGAAGGCAGCTCTGCGGTGCCCCCAGAGGAGAGGCTGGGGGAGCTGGGAGAGACCCCACAGGACTGTCCTCAGGAGTCAGGACAGGGATGTGCTCAGCGACAGCTTCCATGAGGAAACCTGCTGGAGCTTCACTCCTTTTAAGTTACTGACCACAAACCTCATGTGCACAAAGAACACAGCCCGGCGAGCCTGCTTCCTCTTGGAAGCGAGCTTGCCTCTTCTGAGACGACTAGGACAGATGCTGGACAGACATGAACTCTGCACAACCCCTCGCATCAAAAAGCAAGTGTCCCTGCCCAGGACCCCCAGTCACCACAGCTGGGGAGGGATGGGGTGGCTCCAAGTCTCAGCTCCGAGAGGCCTCACAGCCTCTGCTCTCGCCCCCGAGGAGCCCTGTGGCCAGTGCGAAGAAGCCCTTCCCGCCTCCCTAAGGATGACTGAACCCCGGGGAGCCCCGTCTCGAGAGGAGGCCCAGCTGACCACCACAGAGCAGACAGGAGCCAGCGCCACCCAAACTGGGCTCAACCCACAAACTCAGCAAAAACAGTCATTTGAATCATTCTCTTCCCTCCCAACCCTTCAACATCCTTATCCCCCTAATTCACAGAAAAAGCACATGGTCTCAAGTGGAACCCTCCAGTCTTCAGCCCACCAAATCTGCAACCCGAATCACAGTCCCTGCCTCCTGTCATTACAGTACAGAAAGGGCCTTGCTCCTGCCAAGACAAACCACTGCACCCGCGCGCTCACTCTGCCCTTCACACCTTCTGGTCTGCCAGTCTCTCCTCCCTCACTGTGCACACGCACAGGCGTGCACACCACCACCCCATAGGTGTTTCTCCAGTCCTGCTCACAGCAATGCTTCCCCAAGGGACAGCCGGCTCGCGCCGTCCCCTCCCATCCAGCTCCTGCACCCACCATGCCACCAGACTGTTTCTACTGAGGAGGTCAGTGCCCACCCAAGACTACCTCCCTCAGCATTTCACGGCCTGACACACTGGAAGTAACAGCATGTCTTAGCTTCCTTGACGCCACACCCTCCAAGGTCGTGTGGCCCCAGAGCCACACTCTGTCAGCTTCCACTTCCTCTGCTCAGTCCACCCGTGAGCACCTCCCAGTGTCAGCCCTGTCTCCCTCCTTGCCCTCTGCTGCACAGGTATTAACGCAGAGTTTAAAAGTGCAGCTCTCTGAGTTCTGGTTCTAGAAAAACTGGAGCAGCTATATCACACTAATCTTCCTGCTGATAGTAAGTATAAACTCTAAACAAAACATAACAACAGCTATTTGAAGATACCAGAGACCCCTCAAACACATGCAGCGAGTGGAGGAAACACAGTCGCTGAAAGATCGAGCCCCAGAGCTCCGCACTGAGGAGCTCCTGACGCAGTGTCGACCACAGGCAGAGAGAGGTCCGATTCCAGGGCTGCCAGGATGGCTGAAACTGAATGGGAAAATCAAAAAGAGCAGTGCACGCATGTACTCAGTCATGTCCACCTCTACGAAAGTGAAAGTCGCTCAGCTGTGTCCAGCTCTGTGTGACCCCATGGACTACAAAGTCCATGGAATTCTCCAGGCCAGGATACTGGAGTGGATAGCGTTCCCTCCTCCAGGGGATCTTCCCAACCCAGGGATTGAACCCAGGTCTTCCACATTTATAGGCAGATTCTTTACCAGTTGAGCCACCAGGGAAGCCCAAGAATACTGGAGTGGGTAGCTGTTCCCTTCTCCAGGGGATCTTTCCAACCCAGGGATCAAACCCAGGTCTCCCGCATTGCAGGCGGATTCTTTACCAGCTAAGTCCAACTCTATGCAACCCCACAGACCTCAGCCCCCTAGGCTTCTCTGTCTGGGGGATTTCCCAGGCAAGAATACTAGAGTGGGTTGCCATTCTCTTCCCCAGGGGATCTTCCCAACCCAGGGATTGAACCTGCATGTCCTGCATTTGCAGGTCAATTCTTTACCACTGAGCCACCAGGGAAGCCCAAGACGAGTAAGGTCTGAGGACTGGATGTAAGACATGGTGACTACAGTTAATAACAAGGCGCTGAAACCTGCTAAGACAAAACTTAAATGTTCTTACCATATATATGTATGTGCATATATATATTGGAGAAGGCAATGGCACCCCACTCCAGTACTCTTGCCTGGAGAATCCCATGGATGGAGGAGCCTGGTAGGCTACAGTCCATGGGGTCGCTAACAGTTGGACATGACTGAGCGACTTCACTTTCACTTTTCCCTTTCATGCACTGGAGAAGGAAATGGCAACCCACTCCAGTATTCTTGCCTGGAGAATCCCAGGGACTGCGGAGCCCGGTGGGCTGCCGTCTATGGGGTCGCACAGAGTCGGACACGACTGAAGCGACTTAGCAGCAGCAGCATATATATATTAAGACGGCGACAGTTGTGACAATTAACTAGATGGGAAGAATTCCTTCACAACGTATACATTTATCAAATCATCACAATGTACTTTTAATATATTAAATTTTTATTTGTCAATTACACCTGGATAAAGCTGGGAAAAGAAAAAACTGAGCAGAAAACAGCTGCTGTGAGATGAAAGAGCCAAGCCGAGATGCGGCAGCTGTCTAGCACTGTGGAGACAGAATTCAGAGGTTAAATTTTGCTAAACTAGATGGGTTTTCTATTAAAACCTCAGAAGGGCCATGCCTTAGGAGTAAAACCCATGTTCCAGAGCTAAAAGCTATGCCCTAAAACTTAGAACAAAACCAAAACAGATCTACTCTAGAAAAGTTTTGACAGGATTAAGATCATCTTCCAGTCATTTAACGGCCTGCCCTAACAAAACTCAACACTCTTTAAGGAAAGATAACCTAAAACAGAGTTTCTATCATACACTACCCACAATGTCCATTTTGCAATTAAAAAAAATTATTACACATGCAGACAAGAAAAATGTTACCCATGATCAAGAGAAAAAACAATCTACAGGATGCAAAAATGACCATATATTGAAACTGGCAGAAGAAAACTTCAAAACAGTAATTATAAATATGTTAAAGGATTTTAGGAAAAGGGAACAGAAGAAATGACAGGTGGAGAATATTAGCAGAGAAATGCAAACTTGAAAGGAGAACCAAAAGGAAATTCTGGAACTGAAAAACTCAGTGAAAGTGAAAGTGGCTCAGTTGTGTCCGATTCTTTGCAACCCCATAGACTGTAGCCTCCCAGGCTCCTCTGTCCATGGGATTCACCAAATCAGAACACCAGAGTGGGTAGCTGTTCCCTTCTCCACAGGATCTTCCCAACCCAGGAATCAAACCCAGGTCTCTCACATTGCAGGCAGATTCTTTACTGTCTGAGCCACTAGGGAAGCCTGAAAAACACAGCATCTGAAATTAAAATGTCACTGGATAGAATTAATAACAGAATGGGCACAAAGAAGAAAAGCAGTGAACTTGATGACAGACAAAAAGAAAATATGCAAATGTAAACAAAGAGAGAAAAACTAATTTGAAAATACCAACACATTCAAAACCTGTGGGACAATATCAAACAGTCTAAAATAAATACCAGCAGAGTTCCAAGAGAAGAAAGATCAGGAGGTAAAAGAAATGTTTAAGAGGCAATGGCCAAAAAGTTTCCAAAGGTGATTAAATACATCAACCCACAGATCCAAGAAGGATAAATACAGAAACACCACACCTAGAAAATTATACCCAAATGGAAAAAAAGTTTTTAATACAGAATTTATTTAATAAAAATAAATACATATCTTAAACACAGAAGGAAAAAGGATATCGGGTGAACAAAAGAAAGAATGACAGCAGCCTCTTCATCAGAAACAGCAGAGGCCAGAAGACAGTGGAGTAAGGGCTTCCCTGGAGGTCCAGAGGTTAAAACTTCAAATTCCAGTGCAAGGGTCAGGTTTGATCCCTGGTGGGGGGCGCTAACATCCCACATGCTTTGTGGACAAAAAACAAAACAAAAACCCATAAAACAGAAACAATATTGTAACAAATTCAATAAAGACTTTAAAAATGGTCCACATTAAAAAAAAAAATCTTAGAAAAAAACGGAATAGTTTTTTCAAAGCACTTAAAAGTAAAAAAAAGCTGTCAACCTGGAATTCTATATTCAGCAAAAATACCTTTCAAAACTGAAGGGTAAGTAAAGACTTCTTCAGACCAACAAAAATGGAGTGATTCTGTCCCCAGCATACCCACAACATAAGAAATACTAAAGGAAGTGGTTTAAGCCAAAGGAAAATGATCCCTTATAGAAATCCAATCCACAGAAAGGAATGAAAAACTTCCCAACTCATTCTTTGGGACAGATTGGTATTACACAGATACCAAAACAAAAAATATCATATGGGGAAAAAAGTCATACACAAATATCTCTTTATGAATATATATATATATATATATATGATATATGCAAAAAATCCTTAACAAAACACTAGTAAACCAAACCCAGCCGCCTTTTCTTCTTTTTTGGGCGGGGGCACCGTGCCTGTCAGCGTGCGGGGTCTTAGTGTCTTAGTTCCTCGACCAGGGAATTCCCCCCAGACCCCCACATTAAGGGCATTTATCCAAAAATGCAAAGTTACTTTAACATCTGAAAATTAATTAACACAACACATTATACTGATGGGGCTTCCCTGGTGGCTCAGATGGTAAAGAATTTGCCTGCAATGTGGGAGACTCAGGTTTGATCCCTGCAGCGGGAAGATTCCCTGGAGAAGGGAATGGCTACCCACTCCAGTATTCTCGCTTGGAGAATTCCATGGACAGAGGAGTCTGGCAGGGTACGGTCCATAGGACCACAAAGAGTCAGACTTGACTGAGCGGCTAACACTTTCACTTTCATTACACTGATAAGACAAAGGACAGAAACCAAATAATCATCCCAACAAATGTAGAAAAGGCACTGGACAAAATCCAACACTCTTTCATGGTAAAAACATCCCATAAAACAAACTAGGGGGCAACCTCCTCAACCACTGAAGACCCACTAGCATCACTTCTATTCCACATTATATCAGAGATCCTAGATGGTACTACAAAGAAAAAGAAACAAAAGGCATGATAATTGTAAAGGAAAACTGTCTTTATTCACAGATGCTATGATTATGTAGATAGAATACAAACCTACCATGAGAACTGATAAGTAAACTGAGCAAAGTTGCAGGATACATGATCAGTATACATAAACCAACTGTGTTTTTGCACATGAACAAGAAACTGAAAAAATAATATGAAAATATTTTAAATAACATCAAAACTATCAAATACTTACAAACATACTGAATGAAAACTGTGATCTTTCACACCAAAAATTACAAAATGTTGCTGAGAAAAATTAAGGAAAATTTAAATAAATGGAGAGATGTACCATTTGCACAGAAGACTCAGTTAACAACTCAATTCTAAAATTGATCTGGACTTCCCCAGTGGCTCAGTGGTGAAGAATTCTCCTGAAATGCAGGAGATTTGGGTTCGATTCCTGGGTTGGGAAGATCCCCTGGAGAAGTGAAGGGCATCCCACTCCAGTATTCTTGCCTGGAGAAGCCCATGGGGCAGAGAAGCCTGGCAGGCTATAGTCCACGGGGTTGCAAAAGAGCTGGACACAACTTAGACTAAACACCACCACCACCGATCTAGAGATTCCATGTGATCCCAACCAAACTCCCAGCAAAAATTCATGTCCAAAGAAGAGCTTATTCTAAAACTGGCAAGACAGTTTTGTAGAGGAATAAAGATGAAAGTCTTATACTACCTGAATTCCAGACTGACCGTAAAATCACAGCCATTAAGATAGCATGGTGTTGGCACAGGATAAAAAAATAGACCAATGGAACATAATAGAAAGCCCAGAAATAAACCTGCATACACATGTTCAATTAATTCATAACAAAGGTTCCAATGCAATTTAATGAAGAGAGTCTTTTCAACAAAGGATGCTAGAATGATTACATAATTCATATGGGGGGAAAATGTACCCTTTTCCACTACACACAAAAAAGACGCAAGATGAATCATTCATAAAGGAGATCAGTATTTGCCTGGAGGTGGAGAGGCAAAAAAGGGTGGGCAGGAGGGATCCCAAAGGGACATGAGGAAACTTGGGAAATGATGGATACATTCACAATCTTGACTGTGGTGATGATTTCACAGGTACGTGCATATGTCAAAAGTTACCAAATTTTACACTTTAAACACGTGCAGTTTAGGGACTTCCCTGGTGGCCCAGGGGCTAAGACTCTGCCCTCACAATGCAGGGGGGCTGGGTTCAATCCCTGGTCAGGGAACTAGATCCCACATGCCACAACTAAAAATTTCACATGCCACAAGATCCCATTTGCTGCAACTAAGACCTGGCACAGCCAAATAAATAAAATGGACATTTTTTTTTTTTAAATATGTGGTTTATTGTATGTCATTTGTATCTCAAGATGGCTGTTTAAAAGAAAAACAGTACTCATAAACTCGAATACAAAAGCTACCACTATAAAGCTTCTACGAAGACAAAAAAGCAGACGGTGTCTTCACAATTCTGATGCAGGCACAAGTTTCTTACAACATATGACAAACAAAAAGAAAATACTGACAGATTTTTACTTCACCCAAATTAAAATTTTCTCCTCATAAAAAGGTACCATTAAGAAACAAATAGGTTGAGACTTCTCTGGTGGGCCAGTGGTTGAGAATCTGCCTGGCAATGTAGGGGACTCAGGCTCCACCCTTGTTGAGGAACTAGGATCCTATGTCGCACAGGGCAACTAAGCCCACTCACAGCACAACACTCAGCCCGCACATGCTGGAACCCATAGGGCAACTACCAGAGAGCCCATGTGCCACAACTTGGACCTGTCACAGCCAAATAAATAATTTTTTTCAGAAAAAAAAGAATCAGGCAAGCTACAAAATTGGAAAAAACATTAAGCCCTCACTTCCTCTCCTCCTCCCACTCCCTCACTGTATATGTATCCACATCATAAAAGACTTAACAACCAGAATTTTTTTTTTTTTAATTCCTAAAACTGAATAATAAAGACAATCCAACAAAAAGCGGACAGAAGACCGGGCACTTCACAAGAGATACACAAATGGTCAAAAAGCACATGAAAAGTCACTCACCATTGTTTTGTTTATTTATTTATTTGTTTTTGGCTGTGCTGGGTCTTCCTTGCTATCTGGGCTTTTCTCTAGTTGCAGGAAGCAGGGACTACCCTAGCTTCTCACTGCAGTGGCTTCTCTTGCTGCAGAGCACAGGCTCTATAGAGCACATGGGCTCAGAAGTTGCAGCTCCCAGGCTCCAGAGCACAGGCTCAATAGTTGTAGTGCATGCGCCTAGTTTGCTCCACAGCACGTGGGATCTTCCCTGATCAGGGATCGAACCTGTGTCTCCTGCAGATTCTTTTTGGCAGGCAGATTCTTTACCACTGACCCACCCGGGAAGCCCCACCATTGTCATTAAAACCATAATGAAACACCACTACCACCTGAATTAAAATTAAAAAGACTGATAATATCAACTGTTGGTATGGATGTGGAGAAACTAGAACTCTCATACATTACTAATAGGAGTATAAGATGGTACCAGTTTGGAAAACTGGCAGTTTCTTAAAAGATTAAACATTAATCTATACTATGACCTAGCAATTCCATTCCCACACATTTACCCCAAAGAAATAACACATATCCACAGAAAAATGTACAATAAACTCAGTGACTACTTACAACAGCCAAAAGGTGAAACCAACCCAAATATCAGTAAGAAAAACATTTTCACACAAAGCAATATTATTCAAATGAAAAGCACAACTGTAGATAAAAAAAATCAAAATCATTATATTTCAAAAATATACTGAGCAAAAGAAGACAGACACAGGGATTTCCCTGGTGGTCCAATGGCCAAGACTCCATGCTCCCAATGCAGGCAGCCTGGGTTCTATCGCCGGTCAGGGAACTGGAGCACACATGCCACAGCTGAGAGTCTGCAACTAAAGATCTTGCATTCCTCAACTAAGACCCAGCACAGCCAAATAAATGAGTAAATAGAGACGTACAAGACCATATATTGTACTTTCTGGCTCCATTTATACAACACTGAAAGACCTACAAAATTAGTCTTAAAAAATAGAAATCAGAATCAGAAATTGTTACATTTCAATTTTGAAGGATGGCTTTAACAACTAAAAAGGGACACAAAGAAACTGCACTCACTCCCAACATCTTGTCTCTTCCTCTGTTATTCACCTGTTGATGGCACTCCCCAACTCAATCGGCAGCCTGGGTCCCCTCACAACCCAGAGTCAACAGCCTACGAGGAACAGATAACTGGAAGGCCAACGTTTTAACCAAGGCTCTGAGTGTCTTCCCTTTACCCCAGCCACATATCAGTCTTATCCAGGTTCCTGGAGGAGGTCCAGGATCCTTGCATGTGCTGCCCCCTTAGTCCACAGCAGGCTCTTCTTGCCTTCCAGGGTTTAGCTGACATTAGAGAAGCCAAAAGGGAAGAAGACAAGACAAAAAGGAAGGGACATGAAGAAGAGGTGAACAGCTGAGAGTACCAGTGAGGACTCAGGCCTGAGAAGCCAAGGGCAGGGCAGGAAGAGGCCACCGGGGTAAGTGAGTGAGCGAGTGAAAATTGCTCAGTGGTGTCCAACTCTTTGAGACCCCATGGACTGTACAGTCCACGGAATTCTCCAGGCCAGAGTAACGGAGTGGGTAGCCTTCCCCTTCTCCAGGGGATCTTCCCATCCCAGGGATCGAACCCAGGTGTCCCACACTGCAGGCGGATTCTTTACCAGCTGAGCCACCAGGGAAGGGGGGAGGTGACAGGTGGATAAAAGAGTAACAGGCTGGAGAAGGCCCTACGGACAAGGCAGGTGAGTGCAGGGACAGAACGGGGGCGGGGCAGAGCGAGATGCAGGGACTGAGTGGAAGTGGCACAGTGGACGAGCTGCTGGTGACAGACTAGGGGGTCAGCAGCAAAGTGGGCGTGGTCAGTAACAAGTCGGTGGGCGATGTGGGGAGTTAGGCTGTGAAGACACTACGTGGAAAGCGGGGTTGTGTGGAAGACCTCACAGTGATGGTGCGAGGACATTCAAGGGGCCTGCAAAGTGTGTAAGGGAAGGCGACAGGTGTGAAGAAGAGGTGATGGAGGAAGAAACGGGGCAGTGAAACGGTACTAAGAGAAGTCGCTCAGTCGTGTCCGACTCTTTGCGAACCATAGACTGCAGCCTACAGGCTCCTCCGTCCACGGGATTTTCCAGGCAAGAGTACCGGAGTGGGGTGCCATGAAGGAGTAAGGAGATGACAGATGGAGACAGGTGACTGGAGACACAGGAGCCCTAACAGTGACGGGAAGGGGACAGTGAGCGGAGAGGAGGCAGTGCGCGGTGAAGGGGACAGACGACAGGGGGCTCAGGGGAGGGGAGCGCCACACGGCCAGGCAGGAGAGGCGACGCGGGACACAGGCCGTCCCGGGAGGCCGGGAGGCCTGACGGGGAGTCTCGCCCGCAAGTGGGACACTGACTGCGGGGGCCCTGGCAGCACAGGGGAAGGAAGGGCAGAAATGCGAAACTTCCTGAAAGGGAGGCGAGTCTCTGGGGGACCACTGACGGGGGGACTCGGCCGGGAGGGAGAGTCTCTGGGGGACCACTGACGGGGGCACTCGGCCGGGAGGCGAGTCTCTGGGGGACCACTGACGGGGGGACTCGGCCGGGAGGGCGCCACAGGTGGGGGGTGGCCGCTGCTTTGGGGGCACTGAGGGGGTCGAGGTGGGAGGGCACTGCCGTGGGGGTCACTGGTGCGGCGGACGTTAGGGAGCGAAGGCTACTGCCCCGGGGGCGCTAAGAAAGCGGAGGGGTGGACCCCGGCGGGAGGTCGCCGGGGGGCGGACGTGGACAGAATGTCAGTCAGGGGTGGACACGTGTAGAGGACATGGACGGGGCGGGCGCTATCGGGGGAGGGCTGACCTCGTGGACACTGAGCTGGGGGACGCTGACAAGGGTGGGCACTGACAAGGTGAGCTTCACGGGGGCAGCGACGAGCGAGGGGCGGACGCTGACATGAGGACACTGACGCGCGGGCCCCGCTAGCTCCGGCAGGCCAGCACCGCCGGCCCTGAGCCGCGGCCGCACTCACCTGCCCCGCGGGCCGGGCGTCGCGGCGGCTCCTCGGAGGCCCGGGTGGAGGCCAGGGACCGGGCGGAGGCGAAGCCCGGGCGGCCTGGGGTAGGCCGCGCGCACATGGGCCCGGCCGGGCTAGGCGCCCACAGACACTGCGCCCACAGATCCGGCGCGGCCTGCCGGCGCCTCAGGACCGGCTCGGGCCGCAGGCCGCGCTCTGGTCGCTCCAAAATGGCGGTGGAGGCGGCCGGCCGCGCGCACGCCGGGGGCGGGGCCTCGTGCCGGGGTGGGCGGGGCCTCAGTGTGGGTGGGGCGACTGCGGGCGGGGCCGCGCTGGAGGGGTGGGGCCGCACGTGGTGGGCGTGACCGCGGGGGTCGGACGGGCCTCGAGAGGTAGGGGCGAGTGTGGCTTCCTCCTCTTCTGGCTCCTCTAGGTAACCATCTCATCCTCTGTCGTCTCCTTTCTCCTCCTGCCTTCAATCTTTCCCAGCATCAGAGTCTTTCCAATGAGTAACTTCTTCGCATCAGGTGGCCTAAGTATTGGAGTTTCAGCTTCAACATCAGTCCTTCCAATGGACACCCAGGACTGATCTCCTTTAGGATGGACTGGTTGGATCTCCTTGCAGTCCAAGGGACCCTCAAGAGTCTTCTCCAACACCACAGTTCAAAAGCATCAATTCTTTGGCCCTCAGCCTTCTTTATAGTCCAACTCTCACAACCATATATGACTACTGGAAAAACCATAGCTTTGACTAAACAGACCTTTGTCAGTAAAGTGATTTCTCTGTTTTTTAATATGTTGTCTACGTTTGTCATAGCTTTCCTTTGAAGGAGCAAGTTTCTTGTAACTTCAAAATGGATCTGATCCCTGGATATGCTGAGCCTTGTCAGCAGAGGGTGCTGGAGAGGTTGCCAGAGAAGGTTTGCTACAGGGCTGCTCCGCTGGCGTCAGGGGCCGCTTCCCTGGGGTCCCACATTTGCCTAGACAGCTTCCCCAGAACATCTTTCCCAGGTAGACCGCAGGGTGGATTTCTGGCAAGTTCTGTAGGGTGATCGTTCAGGAAATGGGGGTTAAAAGCGTCAATCTTACAACCAAGAATAGGTCCAGTAGGCAGTTTCAGAATTGGGGCCAGTGCTTGCAATGCTCAGGCTGGTTGTCCAGCTGTGAGAGCCGGCAACCCTCAGCCTGATCATGATGCTCTTCTGGGGTCAGCTAGGTCTCCCCTCCCACCCACCCTGAGTTCCAGTCCCTCCACTTCTAACCGGAGCCCCTCTCCCGGAAGCCCTAGTATTAGAACAGTCTCTCCCACCAAACTCACAGCAGCAGCCTCCCAGCGTGCTCCCTGCTGCTACCCTGCCATACTTGCTGGAGGCCAGCTTGTGGTAGTCAGCACAGCACCCAGTGGAAACAAGTCCAACCACATCCCTCCCCCAGGGGCTCCCATCTCACACAGCATGAAAGCCAGTCCTTGCTGCCACCCACAGGTCCAACACAGTCGGGTCTCATTTGTGCTCTGCCCCTTGTTCATTTAGCTCCAAATCATGACACCCTCCTGCCACAGGCCATTGTCTGTGTAACCTGTCACACCCTCCAACTGTCCCCATGCTAACTGACCTCTTACATCTTACTCCATCGTCCCCTTCTCCCTGAGGACTTCCCTGGCCTCCCGACTTAAAATCTCAAACCTCCATACACACATGCACATGTACACACATGCATGCACACGGGCACACTCACAGCCCCTTTCCCTGCTGGTTTTTCCTCCTTGTATCAGTAGTCGGGGGTTCAATAAGGAGACAGAGACCACACAGTGACTTCAGAGAAAGTTTGATATAAAACTACTGATAGTGAGATTAATTATAAAGAATGCTATATTCAAGAAAGGACAGAACATTCCCTGCTCAGTGCTCCCAGGACCCAGCTCCATTATTGCAGAGCAGCAGAGAAAACTGGATCTGGAAGTAAGTAAGTGGAAAGTGGGCAGAGTCTGACCTTCTGGAAAGTCAGCTTCTGCATGAAGCCTTTCAAACATACCTGAACTTCCTATCAACAAAAAACAATGCTATATTTTCACCTAACGAGGTACATCTATTCTTGCTGAAGTGAAGAAGTCTCACTTTCTCCCGAGGGAGAGCATCTGCCCAGTCCCAGCAGTCACTGCGTCATCACTGACTCCATTCATCACTCCTCAGATTGTCACTGCCCCACCGAGTAGTCTCTTATGCTCTCAAAACGAAATAGCAAAGTTAACTTTTGACAACTTGTGTATTTTTTAACTAAATTTATTATTTAGTGTATGTATTCAGTTCAGTTCAGTCTCTCAGCCATGTCCAACTCTTTGTGACCCCATGGACTGCAGCATGCCAGGCCTCTCTGTCCATCACCAACGCCCTGAGCTTGCTCAAACTCATGTCCATTGAGTCAGTGATGCCATCTCATCCTCTGTTGTCCCCTTCTCTTGCCTTCAATCTTTCCCAGCATCAGGGTCTTTTCTAATGAGTCAGTTCTTCACATCAGGTGGCCAAAGTATTGGAGCTCACCTTCAGCATCAGTCCTTCCAATGAATATTCAGGACTAATTTCCTTTATAATTGACTGGTTTGATCCTGCAACGCAAGGGACTCTCAAGAGTCTTCTCCAACACCACAATTCAAAACCATCAGTTCTTCGGCACTCAGCCTTCTTTATGGTCCAACTCTCACATCCATACATGACCACTGGAAAAACCATAGCTTTGACTAGATGGACCTTTGTTGGCAAAGTAACATCTCTGCTTTTTAACATACTGTCTAGGTTTGTCATAGCTTTTCTTCCAAGGAGCGTCTTTTAATTTCATGGCTGCAATTACCATCTTCAGTGATCTTGGAGCTCAAGAAAATAAAATCTCTCACTGCTTCAGTTGTCTCCTGATCTACTTGCCATGAAGTGATAGGAACGGATGCCATGATCTTCGTTTTTTGAATGTTGAGCTCTAAGCCAACTTTTTCACTCTCCTCTTTCACTTTCATCAAGAGGCTCTTTAGTTCTTCACTTTCTGCCATAAGGGTGGTGTCATCTGCATATCTGAGGTTATTGATACTTCTCCCAGCAATCTTCATTTCAGCTTGTGCTTCATCCAGCCTGGCATTTCATATGATGTACTCTGCATAGAAGTTAAACAGGCAGGTGACAACATACAGCCTTGATGTTCTCCTTTCCCAATTTGGAACCAGTCTGTTTTTCCATGTCTGGTTCTAACTGTTGCTTCTTGACCTGAATACAGATTTCTCAGGAGGCAGGTAAGGTGTTCTGGTATTCCCATCTCTTGAAGAATTTTCCACAGATTGTTGTGATCCACACAGTCAAAGGCTTTAGCATAGTCAATGAAGCAGATGTTTTTCTGGAATTCTCTTGCTTTTTCTACGATCAAACAGATGTTGGCAATTTGATCTCTGGTTCCTCTGCCTTTTCTAAATCCAGCTTGAACATCTGGAAGCTCTTGGTTCATGTACTATTGAAGCCTAACTTGAAGAATTTTGAGTATTACTTTGCTAGTGTGTGAGATGAGTGCAATTGTACCGTAGTTTGAGCATTCTTTGGCATTGCCTTTCTTTGGGATTGGAATGAAAACTGACCTTCTCCAGTCCTGCAGCCACTGCTGAGTTTTCCAAATCTGCTGGCATATTGAGCGAAGCACTTTAACAGCATCATCTTTCAGGATTTGAAATAGCTCAGCTGGAATTCCATCACCTCCACCAGCTTTGGAGGCCCACTTGACTTTGCACTCCAGGATGTCTGGTTCTAGGTGAGTGATCACACCATCATGGTTATCTGGGTCATTAAGATTTTTTTGTGTAGTTCTTCTGTGTATTTTTGCCACCTCTTCTTAATAACTTCTGCTTTTGTTAGGTCCATATTGTTTCTGTTCTTTATTGTGCTCATCTTTGCATGAAATGTTCCCTTGGTATCTCTAATTTTCTTGAAGAGATCTCTAGTCTTTTCCATTCTATTGTTTTCCTTATTTCTTTGCATTGGTCACTGAGGAAGGCTTTCTTATCTCTCCTTGCTATTCTTTGGAACTCTGCATTCAGATGGATATATCTTTCCTTTTCTCCTTTGCCTTTCACTTTTCTTCTTTTCTCAGCTATTTGTAAGGCCCTCCTCAGACAACCATTTTGCCTTTTTGCAAAATGTGTATGTATTATTCCAAATCATTTAACATTTCTAATTGAAGTATAGTTGATTTACAATATTACGTTAGTTTCTGCTGTACAGCAAAGTAAATCAGTTACACATACACATTCACCCACTCTTTTTTAGGTTTCCTTCCCGTTTAGGTCACTGCAGAGCACTGAGTAAAGTTCCCTGTGCTATTCAGTCGGTTTTCGTTAGTATCTATTTTCTATACGGTATCAATACTGTGTATATGTCAGTTCCAACATTGTATATTTCTTAAAAATGGAAAACGGAGAAAAGACAACAGTTAGTTTATATATTATATACGCAAAGAGAAAACATGCTAAGCTACTACAATCCTTGTTTCTGAAATTGGTCACAAGATGTAGCTGATAGTTATGGCTTTTCCATAGAATTCCCTTCCCATAGTGTACACAAAACAGTTAGTACAAAGCCAGGCTGAATCCAGAATTTCTGGACAGAAAGACCAAATAAAATAAACTCTATCACTATAAATACCAAAAGCAAAATTATTCCCCAATCAATTACAAAAAGTAAAACTGTGATACAAAACGAATGTGCCTCTGGAGCACGGTCGGAACAGGAAGAATCACGGCCTGTCCTGTTCTTCTCTTCAAGAGCCCAGCAGTGCAGCAGTTCACAGACTAGGGTAACAGAAAACTGCATGCATGCGTACTCAGTCGCTCACTCATGTCTGACTCTTTGCAACCCCATGGACTGCAGCCTGCCAGGCTCCTCTGTCCATGGGATTATCCCAGCAAGAATACTGGAGTGGGTTGCCATTTCCTCCTCCGGACCCAGAGATCAAACCTGAGTCTCCTGCATTGGCAGGCAGATTCTTTACCACTGAGCCACCTGGGACTCCCCAGATCAGAAGAGTACTGCTCCGGAAACCAAACAGGACCAACACAGAGACAGCCATACCTGTATACACCGTAACCAAATGCCTGGATGTCAAAGACAAAGAAATCCATGAAAACCGCAAGAGGAAGATGACCCCCCTGACACCCACGGGAAGGATGACACAGTTAAACAGCTGACTTCTCACAAGAGATGATGGAGGCCACAGGCAGTGAGATGACAGGCTCACAGTGTCAACAGAAAAACGAAATAAAAAAGAAAAAAGTGTCAAAGGAAAGACAAAACCTGCCAATGAATAAATTTCATGCTCAGCAATACTAAACTTCAAAAATGAATGTTGGAGAAAAAAATGAAAGTGAGATAAAGATATTCCCGGTAAACAAAACAGAAAATTTATTGGGAAGACATTTGCCTTATCGGAAACAGTAAAGAAAGTTCATCAAACTGAAAGAAAATGAAAAGAAAAAGAAAGTTCTTCAAGCTGTTCTCTCAAATCAATAGCAGTGAAGAAAAAAAAATTAAGCCAGAAAAAAAACCCAAAACAGGAGTGGAGAACCAAACTCAACAACTTATAAAAAGACTTCTCTACCAAGATCAGTGGGGTTTATCCCAAGAATGCGAAGTTGGTTTAGCATCCAAAATTCAATTAATGCAATATACTATATTAATAGAAAAGAGGATAAAACCCACAAGATTGTCACAATAGCTGCAGAAAAGGCATTTTACTAAATTTAACACATATTCATGATAAATACTCTCAACAAACTAGGACCAGATGGGAAATTCATCAGCTTCATTAAAGGAAAAATCTATAGCTAACATCAAACTTAATGATGAAAGATGTAATGCTTTTTAAAGACTGGAAACAAGCCAAGGATGTCTGCACTCACCACCTCAGTTCTACACTGTAGGATTCTGCATGCAAGCGGCTTGGAAGTCGCCAATCTATGCTGAGAAGTAAAGGGCTAAACAGACTGAAAAATTAGCAACTCTTCTTGGCTCTGAAAGAGAAGGGAGGACACAGCAGAGCACTGTTCCCAAGTAGGAGAGGCAGGCAGGTGAGCACAGGCCGTCACGGTCCGCGAACGCTCATGAGAGAGACTGACTGAGACTGTGCGGAGGGTGCACTCAACTGCAATTAACGAATTTCTGGAGGCTCACCACGGACAAGTCTAAGAGTTAAAAACTCCACGGGGACTCAGTCCTAAGGGAGTCCATACAATACTGTGAGATTTACCCCTGGAGCTTGACCAGGTTCCCAAGTAAATATCGCAGCAAAGTCCACTCAAGGTTTCTGCCGGGGGAGGGAAGGAACCATTCACAACGTCCAGAGCACTCTGTTTTCCTAATAAGGCTACCTTCAAGGAAATCTTGTTAGCCAGAGCCTGACCTGCTGGGGTGTTATCAGAGCCTAACTGACCTGGGAAAGGGAAATGTCCAGCTCCAGCCTCCCCTGGACATCCTGCCCCAACCAAGGGGAGATAAAAAACGGAGAAACACTTGTGAAGTTCCCATCCAGAGACACAGACTCAGTAAGAGACTGCGGCCTCATTCCAAGATAGGTCGAGGCCTGGGCTCTAGCCCCAGGGAAGAAGGCTTCTCCTCCCTGACCCCTCACCTGACACTAATAACGCTTGCTTTTAGCAGGTCCTTTCACCCAGTACATCATGCCTGGCAGTCACAAAATAATTACAAGGCAAATCACACAATTAAATGGCAAAAGATACAATCTAAAGAGACAAAGCACAGTTCAGAACCAGACTTGGCAGAGAGATTGGAATTATCAGACTAGCCATGATTTTTTACAGGAAAAGGATACAAGGTAAAATCAACAAAGGGAAAAGACTCATGGGGCCAAGCTTGGGGAAGACCACGTGCCGGCTTCCAGGGTCCTCCTGGAGATACACAGGAGAAGCTTAATTGTCCCAGGGAGTTATGACAAAGGGTGTAAAACGTTGCCAATAACCAGAGAAGTTCATTAGAAATTCAGCACCCATGGTCTTATCATGAGTTTATATTTGTTTGTTAAGGCTGCTGTAACAGATACAAACCTGGAGATTTGAACAACAGAAATCTGTTCTCTCACAGTTCAGGAGGCCAGGAGTCTGAAATCAAGGTGTCAGCATGCTTGGTTCCTTCCAGAGGCTCTGAGGGACACACCATTTCACATCTCTGCTAATTTCTGGTTGCTGCCAGCAATCCACGTAGGTTCATCACTCCAGTCCCCGTCCCTGTCTATCTGCATGTTGATTCCTGACTCTGCCCTGGGTCTTCACTGCTGCTTGTGGGCTTTCACCAGTTGCAGTGAGCAGGGGCTACTCTTCCTGGTGGTCCAGGGGTTTAGAATCTTCCTGTGCTCCACAACAAGAGTTGCCCCCACTTGCCGCAACTAGAGAGAAAGCCGGTGCACAGCAACAAAGACCTAGGGCAGCCAAAAAACAATGGAAAAGAATTTAAATTAAAAAAATTATAATAAAAAGGCTGACAACATCAAATGCTGGCAGGGATGTGGAAAAACTGGAACCTTCATACATTGCTAGTGGTAACATCAAATGGTAAAGCCTCTTTGGAAAATAGTTTGTCAGTTTCTTATAAACTGCACATACAGCCCAGAAAAGGGGGCAGGAGGAGGAGCTGTGATCATGTGATAACTAGAGTCCACTGGAGGAGCTTGGAGGCTTCCCAAAGGTTGGGCTGTGACAGTCTGTGATTGGCTTGGATGTCCTTGGGTGGAGGGACATTTTCTGCTTCCTGTTAGAGAAAAAGTAGAAACACCTGTCTTCCTGTTTCTGATGATGAACGGTGAGCATGGGCTCACTCCCTACCAGAGCTCTCTGGCTATACTGGCTGCGACTTCAAGCAAAATCTCTTTAAATAACTCCATTGAGAGTGAATTATGAAAATGTCATATATCCAGACAATGAACTACTAGTCACATAAAGGAACAAACTACTGATATTCACAACAACATGAAGGAACTTCAAAAATACTATGCTAAGTTATGACCAACCTAGACAGCATATTAAAAAGCAGAGACATTACTTTGCCAACAAAGGTCCATCTAGTTCAGGCTATGGTTTTTCCAGTGGTCATGTATGTATGTGAGAGTTGGACTATAAAGAAAGCTGAGCTCTGAAGAATTGATCCTTTTGAACTGTGGTGTTGGAGAAGACTCTTGAGAGTCCCTTGGACTGCAAGGAGATCCAACAAGTCCATCCTAAAAGAAATCAGTCCTGAATGTTCATTGGAAGGACCGATGTTGAAGCTGAAACTCCAAACTTCGGCTACCTGATGTGAAGAATGACTCATTTGAAAAGACTCTGACGCTGGGAAAGATTGAGGGCAGGAGGAGAAGGGGACGACACAGGATGAGATGGCATTACCAACTTGATGGACATGAGTTTGGGTGGACTCCAGGAGCTGGTGATGGACAGGGAGGCCTGTCATGTTTCGGTCCATGGTGTTGCAAAGAGTCGGACACGACTTAGCAGCTGAACTGAACTGAACCGAAGTGCAAGAAACCAAACAGAAAGGCTGCATATTGTATGTAGTAGTTTCCTGCATGCCTGCTAAGTCTTTTCAGTCCTGTCTGACTCTTCGTGACCCCATGGACTGTAGCCCACCAGGTTTCTCTGTCCATGGGATTCTTCAGGCAAGAATACAGGGGTGGGTTGCCATGCCCTTCTCCAAGGGATCTTCCCAATCCAGGGATCAAACCCAAGTCTCTTATGTCTCCTGCACTGGCATTGGGTTTTTTCGTTTGTTTGTTTTACCACTAGCACCAGCTGGGAAGCTATAGGACTGTTGTAACAGTTCAGTTCAGTTCAGTCACTCAGTCGTGTCCGGCTCTTTGCGACCCCATGAACTGCAGCACGCCAGGCCTCCCTGTCCATCACCAACTCCCTGAGTCCACCCAAACCCATGTCCATTGAGTAGGTGATGTCACCCAGCCATCTCATCCTCTGTCGTCCCCTTCTCCTCCTGCCCTCAATCTTTCCCAGCATCGGGGTCTTTTCCAATGAGTCAGCTCTTCGCATCAGGTGGCCAAAGGATTGGAGTTTCAGCTTCAACATCGGTCCTTCCAATGAACATTCAGGACTGATCTCCTTTAGGATGGACTGGTTTGATCTCCTTGCAGTCCAAGGGACTCTCAAGAGTCTTCTCCAGCACCACAGTTCAAAAGCATCAATTCTTTGGCGCTCAGCTTTCTTTATAATCCAACTCTCACATCCATACATGACCACTGGAAAAACCATAGCCTTGACTAGACGGACCTTTGTTGGCAAAGTAATGTCTCTGATTTTTAATATGCTGTCTAGGTTGGTCATAACTTTCCTTCCAAGGAGTTCAGTTCAGTTCAGTTCAGTCGCTCAGTCGTGTCCGACTCTTTGCGACCCCATGAATCGCAGCATGCCAGGCCTCCCTGTCCATCACCAACTCCTGGAGTCTACCCAAACCCATGTCCATCAAGTCAGTGATGCCATCCAACCATCTCATCCTCTGTCGTCCCCTTCTCCTCCTGCCCCCAATCCTTCCCAGCATCAGGGTCTTTTCCAATGAGTCAACTCTTCACATGAGTTAGCCAAAGTATTGGAGTTTCAGCTTCAACATCAGTCCTTCCAATGAACACCCAGGATTGATCTCCTTTAGGATGGACTGATTGGATCTCCTTGCAGTCCAAGGGACTCGCAAGAGTCTTCTCGAACACCACAGTTCAAAAGCATCAATTCTGCGGTGCTCAGCTTTCTTCACCGTCCAACTCTCACATCCATACATGACCACTGGAAAAACCACAGCCTTGACTAGACGGACTTTTGCTGGCAAAGTAATGTCTCTGCTTTTAAATATGCTATCTAGGTTGGCCAAAACCTTCCTTCCAAGGAGTAAGTGTCTTTTAATTTCATGGCTGCAATCACCATCAGCAGTGATTTTGGAGCCCAAAAAAATAAAGGCTGACACTGTTTCCACTGTTTCCCCATCTATTTGCCATGAAGTGATGGGACCAGATGCCATGATCTTAGTTTTCTGAACATTGAGCTTTAAGCCAACTTTTTCAATCTCCTCTTTCACTTTCATCAAGAGGCTCTTTAGTTCTTCTTCACTTTCTGCCATAAGGGTGGTGACATCTGCATATCTGAGGTTATTGATATTTCTCCCAGCAATCTTGATTCCAGCTTGTGCTTCTTCCAGCCCAGCGTTTCTCATGATATAGTCTGCATATAAGTTAAATAAGCAGGGTGACAATATACAGCCTTGACGTACTCCTTTTCCTATTTGGAACCAGTCTGTTGTTCCATGTCCAGTTCTAACTGTTGCTGCCTGACCTGCATACAGGTTTCTCAAGAGGCAGGTCAGGTGGTCTGGTATTCCCACCTCTTTCAGAATTTTCCACAGTTTATTGTGATCCACACAGTCAAAGGCTTTGGCATAGTCAATAAAGCAGAAATAAATGTTTTTCTGGTACTCTCTTGCTTTTTCAATGATCCATCGGATGTTGGCAATTTGATCTCTGGTTCCTCTGCCTTTTCTAAAACCAGCTTGAACATTTGGAAGTTCACAGTTCACATATTGCTGAAGCCTGGCTTGGAGAATTTTAAGCATTACTTTACTAGCGTGTGAGATGAGTGCAATTGTGTGGTAGTTTGAGCATTCTTTGGCATTGCCTTTCTTTGGGATTGGAATGAAAAATGACCTTTTCCAGTCCTGTGGCCACTGCTGAGTTTTCCATATTTGCTGGCATATTGAGTGCAGCACTTTCACAGTATCATCTTCCAGGATTTGAAATAGCTCAACTGGAATTCCATCACCTCCACTTGCTTTGTTCGTAGTGATGCTTCCTAAGGCCCACTTGAGAGAGGGGATCGGGGGCAGACAGGCTGAAACTACAGTCACGGACAACTAGCCAATCTGATCACATAGACCACAGCCTTGTCTAACTCAATGAAACTAAGCCATGCCGTGTGGGGCCACCCAAGACGGACGTGTCATGGTGGAGAGGTCTGACAGAATGTGGTCCACTGGAGAAGGGAATGGCAAAGCACTTCAGTATTCTTGCCTTGAGAACCCCATGAACAGTATGAAAAGGCAAAAAGATAGGACCCAGAAAGATGAACTCCCCAGGTCAGTAGGTGCCCAGTGTGCTACTGGAGATCAGTGGAGAAATAACTCCAGAAAGAATGATGGGATGGAGCCAAAGCAAAAACAACACCCAGTTGTGAATGGGACTGGTGATAGAAGCAAGATTCGATGCTGTAAAGAGCAATATCACATAGGAATCTTGAATGTTAGGTCCATGAATCAGGCAAATTGGAAGTGGTCAAACAGGAGATGACAAGAGTGAATGTCGACATTCTAGGAATCAGTCGACTAAGATGGACTGGAATGGGTGAACTTAACTCAGATGACCATTATATCTACTACTGTGGGCAGGAATCCCTTAGAAGAAATGGAGTAGCCATCATAGTCAACAAAAGAGTCCGAAATGCAGTATTTGGATGCAATCTCAAAAACAACAGAATGATCTCTGTTCGTTTCCAAGGCAAACCATTCAATATCACGATAATTCAAGTCTATGCCCTGACCAGTAACGCTGAAGAAGCTGAAGTCGAACAGTTCTATGAAGACCTACAAGACCTTCTAGAACTAACACCCAAAAAAGATGTCCTTTTCATTATAGGGGACTGGAATGCAAAAGTAGGAAGTCAAGAAACACCTGGAGTAACAGGCAAATTTGGCTTTGGAGTACAGAATGAAGCAGGGCAAATAGAATTCTGCCAAGAGAACGCACTGGTCATAGCTGTTGTAACAAATTACGACAAATTTAGTGTCTTAAAACAATGCACACTTACAGTTCTGGAAGTCAGAAATCTGAATTGGGTCTTATGGGGCTTAAATCAAGGTGTCCTTCTGGAGGCTCAAGGAGAGAATCATTCCCTTGCTTGTTCTAGCTTCTGAAGGCTGCCTGCATTCCTTGGTTCATGGTCCTGCCTCCATCTTCAAAGCCAGCAGTGAGGCAACTACCAGTTTCTCTTTCTGATTCCCTTATCACATTGCCTTTTCTGACTCATTTTGGCCCATGGACTCCAGGCAGAAGTGTTATATCACTTGTTGTTGTCTAGTCTCTACGCTGTGTCCAAGTCTTTGCAACCCCACGCACTTGAGCCCTCCATGGCTCCTCTATCCACAGGATTTCCCAGGTAAGAATGCTGGAGTGGGTTGTCATTTCCTCCTCCAGGGGATTGATCACTTGTAGGCCAAGGCAATTAATAGCTAGCAGGTCTCCACTAATCTCTTTTCCACCGCCAGTGCTACGAGAGGCCATGTGTTCCAGAGGTAAGTCAAGAAGAGCCACCTGGCTCTCCCATCGGTCTAAGTCATTTCAGTCGTGTCCGACTCTGTGAGACCCCACAGACGGCAGCCCACCAGACTCCCCCGTCCCTGGGATTCTCCAGGCAAGAACACTGGAGTGGGTTGCCATTTCCTTCTCCAACGGTCTATGGACAGTGAAAAAATCTAGTGAGGACTTGGGAGTTGTTACTCCGACCTAGTCTATCCTAGCCTAAGAGCGGAGCTTTCCTTAAAAAATAAAATAAAATATATAGTGTGTCAGTTAAATTATTGTCTCAGCTCCAAAGTCGCCCTTCCATGATCCTCTGTGTGATGGGCATAGCGGTGGTGGGGAATGAGACTCTGGGGCCACATTTTGAGGGGCAACGGCTGGTGATGCCACAGAGGAAGAGGGGACTTGCCATTTGCCCCTAGCCACACTTCCCACAGCAGCCGAAAATAAAACGGCTCTGCTGGTTGGAGTTATGGGTGATACACAGAGTTTCGTTTGAACAGACGGATCTGAGACAGTATGCAAGGCTGTCCAACAGGGGCCCAGAAATACTGGAAGAGCGGAGGACCCAAGAGGCGAAGAGGGCACTGGCGGGGGGTCTCCCAGCACTGCCATCCGGGCTAGAGGAAGCAGAAGAGCCCCAGAAGTCGCACACGGACCCTCTGCAAAACCGCACACCAGGAGGCGACCACGGGGACAAAACGCGAGGGAGACCAGGACAGCCGGTAGAGCGGGAGCTCGGTAACGACGAAACCCGGCCGGGCAGGGCACTCGCCTGGCTCAACCAGGCGGGGATACTCCGTGCCCTCCGCGCCTGCGGCCCCGCCCCGGCCCGGCCTCCTCGGTCACTCCTCCCGCCGGAAGTCCCTCCTCCAGGGTCGGGGCCGCTCTGGCCCGCGCGGGCGCGTCTCGCTGATGGTCTCGGAGCCGCTCCGCCGCATGGCGCTCCTCCAGCAGCCAGGGGCGCGCGAGATCGCGCCTGGGGCGTTCTGGCCCGCGACGGCCGCTCGACTGCTCCGCCGCGCGGGGCGGACGCGCCCGGGCTGCCCCAGCGGTCGGTTCCCTCGGCAACGCCTCGGGCCGTTCCCCGGGCAACGCTGGGCGGTTCCCGTAGCCGCGGCTATGGACCAGGGGGCCGGCGCCGGGCCGCAGCGGGATCGCGGCCGCCTCGGCGCGCCGTCCTCCGGGACGCGAGCCCCGGGGACGCCCTGGGCACGCTTCTCGGCCTGGCTGGAGTGCGTGTGCGTGGTCACCTTCGACCTGGAGCTGGGCCAGGCGCTGGAGGTGAGGGGGCCGCAGGCCGGGGGCCGGGGCGGCCGCGGAGGGCGGGTCCTGCGCTGTCGCTGGAAGCGGATGCGGCTCAAATGTTGCCGAGGGGCGTGGGAATCCCATTGCCCGTGAGATACTCTCCGGCAGACACCCTAGTGACTTCTTCCCCCTCTGGAACCCTGCACTGGTCTCCTCCTGAAACATGCACCCCAAGCAGAGGGGAAAATGTGAAGTTGCCAAGACCTCCCATCGGGATGGAGGAGAGGGGAGCCCCGCACGTCTGATCCCCAAAGTGGCACACTTGATTCCTCTCCAGGAAAAGCCTGTCTCCGCTCCCGTCCCCCAGCTCCGGCCTTTCCCACACTATGACACCTTCTCCCCTCGGTTACTCCAGCCAGAATCCCCGGGGTCACCCTTCACTCCTCCTCTCCCTCCATCCCACATCCTGGAGGGATGCAAGGCTGACAGCTCTACCTGCGGCAAGGCTCCAGATTCCTCAACCTCAAATCCAATATCTGTGGTCTCTTGCTTAAACCTTTGGACTCCTCCTTGTTCACTTAGAACCTGATCCAGACCCCTGGTGGGTCACATCCAGCCCCGGGAGTCACCTTTCTGTGTACTGACTGCACCCAGCCCACCCAGCCTAGGGGATTCCCCCTGCCTGCGAGACTCTTTCCCACTCCCACCCACATGGATGTAGATGACAATGTGACAGACTCGGGGAGGAAGGCCTTCTGTAGTTGAGCAGGCCTGGCGGGATGGTCTTCTCTGTGCCCTGAAGGCCATGACACAGACCGTGGAGCTCACCAGGGCAGAGGAGGCTTAGGAGGTAGGTTTCAGCACGCTGTCTGAGGCAGCTTTCTGAGAACCCAGGAGGTGGTGCATCGTGTGACTGCAGTTGGCCGAGGTGAGCCTGGTCAGCCATCATGGGAAAGCCAGAGTCAGGGTGAGGGGCTGTTTTCCAAGGCCTTGCTGAACTCCACGAGGCTGTGGGAGGCTCAAGTCCTAATGGGCAGAGAGGGCTGACACTGCCCAGCTCGCTATGGAGACCCCATTCGCAACACCTGTCCCCTGACGGCGCACCAGGCTAACTTGATGGAGGAACCTGAGACCAGAAAGATCAGGTGATTTGCCCAACATCAGAGTCCACTTTCCTGCTGGTGCCCACATTGGTCCCAATAAAATCACAAGGGAAGGGAGTCACTGTTCCCTTAAGGCATTCTCATGTGTGATCTTCTAGGACTTAACCGTTCAAGCAAGAACAGTTTAAGTGCGCTGAGCGTCAGAGCTTTGCTGAGGCTGTATAACTCCTGGGGTGTTGGGGGGCCTGCATGTCTGTGCAGGGATCAGGCAGGGCAGTCACCTGGTGCTCGCCGGGTTTGCGTCTTGTCTTTCTTCTCTCCCCCGGAGATCGTGGGGAGGGTCAGGGGTCATTTCGGCTGAATCCACAAGCACTCATGGAGCACCTGCCCTGCGCTTGTTCGCTTATTCTGGGCTTGGCCTGGCTGAGCGCCACAGAGGCTCTGGCACTGTGCTTGGCACTGGGGCAGGATGGAAGACCCAGGCACTGCCCTCCAGGCGCTCATGGGTCGTGGAGACTCCATGGGCAGATGCAGCTCAGAGGAAGGAACAGCGCTTGGCCAGATCTTGGAGGATGAGAAGGAGGCCTCCAGACCTGGAAGGGGGACTGTTTCAAGTAACCCCTCCCCCCAGCAGCCAGCAAAAGCAAAGCCAAGGAGCCAGCCATTCAGTCACTCAATAAACCCAGTATCAAGCGACTGCCACCAGCCAGGTTCCATGGTCCTGGTGCTGGACGTGAAGACACAGAGCTGGGTGGGATGCCAGGGCCTGCCCACCAGGAGTTCACGTCTTGTGCTAGAGACACAGAGTAACTGGTGCAGGACCCTCCCCCCGCCCCCTGCCTTCCCCAGAGCGTGCAGGATGTATGCGGTGTTCCGCACACGTGTGTGCTCTGGAGCCTGCACGCGGGCAGGGCTGTGCTCTCAGCCGAGCGGAGGGCCTGGCTCTGCTGCCTCGGGCCTTGGCAGCGCTGCTCTCTGCAGCCCCACTGACCACGAAGCGCATGCGGTGAACCACGGCCAAGGGCCCAGAGGGTCCTGGCTCCGCCGGGTACCCGCGTCCTCCTGGCTGGCCACAGCGCCTGCGCCGCAGTCTCAGGACTCTTTCAGTCTTCAAAACTACTCAGGGCCCAAGGGGCTTTTTATGTGGGTCGCATCTATCAACATTTTCTACACTAAAAGTTAAAACTGAAAATTAAAAATGCATATTAATCCATTTTGAAACAAGAGATACCACTTATATTAATATAGCTATTAATATTCCCACCAAAACAACCATATTTTCAGAAAGAAGCTTAGTGAGGAGAATGGCATTATTTGATACTTTTACATCCCTTTTAATGTCCGGCCAAATGGAAGGCAGCTAAAGAGACCCCCATGTCATGAAGACCACCCACGTCAGCTTCAGTCAGTGCCCCTGACGGCCTCGGGAAGCGATGCTGCACGTGTGAGAAGGAGAGACTGGAAAAGGCAGCCTCGGCTCGGGGAGCCTAGTGCACCCATGCCGCACTTGGAGAAGCGCTTTCCTAGAGGTGCCTCCTCCAGCAAGGTGAAGCTCGCCACGTCTGTCTTCCTCGGGACGCCTGGGTTATGGCAGCACCGCCCCTGAGCCCTGAAGCTCGGGTGGAAAGGACGAGACCCCCTGGTTCCAGGGGACGAGGCCCACCGTGCAGCAGGCTCCGCGGCCTCTGCCTGCCTCTGTGGGTCTGCCCCATTTGTCCCCGCGCTCAGGCGTGGCCTTCCCTCTGGCCTCTGCTCCCAGCTCCTGAACTCTGAACGCAGAGCCCTGGGCAGGGCTGTGAGCCTGCTCAGATGCTGCAAGACTCCTGTGCCTGCAGACCAGATTCAGACCCCTGACCTCAGTGCTGCGAGCCTGGCGTGCCCTGCCCCGGCTGCCAGGCACCTGCCATTCCTCTGCTCTTCTCAACAGACTCGCAGGGGCCTGGCCCGCGTGGCCCTGTGGCTCCTGCCTCTCTGGGCGCTGTCTCCAGGGACCTCTGTGGGCCCGCCCCACAGACAGACAGTGTTTGGCCAACTCCCCTCCCACCTCTTCCCAGGCGGTTCAGTGGTAAAGAATCTGCCTGCCAGGCAGGAGACACAGTTTCGATCCCTGGGTTGGGAAGAGCCCCTGAAGGAGGAAATGGCAACCCACTCCAGTATTCTTGCTTGGGAAATCCCATGGACAGAGGAGCCTGGCGGGCTACAGTCTATGGGGTCACAAAGAGTCAGATGCAACTTAACGGCTAAACAGCCCACAGCAACAGCCTCCCTCCTCTTGGCCATTGCTTCTTGGTGCCTTCTTAGCTGACTTCTTGTGATTTCTACATGACCCACCTGTTCCATTGTCCTTTAGAGACATGTTTTCACACTCTGCATAAATATAGGCCCCTCAGAGTTGTTGGGGGTTCGGTTCCAGGCCACTGTAGTAAAGCCAGTCACACAGATTTCCTGGCTTCCCAGCACATATAAAAGTTATGGCTACACTAGCTTCCCTGGTGGCTCAGGTGGTAAAGAATCCGCCTGCAGTGCAGGAGACCTGGATTCAATCCCTGGGTTGGGAAGATCCCCTGGAGAAGGGAATGGCACTCCACTCCAGTATTCTTGCCCGGAGAATTCCATGAGCAGAGGAGCCTGATGGGCTACAGTCCATGGGGTCACAAAGAGTCGGACACGACTGAGCAACTAACACTACTCCTCCTACTACACTGGATTCTGGTCTAACAAGCATGCAAGAGGCGGCGCTGTGTAGTCTGTACCTTTATTTCAAAATGGTTTCCTGCTAAAAAACGCTACCATGTGAGCCTTCAGTAAGTCATCTTTTTCCAACAGTGATATCAAATACATACATCACAGGTCACTGAAACAAATACAGAGATGAAAAAGTTTGAGATTTCATGGAAGTTACGAGGATATGACGCAGAGGTACGAAGTGAGCAAATGTTGGAAAATGGCGCCTGTAGAATTGCAGCATGACATCCACGAAGCGCAATAAAGCAAAGTGTAATAGAACAAGACATGTGTGTACAGTATCTGGTGAGGGTCTACTCCCTGCCAGGGGCTTGGAGGCAGAAGTGCCTGGGACACAGGCCCGGCCCTCTGGACACTTGGTGGCAGCGGAGGAGACGACACGCCCGGAGCGAACAGACAGAAGCCTCACAATCGCGCCCGTGGGAGTCCCAGGGCCCAGCACTCACCATCTGGGGTTCAGGGCACACCCCCAGAAGAAGCCTAATTTCAGCCAAAACCCAAGTCCTCCTCTGCCTGGGAGTTTGGGCAACCGAGTGGGGAGGGGGTCGCACACAGGCCCTCAGCTTCTGGTCCACTTCAGGCAGCCGCTCTCTGGGAGAACCGGCCTGCTACGTGTGAGCACAGGCCAGGGCAGCAGCGACGCCCAAGGTACAGCAGCCCTCCAGGGGACGCCTGGGGGCCACCTGCCGTTTTTCGTGTCCCGCAAGGAGATCCATTCAGGCCCGTTGCCTGAGCACAGGGCTGCTGGCCGGACAGGCAAGCCTCAACCTGCTTGGCTCCCCTCGAGCGTGGCCCATCTCCCAGATAGAGCCTGGCCAGCTGGTCGTGCTCCCTGGACACTCCTGGGACTTGGGTACCCCGGGAGCAGGCTGGAAGCTCCCAGACCCCTGACTAGCAGGGGTTGGAGTGAAGATGCTCAGAGGCAAGGGTGCCAGCGTCAGGCACCACCTGAGTGCAGCCGGGACGAGGAGGCTGGCTGTGCTGCCTCTGTGAGCAGGCCAAGCCTGTCTGGCTGGGCAGAGTGGGCGCGGAGGCCAGAGGGCCTGCCCCCCTCCGAGTGAGGGGGCGTCTCTGGGGACGGGCGGCTGGGCAGTGGAGACAGAGGCCAGTCTGCGCGAGCGGCCGGGAGGGCGAGGAGGCGGGCAGGGAGTCGAGCTCTCTCAGCTGTGCGCCGGCCAGGAAACGGGAAGGACGGGGGCCAGGAGCGGGAAGGACGGGGCAGGGAGCGGGAAGGACGGGGGCCGGGAGCGGCCGTGCTGCGGGGCCCGGGGCACTGAGGAGGGGGCGTGGAGCCCAGGAGAGGGGGAGGGTCAGCAGGGAGTCTGAGGAGGCAGAGGGGCTGCAGCCCAGCACCGAGCCGGCCCGGCCCATGTCACCAAGCGGTCTGTGTCCCCCGCAGCTGGTGTACCCCAGCGACTTCCAGCTCACGGACAAGGAGGTGGGTCCCAGCCCTCTCGGGAGCAGCCCTCGCCCGGGGAGCAGACCTTCACCGGGTTTCTGTGTTTCAGAAAAGCAGCGTCTGCTTCCTGTCCTTTCCCGACTCCCACTCAGGTAGGCCACCCTGCCGCCTCCCTGTCCTGCCCCGGGCGTCGCTCTGGGACCGGCCCAGCCCGCACCACCTGGAGTCCCGGCCCCGCTTCCCTCTCTGGGGAGATGCCCCGAGTCCTGCGCGGCTGCCAGGCTCCCTGGCTCCTGTGGAAAGAGGGGTCTGGGCAGAGGGACCCGCGGGGTCTGGTCTTCACCCCAGCAGAGGGGCCACTGGGTCCTGGCCTCAGCCCCTCCCCGGGGCTCGCGTGTCCAGCCAGACCGTTTTGCGTCCCAGGCAGGCTCAGCCAGGCCACATGGAGGTCCTGCCACCCCCCAGCGGGCTTCCTCAGTGCCCACGCTGCGGGGCTGTCTGTGTGCGTGTCCGTGTGCTAAGTTTAAACCTGGAGGTTCAGGAATCAGGACACAGGGGCCTCTGTCAGGAGATGCAGACCCTGAGGGCTGGACTCACCGCGGTGTTCGCAGACGGGCAGAGGCCTGCCCCGTGGGGCCCTGGCCTCCCCCGCCGCCAGGGGCTGGCAGGAGAGACTCCAGCTGGACCCAGCATGATGGGCCTTCTCTTCCCCAGGCTGCCTCGGGGACACGCAGTTCAGCTTCCGCATCCGTCAGTGCGGAGGGCAGAGGCGCCCCTGGCACGCGGGCGACGAGCGCGCTGACGGAGGGGCCCCCGCATCTCTGCAGGTGAGCGGCTGCCCCTCCCCTCCGCCGCGGGCCAGGATCAGGCGCCGGGAGCTGCCACTCCAGGCCACCTGGCGCGCCCCCCAGCCGGCAGGGTTTCTCAGGCGGGGGCCGGCCAGCCCTTCTGAGGCCCTGCCAGTGTCCCCGGAGCTGGTGCTGGGCACTTGTGTGCACCAGGGCAGGGCTCAGGTGCAGGCCTGCAGGTCTCCTGAGCCCTGAACCGCTCCCCAGGTCTGCAGAGATGTCCCTGGAGAGGTTCCCAGGCCAGCTCGGGGCTGGGGAGAGCCTGCCACAGCCTGGGCAGGGGTCTGCGGGGGCAGCAGGGAGCATGGGCGGGGGGCGCGACCTGGCTGACACCCCTCCTTCCAGAGGGAGCCTGCACACTACTTTGGCTACGTGTACTTCAGGCAGGTGAAGGACAGCTCCGTGAAGCGGGGCTACTTCCAGAAGGTGAGCCCCGGGGTGGCTCCACTGGGAGCTGGGGGCCACGGCTGTCAGGAGGGACCAACGGCCTTGGGGTCCGGAGCCTCCAGGAGTACCCCCTGCTCTGCAGTCTCGGGCACTTGGTGCAGGGCTGAGCCCACCCCCACCCCCAGGCCGGGGTGTGGGCTCTGTGGAGGCCCCACCTTGCCCAGCCCGCCCTGCAGCCTTGTCTGGCCCAGGCTCCCTGCCCCTCCCTGCGCTGGGATGTGGGTGGGGCGCCTCGTCACACTCTCGGTGACTTCAGTCTTGAGCTCAGGCGCCAAAGCAGAAGGCGCTTGAATCCTGGGGAGACCCTCCCAGAATCCCGGCCCCGTGCCTTTCCCGAAGCCCTGGGCTCCAGCTCGCCCTGCTGCTGTGGTGGTTTTCTAGTGACCTGAAGTCCCTCGTCAGGCTGTTCCTGGGACAGCTGTCCTAGAAAGCCGTGGGACGCCCTGCCCCAGGCAGCCCTGGCGAGCCAGGCCCCAGGGGTCCCTGCGGGGTCCCCGGGGGCTGGGGCGGCATCTCACCGGCCCCGGGCTCCTGCAGTCGCTGGTGCTGCTGTCCCGCCTGCCCTTCGTCCGGCTGTTCCAGGCGCTGCTGGGCCTGGTGGCCCCCGAGTACTTCGACAAGCTGGCACCCTGCCTGGAAGCAGGTGAGCGGCCAGCAGGCGCGGCGGGGCCTCTGCGTCCACCTGGCTGTAACTCCCAGCGGCTCCGCTGGGCAGCTTCCTCCAGGCCCGGCATCTGACGCCGGCCCCCTGTGTCCACAGTCTGCAATGAGATTGACCAGTGGCCGGCGCCCACGCCGGGGCAGACCCTGAACCTGCCTGTCATGGGAGTCGTCCTCCAGGTGGGGGCTGGCGGCTGGCGCGGGGGCCCCTGTGCGTGTGGCCCACCCTGCCGGCAGCTGCCACCTTGGTCCTCAGGTGCACATCCCATCGAGAGCGGACATGCCTGAGCCCGGGCCTCCGAAGCAGAGTGGCCACGAGGTGGGCTCCCTCACACCTGCCTCAACCCTCCTACGTGCCTGGGCCTCCCAGCTCCCCTGCTGGGGTCCTGGGGCCGGCCAGACCCCAGACAGAGCCCGTGACTCAGTGGGGGGCGGGGTGCCCCTGCCTGCTCCTGTGCGCTGGGCACAGGGAGACATGTGGGTAGAGACTGTGGCCCCAGAAGCCCTCTGGGTGCCAGGGGCCACTTGGTGCTGTGGGGCAGCAGCCTCAGTCTCAGCCTGACCCTCACCCCTCACCCCTCACAGACCCTGCTGCCAGCCCCCGTGGTCCTCCCCAGCGTCCACGAGCTGGACCTGTTCAGGTGAGCCCTGCAGGCCGGCACCTCTGCCCTGTAGAGGGTGAGTGAGCCCCCGAGGTTCAGGCCCATCGGGGCAGGGCTGCCAGGGGCACTGCCCTTGAGGAGTTGGCCCCCCGGCCAGTTCTGAGAGGGAGACTCGGGCTGACGGGAGCCCGGTGCCCAGGATCTGCACCCAGAAGATCTGAGCGCCTTAGGCAGGCGGGCAGGTCCAGGCAGCGACGGTGCTGGGAGATGCCCCGGCGGGGAGGGCGTGCTCCCTGGGGGGTCGGCGGGGACCCCACCTCTGGAGACCCGCCTCCAGCCTGGGGGCCACAGTGGTGGCCTGGACGCGCCCTCAGCAGGTTCCCAAGTCTCTCCACCGTTTCCCTCTGGTGTGAGTCTAGTGTCCACTCGGAGCAGGGCCCGCCCGGACCTGTGAGGGCAGGTGGTCGGGGCTGCCCTGCCCGGCCGACACCCCCGCTGGCCCCCCGGCCCCCCAGGTGCTTCCGGCCTGTGCTGGCCCACGTGCAGCTGCTGTGGGAGCTGATGCTGCTCGGGGAGCCCTTGCTGGTTCTGGCGCCCTCGCCCGCCGTGTCCTCGGAGATGGTCCTGGCGCTGACCAGGTGGGCTGGGCGGCCCCGCGGGGGGCCGGGGTCCATGGCCGGCCCTGCGTGCTCACTGTCCCAAGGGACCCCCACCCCCGCAGCTGTCTACAGCCCCTCAAGTTCTGCTGCGATTACCGCCCCTACTTCACCATCCACGACAGCGAGTTCAAGGAGTTCACCACGCGCACACAGGCCCCGTAAGCGCCGTCCTGGGCCCCCGCCCCGCCCCGGCCCCGCTGCCCCTGCCCCCTCCCCGCCGTGCCCCTGCCCCCTGCTCCTCCTGCCTCGCCTCCTTCCCTCCCTCTTTCTCTCTCTCTCTCTAGACCAAACGTGGTCCTGGGAGTCACAAACCCTTTCTTTATCAAAACACTCCAGCACTGGCCCCACATTCTCCGAGTCGGGGAGCCCAAGATGTCAGGTGAGGCTGTCCTGGCCTCCACCCAGGGCTCTGGGGACGTGCGTGGGGCCTTGTGGGATCTGAGCCTGCAGACAGAGCTGAGGTCCTGAGGCCCGGCCGTGGGGTGTGTCTCGTAGGGGACCTTCCGAAGCAGGTCAAACTGAAAAAGCCCTCGAGGCTGAAGACCCTGGACACCAAGCCAGGTCCGTGCTCCTCTTCTCCTCCTGGGACCCAGAGACAGGCCTTGGGGGTGGGCAGGGGCGGGCAACAGGGCTGGCGCAGCCAGAGGTGGGCCCCCAGAGCAGAGCATTGGCCCTTCGGCCCTCCCCAGGCCTCTACACTGCGTACACGGCCCACCTCCACCGAGACAAGGCCCTGCTCAGACGGCTGCTGAAGGTACCTCTGGGCATGGGGTGCTCCCCGTGGGAGGGGGACCCGGGCCTGGTGCTTTGGCTCAACCCTGGCGACCCCACCCCCAGGGCCTGCAGAAGAAGCGGCCATCGGATGTGCAGACGGCGGTGCTGAGGCGGCACCTCCTGGAGCTCACTCAGAGCTTCATCATCCCTCTGGTGAGGCCAGCATGGGGTGGGGGGCGGCGGGCCGCGGGCTGTGGCCCCAACTCACTGCCCTCCCGCCCCCAGGAGCACTACATGGCCAGCCTCATGCCACTGCAGAAGGGCATCGTGCCCTGGAAGGTGTGGTCCCGGGGGGGCTGGGAGGGCGGGGGTCCTGGGTGTGCGAGAGCCCCACCCCACCCCAACACTCCCGCACTGGATGGTCCTCACAGGGCAGAGAAGTGAGGGCCACGTCGGGGGCTCAGGCCCTCCTCTCCGGGAGGGGCCACCCCGGGATCTGTCCCCCCAGTCAGGGCCAGGGGTGTGCCTGGGAAGTGCCCTGGGGGACCCCTAACCGGCCCACACGTGCGTGCACCTGTGAGGCCCGGTCCTCCGCACCCAGCCCACTCTCACCTGCTGCTGTCGCAGACTCCTCCCCAGATCCGCCCCTTCCGCCAGGATGACTTCCTGCACAGCCTGGAGCGCGCTGGGCCTCAGCTCACCTGTGTCCTCAAGGGCGACTGGCTGGGCCTCTACAGGTGGGTGGCCCGTCGGCAGGGTCCAGGGCTCCTGTGGCCGGTGGCCGCGCCCACCCGTCAGCCCACGGGAGCCCACAGCCACTGCCCCACTGCCCCAACAGGCGGTTTTTCAAGTCCCCCCACTTTGACGGGTGGTACCGGCAGCGGCACAGGGAGATGACCCAGAAGCTGGAGGCCCTTCACCTCGAGGCCATCTGCGAGGCGGTGAGGGGGGGGCTGAGGGAGGGGACTTGCAGGGGAGGCCACCGCCAGAGCTGGGGGGGCCTTGGAGACAGACAGCCCGTCGTCCTCGCAGAACATCGAGATCTGGATGAAGGACAAGTCTGAAGTGGAAGTCGTGGATCTGATCCTGAAACTTCGGGAGAGGCTGGTGAGATGCTGCGCGGCCCTGCCCACCCTCAGCCAGCCGGACGTGCAGGCTGCCTGCCCCTGAGCCCCGCTGTCCCTGTAGGTTCGGGCACAGGGCCACCAGCTGCCCGTGAAGGAGGCAACACTGAAGCGAGCACGGCTGTACATCGACACGGCCATCGGCTCCCTGCCCAGGGACCTGCAGGCTGTCCTGTGCCCTCCCTAGGACGGTGCCCATGGGCCGCGGCCAGGGTCTGGCTGAGCTGCTTTCCTCCCCCACAAGCTCCCTGCTGCTCCCCCACCTGACACTACCATCGTCCAGCAGTAAAGGTGGCATTTGGAACCGTAGCCTGGACCCTGACTGTCGGTGGCTCATGTGCTAGTGGAGCCTCCCCTCCCCCTGGGCCGCACCTGCCCGCTCCACGGTCTTCGGTGGGTTGTGGGGGCATGCTGTGAGCCCTTGCTGATCTGATCTGGGCCAAGGCCACCCACCCCCTCCAGACGCCCATCTGCCCACACCCTGCAGGCCCAGGCATTGCCTTTGATGCGTCCTTTAAACCCACCAGGATGCCCAGCTCAGGACAGAAGACAGAAGGAGGTGGCTGCCAGGCAGACCCCTCCCTCACACAGGCGCCACCCCCCGCCCCCTTCTTGCCTGGAGGGGAATCTCGCCTCCAGTCCTCGCCTGGGAGGGGAGAAGCCTCTTCGCCCAGAGAGGAGTGCTGCCTGTGGTTTGCAGGGCTTCTGCCAGGCCTGGGGGGCTGCTGGGGGGGTCCAGGGCCCTGTCTTGGTTCCATTCGAGGGACATCCCACTGGGCACCCCTCCGGCGCTCTACTCTGCCCTGCCTCGGCTCACGGGCCCTTGAGTGGCCCCCCGCGTGTCCATCTGCCCCCGCAGGCAGAAGAGGGTCTTGGACTCTAGCCGGCCCCGGCCCCTGCAACTAGAGCCCTCCCCAGCCTCCAGAGTTTCGGGGCCCCAGGCTCCTTGGCAAGGAGTGAAAGGCCCCCCGAAGTGACCCACGCCCCCGTGGGACACCTTGGAGCACTGGACCCAGGCTGGACCAGTGCTGTCCGCTGCACCGAGGGAAGTTTGGTCAGCCAGGGCGGGGAGGGGAGGGACGAGGCTTGGACCCAGTGCCGCAGGCCTTCGGGAGGTCCCAGTGAACCTGCCCCAGAGGCTGCACCTGAGAGGCCCCAGGGCCTCGGCGGCTCCCTGAGGGCGGCATGGTGCAGGCCAAGCGGGGGGCCTCCCGTCTCCTCTGGAGCCCCCCCCCCGGGCCACACCACCACTCCTTCCCAGGCTGGGGCGGGGGGTAGCCCCAGGTGGCGGCAGCCCTGGTCTCGGAACCGCAGGTGTGGCTGCAGGCAGAGGAGAGTGAGGCCTTCGAGCGAGGGGGTCCTCGTGGACCGCCCCGCAGCCCGCCCGCTCTGGGCCATGGCGGCCAGGCACGGGGTGCCCCGCAGTCACTGTGGCACGTTACCCGTTCTCCTTCCTCCATTTTTGGAGGGTGACAGCATGTGCTGGAGGGCAGCCTCGCCTATGGTCCTCCCAGGGCTGGGCTGCAAGGGGGCGCCAGGGTGTCTTCGACTCCCCAAGACATCTGCCTCCAGCAGTCCTGGCGGGCACCGCCAGATGCCCCTGGATGCCAGCGCCCTCCCTCCAGGACTGCTTGAGTCCACGCCGCAGCCGCTCACAGCAGCTTGTCCCCCAGGTGGGGGGTGCAGGGGAGGGACGCCTGGAAGGGTGGGCATCGCTGCCCAGGGCTGACTCCAGTGCTGCCGGGCAGAGGTGGGAGGAGGTCCCTCCTGAGCAGATGTGGCCTCTGGGCACAGCACAGCCTGGATGTGGGGTCCTGCCAGCTCCATCCTCCCCCCTCCCCCACCCCCCAGAAGCTCCCTGGTTCTCTCCCAGGATCAGGTCAGCCCTGGCTGGGCTGAGCCTCTGTCCCTCCACAGGGCCAGGGACAGACGGTGAGGAGGGAGGAAAGGTCAGGAGGGTCAAAAGAGGCCGACGCACCACCGACCAGAGCCCTGTTCACAGCAGGGCCTGGGTGGGCAGGAAGCAGTGGTCCAAGGGGGCTCCGCGGTCAGCCAGTGTGGGAGGCCGCCTGCTTTGGGAGGTTGTGTGTGGATCTGGAGTGGTGGCCAGGGATGGGCCTGGGATGACAGGGGGCTGATCCAGGGGCAGGAAGGACAGTCTTCACCCCCAAGCTTCCTGCACGCTATTTAAAGCCTCGCTTTTAGTCTGGGATGGTGGCCCTCCCACATCTTTGGTATTAAAGTGTCTTTCTGTGACACAATGCTTGTCTTTTAACTTCCTCTTTTGATGAAAAGTTGGCATCCCTATGAGATTCTGCTAACTTGAGGGTTCTCTTGGTGGGGCGTGGATGGGCCTTGGTGTGGATGGTTCAGGGCTAAAAGGGTGAAGCTGTGGCCTTGCTGGTTGGGAGCATGTTGCAGAAAGAAGTCATGTGCGACCCTCTCCAACAGCTTCATCCTCACCAGGGGTTTTGAGAACTGGAAGGGGAAGTTGGATGGCAGCTCCCCCAGAAGGGGAGGGGGGTTCCAGTGTGGGAGTTAGGGTCAGGGCTGGGGAATGGCCTCACACCCCCCTGGGTCCCCAGCAGCCGCTCACCACACCAGGACTTGTGACCAGAGGCTGTCCATGAGGGAGGGGGAGGGGTCCCCGCCTCTGCTCAAGTTGGGTGGGGAGCGGCCAGGAGCATCAGGATCAGGGCGGATGGGGCCGGAGTGGCCAAAAGTGGGGCAAGCTCTTGTCCAGAACTGGACGCCCCAGGGAGGGGCTGCCTCTTGCCACCCACCTCCCAGCAATGGAAGGCCAGTCGATGGGTCCTGGGTGTGAGCTAGGGGGAGGAGACGGAGGGTGGCTGGAGGCCAAGGACCCCTCTTCCCCCAGGAGGGGCGGGAACAAGGCCCTGCAGCCCCCAGCTCCGCAAAGGACAGGTGTGACCGGCCTGTTCCCAGTCTGTTCCCCAGTCTGAGGGTTGGGGTGCCGGGGATCTCCATGTAGCCGGCACTCTTCTTCAGAGCCCAGATTTGGGCTCCTCGGGCAGCGAGGCTGAGCCTGAATCGGGCCGAACCTCCCAGGCGTCGCGCGGTGTCCACCCACTGAGGCCGCCGGGGGCTCGGGGAGCCGGGGCGGGGAGCCGGGGCGGGGGGAGCAAGGAGCGCCCCGCCCGGCGGCCCTCCCCCTCTCCTCCCCCTCCCCTCCCCTCCCCTCCCCCGGCCCGGCGGCCCTCCCCCTCTCCTCCCCCCGCCCGGCGGCCCTCCCCCTCCCCTCTCCCCTCCCCTCCCCCCCCGTCCGATGGGTCCTCCCTCCTCCCCTCCCTCCCCTCCCTCCCCTCCCCCTCCCCCTCCCGGCGGGCCCTCCCCTCCCCTCCCCCTCCCGGCGGGCCCTCCCCTCCCCCTCCCCCTCCCCCCTCCCCCTCCCGGCGGGCCCTCCCCTCCCCCTCCCCCTCCCCCCTCCCCCGCCGGGGGCGGGGCCGCTGCTCCCGCGCGCTCCGGCCCCTCCTCGGCCACACAAAGGCCCGTCTCCATGGCAGCCGCGCGGGCCGCAGCGCTGCGCCGATCGCGGCCCGGGCGCCATCGAACCTCCGCGGCAAACGAGCAGGTACGGGGACGGGGCCCCGCGCCCGCGACGGCCGGGCCGGGGGCGGGCTTAGTCGTCAGCGCCGCTTGGCCCTGGCCTGCGGCGCTCGGGACGCGGGGACCCGGGAGGCAACCGCCCCACTGAGGGCGACCGGGGCCTCGGCCGCTGTCCGTCCGTCCGGGCAGCCGGGGCCGGGCCGCTCCCGCCTCGCGCTCTTCCAGGCGTGGGGCGAGGCCCGCGGCGCCGGGGCGACCGGCCCGGCAGGGCCCAGGGTCGCAAACCGTGCGCCGCGCCCTCTCCCGCCGCCCGCGCCCCTCCGGAGCCGCTGTGGTTCTCGACTCTCCGTGCTCCTGCCCCCCAGCCCTCTGGCCACCGAGATCCGTGTACAGGGCGGAGTTCCAGGCCCGCGCCCACCCCAGCCTCGTTCCGGGGTGGCCGAGCCGGAGCTCTCCCCAGCGGCTGGGCCCGCGGTCAGACCTTAGCAGCTCCCACACCCCCGGGCCTGGTGAAGGGAGTGTGAGCCAGGGCCACCCTGGGAGCGCCTGTCTGCACCTGCTAGGGTGGGAGGCGGGCGCAGGTTCCGGGTTGGGAGGAGGGCGGCCGGGCACCAGCAGCAGCCCCGGGTGTCTGGCGGCCCCGGCTGCTTCTCCGCGCGGCGGCTCCCGCGGTCCCTGGTGCTTGTAGCCGTGATGTTCTGGTGGACACTCTGGGAGCCAGAAAGCCTCTGTACTCACTGCCGGGACCCTGTCCCTCTGTGTGCCTCCACCTGCAGGAAGCCCTCCTAGAGGGGTCTTTCCCACCAATCTGTGCTCAGGTTGCTTGTAAGATTTGAGGAGGGTCCTTGAGCTCAAGGGCTTCAGAGCTTCCTGCCACGTCACTGGGCTCCTCTTGCCAGCCAACTTGGAGAAAGGAAGGGGTCTCGATGGGCTCTGAGGCTGTGGTGGGGGTCAGGACTAGGGGTGAGGCTTGACCCCAAAGCCAGTGGAACGTTCTGAAGCTTGGAGGGCCCTCTGGGCCTGAGCCTGCCCTGAGGAACCCCTTTCACACTTAACCTCACCCTCTGTGTCCCCTCACACGTCCAGGCTGGGCCCTGTGGAGATGGGAGAACAAGACCCTCAGAGGTAGGGGCTCAGCACGACCCTATACCTGGACATTACCCTGGCATGGAGGAGGGAGCCCCAGAGTTGGACAGATGGGGCAGGGGCTGTTTTTCCTCTGTTCTGAGGTGAGGGTCCCTAGGAGGGTACGGTCAGCATCGGCCTGGCTGAGCGGTTGAGTCTTTTTTGTGGCGAGTCAGCTTTTAGGAATTCCCGGAGAAGATTGAAAACAAGCAGGTGGTTTTAGCAGATCTGAGCCTGTCACCTCTTCCCACCACACCTATTGGTGGCCCATCTTCGTCCCATGGTGAGGGGAGGCTTGAGGTCTGGCCCGGGGCTCCTCGGCCCAGGAGAGGAGGGAAGTTGCAGAGAAAAACAAGGGTTTGGAATTCAAGTCCCCCCTCCCCCGCCGGCCGCCTGCCAAGAAGGAATTATTTTGGATTATCCAGCCGTGTCCAGCCACCCAAGGGGGGAGGCTGCAGCCGTGGGAGAGAGATCCACTTCCGGGGCCGTGGGTTGAGAGCCCCAGGAGGGAGGGACAGGCAAGTCTGGGCAGCTCCAGCACCGCGGCTGCTCGGCTCAGTCGGGGGTGGGGTGGGAGGGGCTGTGTCACCCGGGCGTGGAGAACGCCCCAGCAGGCCCGCCAAGCCAGCCTGGGGTGCGCCTGGGTTCTCTGGGGGAGGCCGTGGGCCACGAGGGGTCTCGGACCTCTGGTCGCAGGGCCCCGGGGCAGCGACCCCGCTGGAGACCCCCCTCACCTCTGGAGGCCTCAGCACCGCGGCCCCAGGCCCTGCCGCCCGCACTGGGTTCAGGGACACGCCTTGGGCTTGTTACTCACACCTGGCCGCGGTGCAGTGTGTCCCGGGGTGGCCGGGCAGGCAGGGGCGTGACCTGGGCTGCCTGGAGTGGGTGGGGCGCCGGGGTTCCCCAGGGCTGGATCTCTGACCATTCTCCCGCCTCCTGACTGGCCCACTGACCAGCACTGACAGAGGCACCCTTGCCTGAAGCCCTCCGACAGCCCGGCCCCCACTCCCACATCCCCGCCTGTCAGTCTGTCCCACCGGTGAGGGGTCCCCCGGGGGAGGGGCCCCGCAGGGAGCTGTCTGAGCTGCTGCCTGTCACGTGGCCTGCAGGGTCCCTGTGGGCTTGCCTGCAGCCGCACCCCCAGCGGCCCCTGGAGAGTCCATACTGGGAGGCAAAGTGAGCAGCTGGGCTGGAGGGCTGCAGCCCAGGGGCCTGGCCACAGCCCAGGCGAGTGGAGCAGAAGAGATTGGACTGGAAGGCTGTGGGGGGGGCCGGCAGCCTGGGGAGGGGCCGTATGGCATATGCCCCTCTGCCCCTGGGACAGCTTGGTTTCGGGCAGTGAGCCGTCCCGGGACCTGGGCCATTCCCAGAGCATCGTGCCCTCTTTCCTGCCTTGGACTCACATCACAGGGCCGAGCTGGTGGTGCCCGGGGACGCTGGGCGTGGGACCGGCTGTGGCTTCGGCATCTCCCCACGTGGCCCCTGGTCTGGTCCGGGCAGATCCGCGCTGTGATGCCAGGCCCTCCGTCCCACAGCTGTCCTCCTATGACCAGGAAGTCCTCACTCACATCAGGTCTCAGGCCTTTTTGCTGCAGCAACAGGCACAGCCTCCTGCCTTGGCTCCCTGGGTGGGGGGCAGTGGGGATAGGCTTGTCCTCTCTGCTGAGACCTTCTTGTGTCCAGAGCCTATTCTAGACGAGGGTGTGGGAAGCAGTCAGGGGAGGAGAGGAGCGATCAGACCTGTCAAAAGCCGAACCGGGCTGGTCTTCCAGCCTTGACCTGGCTCGCTGAGATGGGCGCAGTTTCACAGGGGCGTCTCTAGTTCTTGTGGGGGCTGGACGAGTCCCTCCCCCTGAGGCTAATGGCTATTTGTGTTTGGGGTGGGGTGGGTGGGGCCTTTAAATGTCTTTGGTCTCCGATTACAGGACGGACTGGGCTGCTGGTGGCCCGTGATTGGCGGGGGCGCCAGGGTGCGCGGGGCTGGGCGAGGCACTCGGTTTCCCTCCTCTCCCGCTGCCGCCTGTGGCCCCTTCGTGCTTTTTCCCTTCCCTGGTTTCATATCCTCTCGTGGGTTTCTGCTTCCCTCTGTCCCTGAGGCTTGAGGACCTCTGCCCCCCAGCTGACCAGGCAGGAGCCCTGCCCTCTCCTGGGCCCCCCAGCCAAACCAGGGAACAGCTGCTCCGTCCGAAGGGCAGGGCAGGGCCTGCTGTCCTGCCTCCAGCGCCGCACCGAGTGCGTCATGACTCGGTTTGCGTCTGTGCTATTCACGCGCCCACGACAGTAGCTGGACCCAGACCCACAGGTCTGCCCTCGGGTCCCAGGGAGGAGCCCAGGGCTGCCCCACTCCCCTGGCGCTGGGGTCCTGTTTCCTGCCCTCTGGGCCTCTCTGGCGCTCCTCTGCAGCTCCGTGCCGCCTCACTCAGAGACTGGCTCCCCCATCACTGGCAACTCTCCACCCTGTGGGCTGGCTGCAGGCCCGCCCGAGAGCCCGGTGCCCCTGCGCTGGGCAGAGGACGGGCACTCTTGGGGTGGGGGTGGGGCACCAAGGAGAAGGCTTGGCCTGGGGCCCACGTCCTCAGCCCCTGAGATCATGAGACCTCTAAAACTGGGTGCATCCTGGTGCCAGACTAGTCCGGGCCTGGGCACGCGGGGAGCGAGTGAGGCCTTTGGGTGTCACCCAGGTTCTGACCCCGGTGCTGGCATCAGCCCTGCCCTGGACTTGACTCTTCCGGGTGTGCAGATGCAGTCAGCACAGGTGGCCAGCGGTTCCCCCGGGGGCGCAGGGAGGAGGGGGAGGGCGCTGGGCTCAGACCTCCGCGCCGGACGCGGGGCCAGCTGAAGCCCCTCCTCAGGAAGAGGAAGAGAGAGGAAAGAGGTTTGATGTCAACTCTGCAGAGGCCCACCTGTGTCAACACAGTGCCTGGGCAGGGGCCTCTGCCCCCAAGGCAGGGACAGTTCCGGCCACCGGCCTTCTGCCCTGGTCTGGGGCCGCTGGGCCAGCCTGCTGCCTCACAGGGCACAGGCCCTGATTGGGGCTTGGCTGTGGGGCCCCTTCAGCTCCCTCCAGGCCCCCTGCCCAGTCCCAAGCTGGCCGCTGAAGGCTGAGAGGGCTCCAGGGGTCCGCGGTCACAGCCGAACGTGCAGTTTGGGTCCTTGGGTGCCGGAGGGGCCCCGGAGAAGCCCTGACAGGCGGGGCCCGAGGGTCCATCCTGGAGGAGGAGCAGCGAGATGGGGGTGCTGAGAGGGGCTGCCTGGGCCCTGGTGGGTGAGTACCCGGACCGCTAAGCGCTGCAGGCTCTGGGCCCAAGTGTGGGGTCCCGCCCCCACCCCCTCCCAGGCTTTTTCAGAGCTGGGGCTGCTTTGGAGAAGGGCCGGCCCCAGGACACTGCTATGGGAGGCCGGTGCCCGCCCCAGGAAGGTGGCTGCTGCCCTGCGCGCACGCCGTGGTGGGAGAAGCAGTCTCCAAGCCTCCCTGGGTGAGGTGGCAGGGGCGAGGGCAGGTGGTCACAGTGAGGGCCCCTGCGTGGCCCCCAGCTCCCCCTCAGCTTTCAAGTCGCTCCCCAGGCTGGCCAGGGGACGTGAGGGGCTGAACCTACCCCGTCCTGGCATCAGGCTGGATCTGGGGGCCACCGTGACCATCTCAGGACCCAGGGAGGGAGGTCAGGATGAGGGACGGGAGGCCAAGGAGGAGCCAGAGGGGGAGACCCAGTGACGCTTCCCGCAGGAGGCCCTCGGCCCCAGCCCCGTGGGTGACAGCTCCGGGCTGAACCGAGCCAGCCCTGAGCCGGGGTGTGTGTGGGGCCTGGCCCCAGGTGCTAGGGGCCACTTCCAGGGCGTGCCGTCACAGGGAGGCTGGGTGCCCCCCCAGTCCTGGCTGCCTCGCTGCTGCCTGACACCTGGAGTGTCCCACTCAGCACCCAGCCTCAGCCTGAGCTGGGGCGTTTCCTCGCTGGAAACTCCCGGCATCTCTGCCCTCCCAGAGCCTGACTCTGAGCCCGTCCACTGCCCACGCTCAGCCTGGACTCCCAACACTCCAGCCCCTCAAGGACCTCGTGCCTCACGAGACCCCGACCCAGTGGTCCCTGCAGCCAGCGTGGAGGGCCAAGCCCCCCCCTTCCCACACAGGGTCCCCCGGGGCCAGCTCCAGGCCTGCCTGGTTCTGCCAGGCCTCTCTGCCCTTCTGGGCACCCTGGGCCAGCGCTGAGCTGGGGCTGCCTGAGACGCCCCCAGCCCAAGTGGTCGGGTCTGGGGCTCCGTCCCGCGAGCACCCTGGGTGGAGGGGCTGGACCCCCGAGGCAGGGACCCCCTTCGGCATCCCAGATGTGTGCCTGCACATGAGCGCTCACGGGTGTGTGGGGGGTGGCTGGCACGCCGGCCTGGCACAGTGCCCCAGGCTAATTGCGGGGTTCGGCCGTGATGCAGGAGGCGTGGTTGGGGTGGCCACGGCGCTGACAGACTGACAGGCAGATTACAGGCCTCGCCTGCTCCTTGCTCACTGAGCCCTCACCCGTCCGCCCCCGAGCCTTGCTCCCGCCCCTGCACAGGGCCCAGGAAGGGGCCCTGGGCCTGGGCCAGCTGCAGCCGCCATGAGCCTCAGGCAGCCCAGCCAGCAGCACCCCACCAGCTGTGGGGGCCAGCCTGGGAAGGGGGCGGGCATTAGACATCAGAACCAGTGGCCGTGCCTTCTGTGGTGGGCCCCACGCCCTCTGCACGGCTCCAGCCTCCCTGCTGGGACTGGGGGATAGGGGTGCAGCGCCTCATGTAGGACCCCCTTGGGACCGGGAGCCTGGACAATTGGGCCCTCCCTGACTCTGCACACCGCGAGGCCCTGCAGCGCCCTCCCTCTGTCAGCCAGCCCAGCCCACACCGTCCCTCATCTTCCTGTTCCTCTCAGCCCGGCCCTGACCGGCTGCCCACGGGCGGGGGGTCTCTGGGGGTGTCCACACTTGCCTGAGTGCCAGCGCTGCGCATCTGTGCACCAGGTATGGCCTGAGGCCACTGTGGGCCAGGGCCAGCCAGCTGCTGGGAGCACCGCGGGGCCTCCTGGACCCTGGGGCGGGGATGCTTGTCCCCCTGTGCCCGACACACGGCAAGCACTTGGGGGCTTCGGGCTGAGAAGATGGGGCAGGTCGGCGGGCCCATCTGGGGGTCCCCGCGAGCACAGGGAAACTGACGGAGGCATTAGGCTGCAAGGTGTTGCGGGGGGGGCGCTCTGCAGAGGAGGGATGTGGGCGAGCCTGAGGGGGAGCCAGACAGGGCCCAACGGAGTCCAGGTGGGACACAGGGGCAGCTGGGACTCAGGAGGGTGGCCAGGAGGCGGGCAGGCCGTGCGTGGTGGAGCACATGGGCGCCAGGCCCCACTAAACCCCACCTGACCCTAGCGCCTGGGAGGCACAGGAGGCTGTGGGCTGCTGGCAGGTCCCGGCTTGTATTCTTGAATAACAATTCATTGAAACGGTGTTCCCCTAAGCCTTCTCTACACAGGGTCAGGGTCAGGAGGCCACAGGGTGAGGCAGTGACTGGGGCCTGTTGCCAACAGCATGGGATCAGTCCTGGGCAGCACCCACCCTGGGGCTTTGCCCAGGGAGCTCCAGAGGTCCCTGAGGGTCAGGGCGGGACACAGAGTCCCTGGTGAGGGTGACCTCAGGGGAAGGTGGAGGGGTGCTCCGAGGCGGCTGGAGTGGGAGGCTAGGGCCTCGGCTTGGGGGAGACCCACAGGGTCTGGGGGAGCGGCCGGGAGACCCCTCAGGCAGGCAGCAGGGAGAGCCCCAGGGCTTCTCTGGGCCTCCTCACCTTGACCTTGGGTCTTGGGCCTTTGACCTCTGGCCACTGGGCAGGGGTGACTTCCCTGCTGGGCCCCAGAGCCCCGGCTGCCTGGGAGGCTGCTAAGTCTCCCTCAGCCCCGGCTGGGAGGAGAGGCTGGGAGGAGAGGAGCGGCTGGGAACCAGGCGGGTGGGGAGGGGGAGGTGACACCCTACACCTGGGAGGGTCCCGCGGGAGGCTCTCCCGGCGCTGACGCAAGGCTCCAGCTAGACGTCAGCCAGGCCCCGGCCCGCCCCTGCTCGGAGGTGTCTGCCGATCGCTCGGCCTTTGCCCGGTGAGTCTGGTTGGGGTGGGGTGGGGCGTCACGCAGGCGGCACTGGGGCCGCGGTGGGTAACTGGCGGGACAGCGGAGCGCGGGGGGCCTGGGCCTGGGGCCGGCGGGGCTGCGCACCGCGCCCTGAACGGCGGAGGACAGCCTGACTCCCGCCAGGCTCCTTGGGGACGGGTCCCTGGGACCACGTGGCCGCCGCCGCCGCCGTCATCGCGAGTGGAGGTCAGGCTCCCCGCGACCGCGCGCCCCAGGGCCCCGCGGAGCCCCGTCAGAGGCCCAGGTGCGGCCCCGGGGGCGCGGGGTGCGGGCGGGGCCTCGGGAGGGATGGTCCGTGGGAGCCGCGCCCGCACCGGGCCGCCCCTTCCCATCGGGGCCGCGCCCCGCCTCCCCGACTGAACTCTGACCGGGGCCCCGGGGCGCGCGGCAGGCCGGCAGGGGCTCCTCTCGCCCTGGCCCGGGTGCCGCGACACTCTCCGCCCCAGCGCGCGCCCACTCCCCGCTCTTGTTTTGAAAACAGCGGAGGCTCCGATTTGCCGGGGGTAGCGCCGGTTTTGTTTCCTCTGATTTGTTTCGCGCTCCGGGCTAATTGCAGATTTGCATTTTCGTCGCGGGAGCTGAGCGCTGGCGAGTCCCCCGCCGCCAGCTGCCCGGCGGGGGAGGGGCGGCGCCCCGGGCCAGACCGCCACCCTCGCTACCTCCCAGCCTGGGGTCGGGGGAGTGACTCGCGGCCCCCAAGCTCTCCGCCAGGGATTGACTACTCCATCCCCTCGGTACTGGAGGTCCCGAGTGCCCGCCGCGCCCCCACCATCTCAGGGTGTCCCCACTTGGGCCTGAGCCTCTGTCTGGACGGCCCCTTCTCCGCGTAGGCCGGGCCTGGGTCCCCTGCCTGAGCCCCCAGGCTGCAGGGCCCCCTGCAGACCTGGCTGCTCTGCGTTGTTCTGACCTCAGCATCAGTGTTTGCTTAAAGATAGTGACAGGGAGGGCCAGCCCGCGCCCCAGGGCCCTCCTCCTGGGGGCCAGGGCTGCAGGGGGCCCTAGCCTGGGGTGAGACCCCTGCCCTGCCCCGTGGGCACCTCCTGTTTGCCTTTTCCTGATGGGGGAGCAGGGGGTGAGGATGCTGCTTAGGAGAAAGGAACCCAAGGAGGGAGCCTCGGGGGGCCCCCTGGGTGAGGCTCCTCTGCTCCCCGGGCGGTGGGTGTGTGAGGAGAGGCCCTGCCCCCACCCGCGCTCAGGCTGGGAGAACACCCACTGGGTGCAGGGGGCTCGGGGACCAGGTCTGGGGGCATGTGCACGTCCAGCCTCCTCCTGGAGGAGGATCACAGGTCTGCGACCCGGAGGCACCCACCGGGCCAGATCCTGTGTTTAGATCAGCCCATCGGTGAAGACTGTGGGCCAGGGTGGGTGAGCGACGGTCCTGCGGGGCCAGGTCAGGCTGGCTGTCTCCGGCTTCTTGGGGGGTGGGTAGGCGTTTTCCACGCGGAAGGCAGAAGCAGAGACACGGTGGCCTCACGATGTCACCCTGAACCCCTCCTCCAGGCCCAGATCCACTTACACCTCCCAGCCTCACACTCGGGTTGGTGCTGTCACCACCCCGTGTCCCTCGCAGGGAAACTGAGGCGCAGGGTGACATTGTCCAGAGCCCATATAACCCGGGTCGAAAGGGACTGGGCAGCGGCACTGGACGTGTGTGATTGTGGCAGGGCTCACCCATGGCCTCAGAGACCTGTGGGAGTTCAGGAGAGGGGCCTTCATCTGAGACGGCAGGAATGAGCGGAGGCTGCCAGTTGGAGGCAGGGTGGACATGATGGGGCAGCTGGGGGCCAAGCGGAAGGGAGGTGTCCAGGTCTCCTTGTGAAGGAAGTGTGGGCTGGGGGCACCTGCTCTTGGGAGGAGAAATCCGAGGACCGCCTCCAGGAGAGTCTCAGAGGGGGTCCATCGCAGTGGGTCACTTGGTGCAGGCCCCTCGAGGGGTGAGGTGGCGGCTGGGTATGTGGGCTTAGGAAGAGGGGGTCCCTTGGAAGAGACCAGCCTCCCTTGGCCTCACCTCCAGCACACATGCAACCCCCCACCCCCACCCCGGGACCTGGGCAGGTGGAGGGCTGGGACTAGGGACTTGGCCATGCCAGGCGGAGGGAGGAGGCACCAGGGGCACGGAGGCCAGCCTGGTGTCCCTTCAGGGGCAGGCCTGCATGCTCCACCCCCGGGGGCTGTGGACCCCGCGTTCAGCCTCGCGGCTAGGCCCAGCCCAGCCCTCTTTTGAGGCTCCACCATCCTGACGCCCTTTGGTTTGGCACTGACTTTGCCTGTGGAGTGGCCTTTGCCCCTTTCACAAAGGCTGCCTAGGCACCTTCACCCCCACACCTGGAGCCCTAAGCTCCTCTTTCTGGTTAACCCCTCCCTGCTCAGCTGGGTGCTGAGGACGCCGCGTACGCAGGCGTGGCGCCCCCCACCCCCCACCCGCAGGCCTTGCCCCTGCTGGGGGTCCTTCCAGCCCTGGGCCCTCCTCACAGTGTTGGTCCCCGCATTTGGGGGCTGTCTGGCACAGGAATGAGGTGCCCGGGGGCATGCTGCTGGGGAGCCAGACAGGGAGCCAGTGGTTTGTGGCCACGGTGGGGCGAGATTCAGTAGACCAGTAGCATGTGCATACTCAATATAATCTTGTAAAAATGTTTTCAAAAAGTGGCAAATGAAGCTGCTTTATTGTTTCAGCCTCCTCCTCCCTGCCTCTAGGCTCCACCCTGACTTTCAGTTTGGATACAGTCTTCTAGAACTTCTCAATTAAACTCATGTGTGTTTGTATCAACCCCCATGGGTGGAGATGCCTGGAATTCTGCCCCGCAGCTGTCCTCAACAGGTCTGGGCTCTGTCCGGGTCCACACGGACCACTCATCCTCACCAGCACCGTGGGTTTTCACGGTCCTCTGGTTGCATACTTCTGTGCTGAGAAGTATCCTTGACCGGGTCCTCCCTGCAGGTACTCAGGCGTGTTTATCCAGGAGGAGAGGATACAGTCGCAGCTTGCTGAGTGCTACAATGTGACAGGCTTTTCAGGCCCAAATCTTTAGTTCTTACAAACCCTGGGGTTAGTCACTATGACTGTCTCCATTTCACAGATGGGGAAATGGGGCTCAGAGAAGTTAACTAACTTGCACAAGGTCACACGGCTAGTAAGGAGAATTGCGGAGTTGTGTGTGCATGTTTTTCAAAAAACAATTTTAGTTTTAATCAAAGTAACGTATGTACCTTGCAGGATCTTAGTTCCCCCAACGGAGGACTGAACCCAACCCCTCATCAATGAAAGTGCGGAGTCCTAACCACTAGACAGCCAGGGAATTCCCTTCTCTGCCTTTTTGAGCAGAGGCTGGAGGGGCACGCAGGCATACACACCAAGTGGACCTGTGTGCACGGGGGTGCTGGGCTGGGGGCTGGGAGGCCAGTGTCTGGGCAGGGCTGAAGGTGGGGTGGAGGAGGCAGGAGGCTGAGAGTTTCCTCCAGGATGGCAGAGGCCAGCTGGGGCCCCATGGGCTCCTCCTCGCACCCCAGACGTGGAGGCAGGGGCCAGGCTTGTCATGAGACCACCGTCTCTCCTTTGCTTCCTAGAAAACCTCAATGCCGGCCTGGAGCAGAGACTGAGCCAGACCACTGAAGCCTGGGTGAGTGGGGGCTAGCACAAGCTGGGGAAGGTGGTGGGGGCCACGGCCACGCAGTGACGGGGTGAGGTGTCCCCACGGGTCTTGTCTGGCCAGGCCCAGCAGGCACACGTCTGCCCAAAACCAGGTGCCCTGCTGTGGGGGCCGCTGGCAGGATCTCGTGGGAGGGTGGGCTCTGCAGGGAGCCTGGAGTGCCACTGGGCATTGACTGCAGCGCTGCCTTCTGGGAATCGGGCCTGGAGTGGGGGGCACACATCCAGACGCCTTCCGGGCGGGCAGCAGGCTGAAACTGTGGACTTCTTGGAAGTGCAACTCCGGACTTTGGCCAGGAAGAGGCGTCTGGTGCCCCTGAGGAAATCCCCGCTGGCCCGGTGAGCAAGCAGGGGTCCTGGGCTGCCTTCAAAACAGGAAGCGCCCGTTCCGGGAACACCAGCCGCAGGGAGCTTTGCCGGCTGAGCCTGGCGCCTCCGGTGCGGCAGCCCGAGCATTGCTTCTGGTCAAGTGGGTCACCCTTTGCTCCTGGGCCTGGCCAGGCAGGTCACCTGAGGCTTTTGTTTGTCCAGGAAGTGGAGGGAGCTGTTGCCTGTAGTCCCAGCCCCTCCTGTGATACTGTACGACCTGGGCTCAGTGAGAGGGGCTCACTCTGCCTGCTGCCCAGAGAGCTCCTGTGGGTGGCAGGGAGCCCAGGTCTGGCCCAGGCCTCCTGGCAGGGTGAACAGCCCAGCTTCTGGGCCCCTGGGAATCAGCAGCAGGATCTGGTCCACTAGGTGAGGGCACACAGGCGCCTTCATCCAGCGCTTCTGGTGTAGCAGCCCCAGGGTTCCTGCCCCAGGGGCTCAGTCAAGTGTGCACTAACCAGAAGGCGACCAGAGCATTCGGTTTATGCTCCTTGGCCCTCCCATCTCCTGGGACCGAGGAGTTGGGGGGGCGAGAGGGGCGTATGGGGGAGTGGGCGTTGTGCCCGATCGGTCGGTTCTGGGTTCAAGTCCTCCGCCCTCTTGCCGATGGGGAGAGGGGCCTGGACTCGGATCCGTCGGAGACCGGTGGCCCTGCTCCCAGGGGCGGCTCCGGCGGCTCCGGCTCCGGCCGCAGCTCCGCCCCCGCCGGCCGGCCCGCCCCCGTCCGCCCGCTCGCTCCCTCCCTGGGTTCTGGGAACATTCCATTCATTCCCCGCCCGCCGCGGCCGTGGCCGGAGCCGCAGCCGGAGCCAAAGCCGAGCTGGGCCGGGGACGCGGGTGAGCGGGGCCGGGCGGGGGGGCGCGCCAGCAGAGGCCCCGGACGCCCCCCGCCCGCGCGGCGCCGCCGAGCGGACTTTGGGCCGCGACGGGGCGGCCAGCGGGGCGGGGCGGCCGGGACGCTGGGCGGCGGGGGAGGGGCGCCGGGGCGGGGCCTCCAGCCGGGCCGTCCGCCCCCGGGCCTGGGGGGCAGCACCAGCGGGCGTCAGAGCCTCCCGCCCCGCGCAGCCCTGGACTGGCGGGTGGCCCAGCCCCACGCCTGGGGCCCTCCGGAGTGTCCTGTCCCCCGCGCGGTCTCGTCGGCCCGCAGAGCCAGAGCCGACTGTGCGCTGGTGGGGCCCCTGCCCCGGGCGGGCCTGCGGAATCTTCCCGCTCCTCCCCAACCCGATCGTCTCCGCGCGGCCGGGGTCACCCTGGCTGCCCCGCTCTCCGCCTCCTCTTGGGCCACCTCCGCCCCCTTCCCTGGTGCCTGCTGGACACCGTCCCGCCGGCCTGTGGCTGGCTCCTCTCCCAGCAGCTCGTCAGGAGGCCCGGGCGGGAGCGCTTCAAAGCAGGGCCTCCTGCGCCCGGGGCGGGTCACGCTGTCCTGCCGAGGGGCCACCTCCCCGGCCGGACCCGCCGGCGCCCCCCGGTGGCTCTGGGATGAGGAGGCTTTGTCACCTGGTTCTTCTCGGCTACGCCTCCTCCAGGGGCTCAAGGGACGTGGTGGAGACTGGAACAAAGGGATGGAGACCAGCCACAGCCTGGCCGGGGAGCTTCGTAGTGGCCCAGGGACGCTGGGGGTCGGGGAGGGTGTGTGGAGAGCAGCCACAGCCTGCGGGGTGGTGCGGGGGTGGTTCTTAGTGGCCCAGGGAAAGAAGGAAGCGGGCTTGCTTCTGTGTAATAGTCACAGGTCCGTGAGAGGAAGCCAGACTTTTCCAGTCAACACAGCTTTGCCCAAAGCCAGTGCCCCAGAGAAACGTCTCCCCTGGCCACAGAGCAGACAGCTTTCTTCCTCTCGGAGGAGGCGGACACAGGGCGGGCAGGGAGAGCTGTTGCAGGAGAGGACGAAAGTAGCTGTTTCTTGAGTGAATGAGTGTGTCCAGGGAGGTGGTGTTGAAGGTGGCCACAGCGGCCGGTGTGGGCAATCTGGGAGGCCAGGGCCCCTCATTACCTCTGCCATCGGGGCCAGTCTCCACTTGGCCATGTGGGCACAGACAGGGCTGCCCTAAACGTCATGCCAGGCACAGACACCCTCAGGGCAGATGTCAGGGGCCCAGGGATCAGGGGCTGGGACACAGATTGGGAGAGGGCAGCCCAAGAGGGTGGTGGCAGAGACTCTCAAGATTGTCATGAGGGTCCCCAAGGTGGGGAGATGCTGGACCACTCCAAACTGGGAGAGGCCTGCATGTTGGCAACCCTGAGCTCAGCCCTCATGCACACGGGACCGGGCCTGCACACACACCTAGGGGCATGTGCTCAAGCAGATATCCGCACACTGACCTGCCTGCCGCAGCCCACACACAGCACCGCCCTCAGACTCTGGGGGCCCCCTTTCAGAGACCTGAGGATCTCCCCAGCAGAGCACAGGCAGGGTGACTGGCCTGCTGTGGGCCCCGGGGGGGTGAGGGGGTCGGGGAGGCAGGCCGGGCTGCAGTCCCCGTGGCTCTGCTGTTTCCGGTCGGATCACACTGTGCTGAGTCAGGCACAAAACAGGTGTGTGGCCCCCCGTGTGCATGTTCAGGGCCTGTCGGCTTGGGTCTGTGCTCTGGGCAGTGCGGTCTGGGGGTGGTGCCTCTCAGATCACCAGGCGCGGTGGGGTCATGGGACGTGAGTGCCCGGGAGACTTTCCGGAGGAGGTGCTCTGGGAACCTGGGGGCGCAGTCCTCTGGGGGTGGCCGGCCACACCCAGGCCTGGAGCTGCAGTGCTGGTAGCCTGGCCCGTTAGAGGTTAGGTTACAGGTTAGTCTTCTTGAGGAGGGTCGGGAGATGGTCTCCTTGGAGTTGAGAGTGGGTGTGTCTGGCCAGAGGGGCAGGAATGCGGGGAAAGGAGTGGGCCTCGGGCTGGGCAGGAGCAAGGTGGGTGGGTCCTCCAGGCTGGGGAACCCCTGACCCTCCTCTCTTCCCGCAGGGTGCAGGGGCAATGGCGCTGCAGCTCTGGGCCCTGACCCTCCTGGGCCTGGCGGGCACGAGCGTGAGCCTGCGGCCCCGCAAGCTAGACTTCTTCCGCAGTGAGACGGAGCTGAACCACCTGGTGGTGGACGAGGCCTCGGGCATGGTGTACGTGGGGGCGGTGAACATGCTCTACCAGCTGAGTGCTGACCTGCAGCTGGAGCAGCGGGCGGCCACGGGCCCGGCCCTGGACAACAAGAAGTGCACGCCTCCCATCGAGGCGAGCCAGTGCCACGAGGCCGTGCTGACCGACAACGTCAACCAGCTGTTGCTGCTCGATCCTCCCCGGAGCCGCCTGGTGGAGTGCGGCAGCCTCTTCAAGGGCATCTGCGCCCTGCGCGCCCTGGGCAACATCTCCACGCGCCTCTTCTACGAGGATGGCAGCGGCGAGAAGTCCTTTGTGGCCAGCAACGATGAGAGCGTGGCCACAGTGGGGCTGGTGAGCGCCGCGGGCCCCGGCGATGAGCGCCTGCTCTTTGTGGGCAAGGGCAACGGGCCGCATGACAACGGGATCATCGTGAGCACCCGCCTGCTGGACCGGACTGAGGGCCGGGAGGCCTTCGAGGCCTACACGGACCACGCCACCTACAAGGCCGGCTACATGTCCTCCAACACACAGCAGTTCGTGGCCGCCTTCGAGGACGGCCCCTACGTCTTCTTCGTCTTCAACCAGCAGGACAAGCACCCAGCCCGGAACCGCACGCTGCTGGCGCGCATGTGCAAGCAGGACCCCTTCTATTACTCCTACCTGGAGGTGGACCTGCGCTGCCTGGAACCCGGCGACGCCCAGGCCCCCGCCTTCGGCACCTGCCTGGCGGCCTCGGTGGACCGGCCCGGCTCCGGCAGGGTGCTCTTCGCCGTGTTCAGCACGGATGCCCGGGGCGGCGGGGGGCCTTGGACCGGCCTCTGCCTGTTCCCGCTGGACGAGGTCCACCGCAAGATGGAGGCCACTCGCGACGCCTGCTACACGGGCGCGCGGGAGGCCCGCGACACCTTCTACAAGCCCTTCCACGGCGACATCCAGTGTGGCGGCCACGGGTCGGTACGTGGCCTCAGCGCGTTCTCATACGGGCTTGGACCACACGCGGATGGGTCTGTGCGTTGCCCTGCTTGACGTGTGTCCACATGTCACCCTGTTGTGAGGGCCGTGTGTGTGTGTGTGTGTGTGTGGTGTCTCCACGGGCAGATCAGTGTGAACACCCACGTGGGTTCCGCTTCTCCCAGGTGTCGGGTGTGCCAGGCGGTGGGGCCTTGGAGGGGTGAGCACGCAGGGCCTCGTGTGCCTGGGCTGGTTCTGGGGCATGTGTGGGACCCTGAGTGCTGGGGGCCATCGCGGGGTAGAGGCCTCGGGCAGGCGTCTCCGCCCACCATTCACGCCATGGTCCGCAGGGTGCCAGTGAGAGTTTTCCGTGTGGCTCAGAGCACTTGCCCTACCCGCTGGGCAGCCGTGACGGCCTCTCGGCCAAGGCCGTGCTGCACCGTGGAGGCCTGAATCTGACGGCTGTGACCGTGACCAGCGAGAACAGCCACACGATTGCCTTTCTGGGAACCTCGGACGGCCGGGTCCTCAAGGTGAGGCCCAGGGCCGGGGCAGGGTGGCTTCCAGAGGGGTCCTCAGTGCACAAGACCCCCCGCCCGGCCCTCACCATGCACCTGCCTTCGTGCCTGTAGGTGTACTTTGCCCCAGATGGTAGCTCCACAGAGTATGGTGCCGTCCTCGTGGAGATCAACAAGAGAATCAAGAGAGACCTGGTGCTGGCTGCAGACCTGGCCAGCCTGTACGCCATGACCCAGGACAAGGTGGGCCCGTGGGGCCCGGGAGGAGGGGCCTCGGTGGTCCAGGCCCTGGAGAGGGGCCAAGCGGCGTGGGAGGGGCTGGCCCCCTTCTCGGGTCCTGACGATGTCTCTGAGCACCTTTCCTGCCTTTGAAACTGTTTCTGTCTGCTCTCTGTCTCTCTGGCCCATCTGACCAGAGGGTCAGTGCTCGAAGTAGGCCTTCCCCAAGGGCAAGCCGAGCTGAGGGGCCACTCCTGTGAGCTCAGATGGGCCAAGTCCCTCAGCCTCTTGGGGGCTGATGCAATGGGCACCAGGGAGGTGCCATAACCAAGGACTCCCTTGGCTCTTTGGAACCTGGCGCCACCTGATCCCGGGCGAGGTCTAGCCTCCGGGCTGGGCCCGCGGAGCCTGGTTGGCAGCTGCTTCCTGGAGCCGTCCCTGCCCAGCCTTGCGTTGGTGTTGAGGCTCCTAAGGCTTAGTGGGTAAAGGTGGGGTTGAGCCGGTGGTCCCAGGCGTCGGCGTCTGGGGGGTCCTGCCTGGCTGGTGTCTGCAGTCACGCTCATTGCCCCGGTGCCTCCAGGTGTTCCGGCTTCTCGTGCAGGAGTGTGCGAGCTTCTCCAGTTGCGCTCACTGCCACAGCTCACAGGACCCGTACTGCGGCTGGTGCGTCGTCGAGGGCCGGTGAGTGCCCGGGGGCTCAGCCCCGCCCTGAATCTGGGGGTGCAGCCCCGGCCCGGGGGCTGACGAGTGCCAGGCTAAGGCTGCCCCCCACCCTCGCAGCTGCACCAGGAAGGCGGAGTGCCCCCGGGCTGACGAGAGCGGCCACTGGCTGTGGAGCCGCAACGAGTCCTGCGTAGCCGTCACCGGGGCCCACCCGCAGAACATGAGCCGCCAGGCCCAGGGGGAGGTGAGTGGTGGGGGGGTGGAGGCAAGGCTGCCCCTGACCCAGGCTGTGGGGACTGCCGGGGGCCCACACAGGGCTATGCTCCTGGCTGTGGGTGCCGGGCCTGGGGACAGGGACTCCGTCCTTTGTGGGATCCCTTTTGACCTGGGGCACCCCTGAGAATCCAGGGCAGACACAGGCCCTGTCCCAGGAGTGACCTGGGTGACTCAAGGGATCCTATTCAGGGGAAATGGAGTTGGGTTCTAGAGGGCTTTCCAGGGGACAGGGGTCCACATTCAGGAGGGCGGCCAGAGAGCAAACCAGGGGGGCGGGGCTGGGCCTGGAGGTGGCCCACACGCCAGGTCGGGGCGGAGGCATCCTGGCGTGAGCGGCGCGGCCCTTCCCCAGGTGCAGCTGACCGTCAGCCCCCTCCCGGCCCTGAGGGACGATGACGCGCTGCTGTGCCTCTTTGGTGGGTCGCCGCCTCACCCCGCGCGCCTGCAGGAGGGCACCGTGGTCTGCAACTCGCCGAGCAGGAGCAGCCTCCCCCGCACACCACCTGGCCAGGGTGAGGCACCTACTGCCGCCCACCGAGCCCTGCCCAGGGTGCCCACCCCCGACCGGCCCTGGGGTGCCCACTGAGACCCCAGGCTGCCCACAGAGCCCGGTCCTGGCTGCCCACTGAGACCCCACTGAGACCCCAGGGCCGCACCCTGGCCAGGCAGCGTGCAAAAAAATGTGTGCTGGGCACCTGCCCCGCCCTTCCCGCCCCAGCCAGCTTAGACCGGTGAGGCCGTCCCTGGAGGCCAGGTCCGGCGCCGAGCCTGTCCCCTGAGCACGTGGGGCCAGTGGAAGCCGGCTCACGGGTGAAAGCAGGCCTGTGCAGTGACATGGCCAGGACCTGGCAAGTGCTCTGCCCTAGACACTAGGGAACCACGGCCCTCGACGCCTGCAGGGACAGACAGACGGCCAACAGTTCAGCACGGGGGGGGGGGGGGACGCGGCCAGCAGAGCGACACCGGAGCTGGGATCTGATGGAGATCCGGCTGAGCCCTTGGGGCCGGCTCCAGCCAGGGTCTCCTCACACGGCCTCCTGTGGGAGACTGACGCAAGATGGGCTTGGGGCCGAGAGAGGCCCGGTTCCAGCTTCCCGTCCCCCACGGGCCAGCCTCACCTGCGGCCCCACCAGACGCTGTCCCTCTGCAGATCACGTGGCCGTGCCCGTCAAGCTCCTCTTCAAACGCGGCAACGTTTTCCTGACCTCCCACCGGTACCCCTTCTACGATTGCCGGGAGGCCATGAGCCTGCAGGAGAACCTGCCGTGAGTGGCTCCCTGCCCCACCCCGCCCTGTGGCCCATGCCGCGGCCCCCACGTGCCTCACCGCCCCCTCTTCCAGGTGCATCTCCTGCGCCAGCAATCGCTGGACCTGCCAGTGGGCGCTGCGCGAGCACGCGTGTCAGCAGGCCTCGCCCAGCCCCGAGGACGGCATCGTTGGCGCCCACATGGTGAGGAGCCCGGGGCTGCGGGGGTCCTGGCTGCTCAGCCATGGCCCGGCAGATCCTGACCGCTCCCCCTCCCCAGGAGGACGACTGCCCCCAGTTCCTGAACCCCAGCCCCCTGGTCATCCCCATGAACCACGAGACGGACGTGACCTTCCAGGGCAAGAACCTGGACACGGTGCAGGTGAGGGGCCTGCGGGGCCGGACCTGGGGCCGGGGCTTACTCCGGGCCCACCCCCTGCAGGCTGGAAGCCGAGGACTGGGTCCACCCTGGCTTCGCGCTCAGGGCCCAGCGTGTGCGGGAGGGGTCTGGGAGGATGGGGGGCGTTTGGACAGGCCGCGAGGGTTTAGGAGGCAGACAGTGAGTGCCGCTCAGGAGGGAGCAGGCCGTGGGCCCAGGCGGGGACCGCCGTGTGACCAAGTGTTCTTGGGCGGGGGCACCCCGGCGGCCCGGGAGCTGTGTGGGGCGAGGGCCTCTGGGGCCCAGGGCCGGGGGTCCTGACTGGCCTGTCTGGCAGGGCTCCCCACTGCTTGTGGGCAGTGACCTGCTCAAGTTTGAGGCGTCGGTCAGCACTCAGGAGCCAGGAACATTCTCCTTTCGGACCCCAAAGGTATGCCTCCCGAGGTGGGTGGGCCAGGTTGGTGGACTCCGTGAGCCAGCCCCGTGGAGGCAGCCGATTACCTCCGCCGCCTTATGGCATCACTGACTCAATGGACACGGGTCTGACCGGTCTCCGGGAGTTGGTGAAAGACAGGGAGGCCTGGCGTGCTGTAGTCCATGGGGTCCTACAGAGTCAGACACGACTGTGCGCCTGAACAACAAGCTTGAGGGGTCGGGGGGCAGGCCTACCACACCACCCTGCTGAGGAAGCAGGTGGCAGACAGGCACAGCCTCAGGGCGTCCCTGTGTCCCCCGGCTCCCTGGAATGGGAATCACCCTCCGCGGTGCGGGGACACATGGTTGTGACTGTCGGGGGCCTTGTGGGAGCAGGGGGTACAGTGTGTCTCCGTGTGCCCCTAGCTGACCCACGATGCCAACGAGACGCTGCCCCTGCACCTGTATGTCAAGTCCTCCGGCAAGAATGTTGACAGCCGGCTCCAAGGTGGGTGGGCGGGCAGCCGGGCGGGCAGGCGGGCGTAGGAAGCAGGACGGTCCTGCCGACGGCTGGCTTCTCCCACCACAGTGACCCTCTACAACTGCTCCTTCGGCCGCAGCGACTGCAGCCTGTGCCTGGCTGCTGACCCCGCCTACCGCTGCGTGTGGTGCAGCGGGCAGAGCCGCTGTGTGTACGAGGCTCTGTGCAGCAACGCCACCTCCGAGTGCCCACCACCCGTCGTCACTAGGGTGAGCCCCCCGCCCCGCTCACCCACAGGAGAGCTCCAGCCCCGCCGGCCCGGGCCCCCGGGTCAGCCAGGCTCTGCCAATTTCAGATCCAGCCTGAGACCGGCCCACTGGGCGGAGGCATCCGCGTCACCATCCTTGGGTCAAACCTGGGGGTCAGAGCGGACGATGTGAAGAGGGTCACCGTGGCTGGCCAGAACTGTGCCTTTGAGCCAGAACGGTACTCCGTGTCCACCCGGTGAGTGGGCAGCCCATGACCTGGACTCCTAGGGCTGGACTAGGCCCTGTCCTGGGGGCATGGAGAGGGAAGACACGGCCCAGGTGTGCGTGGGTGCCCAGGCTTTGCACACCCACAGTGTGTGCCCACCTGCCTGCCACCCATGCAGGATTGTGTGCACCATTGAGGCTGCAGAGGCACCCTTTACGGGCGGTGTCGAGGTGGACATCAATGGGAAGCTTGGCCATTCGCCTCCCCACGTCCACTTCACCTACCAGGTAAGCACCTGGCAGGTCAGCACAGGTGTGGATGGGGTCTGGGGGGCCTCCTGACAGTGGCTGTGGCTCAGCGGAGGCCCGAGCTGGGCGGAGGGGCTGCGTCCCAGCCCAGCCCTGAGCCAGATGCCCTGCCCCTCTTCCAGCAGCCCCAGCCCCGCAGTGTGGAGCCCAAGCAGGGGCCGCAGGCGGGTGGCACCACATTGACCATCAATGGCACCCACTTGGACACAGGCTCTGAAGAAGACGTGAGAGTGACCCTCAATGACGTCCCTTGTAACGTGTGGGTGTCACCCAAGGGTCACCAAATACTGGTGTCCCCTGGTCCTGGGGACAGGGTGAGGGCCCTCTGGCCATGACCCTGTGTCCGTCCCGGTGGGGGCAGTGGGCCCTTTGGCCTGGGGCTGCGGTGGTCCCTGCATGGGGCTGACGCTGCCCGCCTCCCGCACCCCTAGGACGCAGTTTGGGGCCCAGCTTCAGTGTATCACTGGCCCCCAGGCGGTTCCGGGAGAGCTGGCCCTGAAGATTTACTATGGGGGCTCCGAAGTGCCCAGCCCTGGCATCACCTTCACCTACCGTGAGAATCCGGTCCTGCGGGCCTTCGAGCCACTGCGGAGCTTTGTCAGGTGTGACAGCTGCCCCCACACCCACCCTGCCCAGCTGTTTCCCAGGGGCTCTGTGCCCACCAGCCCCGTGAGGATTGGCAGATGCTGGTCTGTGTGACAGGAGGAGGCCTCCAGAACTCCCCACTGTACCCCCAGGTCCCTTCCCCGCTAGACACCCAGGTGGACAGCCTTCCTGCCCTCTTCCAATGCAGGATGGCAGTGCTCAGTCGCGTGCTATGGGCACACCTTCTGCCTTGCAGCAGGCCTGTGCTCACAGTGACCTCCAAGTATATTCTAGATAGTGGTGGGGTCACGGACATGGCCTTGCAGGTCACTTGCCTTGCCCGGCGTGCCCACTCTGGCACTGTCTCTCCCTGTCCCCCAGTGGTGGCCGGAGCATCAATATCACAGGACAGGGCTTCAGCCTGATCCAGAGGTTCGCCATGGTGGTCATAGCTGAGCCCTTGCAGTCCTGGAGGCGGCGTCAGGAGACTGGACCGCTGCAGCCTGTGACGGTCAGTCCTGGTGCCTGCTTCTGGGTACAAGCCAGGGCTGGATGCCAGCTGTGCCAAGTGGCCTAAAGGTCCTGCCTCGGCCCTTAGGTCGTGGGCACGGAGTACGTGTTCTACAATGACTCCAAGGTCGTGTTCTTGTCCCCGGCCGTCCCCGAGGAGCCCGAGGCCTACAACCTCACAGCACTCATCCGGATGGACGGACACCAAGCCCTGCTCAGGACGGAGGCTGGTGCCTTTGAGTACGTCGCCGACCCCACCTTCGAGAACTTCACCGGGGGTGTCAAGAAGCAGGTTAACAAGCTCATTCACGCACGGGTGAGGACCAGCGCAGCCCCGGGGGGCAGGTCCTGAGCGGTGCGGGCAGGGGAGCAGCCCAAGGCCTGGCCTGAGCTGGTCGGGGCCTCCCTGATGCCCTCCTGGTCACTGTGACGATCCCCCCCCCCGCCCACCTCAGGGCACCAATCTGAACAAGGCCATGACCATTCACGAGGCCGAAGCCTTCGTGGGTGCCGAGCGCTGCATCATGAAGACGCTGACGGAGACCGATCTGTACTGTGAGCCCCCGGAGGTGCAGCCCCCTCCCAAGCGGAGGCAGAAGCGAGACACAGCCCACAACCTGCCAGAGTTCATCGTGCGTGTGGAGCCGGGTGGGCTGGGGGGGAGTGCAGGCATGTCTTTGGTGCGGCCCTCCTGGTCCTTGCTGAGTCCGTCCCCACGCAGGTGAAGTTCGGCTCGCGGGAGTGGGTGCTGGGCCGAGTGGAGTATGACACGCGGGCGAGCGACGTGCCTCTCAGCCTCATCCTGCCGCTGGTCATTGGGCCCATGGTGGCCGTCATCGCAGTGTCTGTCTACTGCTACTGGTGAGCCGGCCTCCGCCCTTCAGCCACACCCACCGGTCCGGTACCACCCAGGCCGGGTCCCAGGAGCTTCCCTGTGCCCCCAGGAGGAAGAGCCAGCAGGCTGAGCGGGAGTACGAGAAGATCAAGTCCCAGCTGGAGGGCCTGGAGGAGAGTGTGCGGGACCGCTGCAAAAAGGAGTTCACGGGTAGGGGCTCGGGGGCGGGTCCCGGGAGAGGGGGGAGAGGGGGGCTCGGGGGGCGGGTGGCCAGCAACGGCCGCCTGTGCCTTACCCCGACCCCGCTGCAGACCTGATGATTGAGATGGAGGACCAGACCAACGACGTGCACGAGGCAGGCATCCCCGTGTTGGACTACAAGACCTACACCGACCGCGTCTTCTTCCTGCCCTCCAAGGACGGCGACAAGGACGTGATGATCACGGGCAAGCTGGACATCCCTGAGTCTCGGCGGCCGGCGGTGGAGCAGGCGCTCTACCAGTTCTCCAACCTGCTCAACAGCAAATGCTTCCTCATCAACGTGAGCGGGGGGCGGGGCCTCGGCAGGGGCGGGGCTGGGCGGGGGCTCGGTGTGGGCGGGGCGCTGGAGGGGCGGGGCTCTGACCGGCCTGCCCTTCAGTTCATCCACACTCTGGAGAACCAGCGAGAGTTCTCGGCCCGCGCCAAGGTCTACTTTGCGTCGCTGCTGACCGTGGCGCTGCACGGGAAGCTGGAGTACTACACGGACATCATGCGCACGCTCTTCCTGGAGCTCATGGAGCAGTACGTGGTGGCCAAGAACCCCAAGCTGATGCTGCGCAGGTGTGTGGGGGCAGGGCGGGGGCCCGCGTCGGGGACCTGGGGTGGGGGTGCAGCGGGGCGCACAGGCTTGTCCAGGCACCTGGTTGGCCAGCAGGTGTAGCCAGGGCTAGTGAGTAAGGCAGAAGGAGGCACTGCTCCTCCATGTGGTCAGCACTGTCGGAGGGGGTGGATGATGAAATGCCCTTCCTGAGGGGCCTGGGAGATTGGTCACTGCAGGAGATGGAGAACCAAGGCCTAGATGGGTCTGCCGCACCTGGCCCAGGTGCCTAGAAGAGCCAGCTGATCCTCAGGACACTAATAGGTCCCTCGTGCAAAGCCTTTCTGCACCTCTAGGTCTGAAACAGTGGTGGAGAGAATGCTGTCTAATTGGATGTCTATCTGCCTGTATCAGTATCTCAAGGTGGGTCCCACCCAGCTCTGCAAGGGGGTGGGGGAGGGGTGAGGTGGTGCTGAAACCCTCCCGTGTCCACCTCCCTGGGGCCCAGCTCCATCTGGATGGGTCTGCTTCCCACCCTGGTGTGGTTAGTCCCACCCCTGGCTCAGCCACCTTGCTTTGCTCCAGGACAGTGCAGGGGAGCCGCTGTACAAACTCTTCAAGGCCATCAAGCATCAGGTGGAGAAGGGGCCGGTGGATGCCGTGCAGAAGAAAGCCAAGTACACTCTCAACGACACGGGGCTGCTCGGGGACGACGTGGAGTATGCGCCCCTGGTGAGCGCCCAGACGGGCCCGGGCAGCCTCAGAACCAGAAACGGGGTGCCACTCACCTCCTTCATGGGCTTACGTTAGCACCCGTCCCCTGTGCTGGGCCCAACCCCTGCTCAGGGAGGGGCCTGGGGCCTGAATCCCTGGAGAGGCGCTCTAAGGGCCACAACCCCAGGCCAGCTGCCTCCTGGGTTCCCAGGCTGCTGCAGGCATGTGTGGGTCCCGGGTGCACCGAGCGTGTGCTGGTAAATGTGTGTATGGGGAGGCGGTGCGTGGCGTGTGCTCCTGTGCTTACCTGTGTGTGGTGTGATAGCTGCATGTGAGCAGTCCGCTGCCGTCTGTCCTGCTGAGCCACAGTGCAGGTAAAGGTGAGGCCCCGGGCACTGTCGGGGCTCAGGACGCTCCGCCTCTGCTTCTCCACCTGAGAGGTTGCCATCAGGAGGAGGCCCAAGCCTGCTTCCAGTTTGGGGCGAGCGAGGGTGAGGGCTCCTCCCCCAGCTGGTCCTCTGTTCTGTGCCCCCGGCAGACGGTGAGCGTGATCGTCCAGGATGAAGGGGTCGATGCGGTCCCGGTCAAGGTCCTCAACTGTGACACCATCTCCCAGGTCAAGGAAAAGATCATCGACCAGGTGTACCGCACACAGCCTTGCTCCCGCTGGCCCAAGGCTGACAGTGTGGTCCTCGGTGAGCCCCGTCCCTGGAGGCTTGGCTCTGTGCCCGGAGAAGCCCGGTCGGCTGGGTGGGGGGCAGGGGGTTGGGGAGAGGGAGGCTGGGCCGGGTGGGCTGGGGTGGGGTTCCTGGAGCTGGGCTGTGTGCTCCTACAGAGTGGCGTCCCGGATCCACAGCCCAGATCCTGTCAGACCTGGACCTGACTTCTCAGCGGGAGGGCCGGTGGAGGCGTGTCAACACGCTGATGCACTACAATGTGAGTGTGGCGGCGGGGGCCCCCCCTCCCCCCGCAGACGGCGGGGGCGGGGCCGGCCCTCATGTCCCTGTTCCTCAGGTCCGGGATGGAGCCACTCTCATCCTGTCCAAGGTGGGGGTCTCCCAGCAGCCCGAGGACAGCCAGCAGGACCTGCCTGGGGAGCGTGAGTCCCTTCCCCTTGTCTGGCCCCATCTGGCCCCTGGAGGCCCTGAGCCAGGGTCCCCCTGTGCTGGGACCCCGGCCCTGGGCTCTGGTCTCCTGAGCCAGGGTCCCCCCTGTGCTGGGACCCCGGCCCTGGGCTCTGGTCTCCTGAGCCAGGGTCCCCCCTGTGCTGGGACCCCGGCCCTGGGCTCTGGTCTCCTGAGCCAGGGTCCCCCCGTGCTGGGACCCCGGCCCTGGGCTCTGGTCTCCTGAGCCAGGGTCCCCCCGGTGCTGGGACCCCGGCCCTGGGCTCTGGTCTCCTGAGCCAGGGTCCCCCCTGTGCTGGGACCCCGGCCCTGGGCTCTGGTCTCCTGAGCCAGGGTCCCCCCGGTGCTGGGACCCCGGCCCTGGGCTCTGGTCTCCTGAGCCAGGGTCCCCCCTGTGCTGGGACCCCGGCCCTGGGCTCTGGTCTCCTGAGCCAGGGTCCCCCCTGTGCTGGGACCCCGGCCCTGGGCTCTGGTCATCATCCTTCAGCACCCGCTCCCACAGGCCACGCCCTCTTGGAGGAGGAGAACCGGGTGTGGCACCTGGTCCGGCCCACGGACGAGGTGGATGAAGGCAAGTGCAAGCGCGGCAGCGTGAAGGAGAAGGAGCGCACCAAGGCGATCACCGAGATCTACCTGACCCGCCTGCTCTCCGTCAAGGTGGGCCTCGGGGGCGTGTGGGCCGCAGGCCCGGCCCTCCTGCCCTGCGTCACCTGGGCGTGCTGAGCCCCGTCCCGCCCCGCAGGGCACGCTGCAGCAGTTCGTGGACAACTTCTTCCAGAGCGTGCTGGCGCCTGGGAACGCGGTGCCCCCGGCAGTCAAGTACTTCTTCGACTTCCTGGACGAGCAGGCAGAAAAGCATGACATCAAGGATGAGGACACCATCCACATCTGGAAGACCAACAGGTGGGGGAGCCCGCCCCGCCCGCCCACCCGCTCGCCCACCCGCCCCGCTCCCTCACACCCTGTTGTTCTGCCTCAGTTTACCGCTCCGATTCTGGGTAAACATCCTCAAGAACCCCCATTTCATCTTCGACGTGCACGTCCACGAGGTGGTGGATGCCTCCCTGTCGGTCATCGCACAGACCTTCATGGACGCCTGTACACGCACGGAGCACAAGCTGAGCCGCGTGCGTGCAGCTGCGGGCAGCCCGGCGGGGTGGGGGCCTGGGCCGGGAGGTGCCAGGGAAGCGGGCTGTGGCAGGGGGAGGGGGCAGTTCGGCCATGGATTTGCACGTGGGGGCTGGAGGTCAGGAGGAAGGCGTTGCCAGCCCCCGGCGTGATGGGAGGCCCCATGGGGAACAGCCCTCTGGCGGTCAGGGACCTTGTTGTCCTTCCGCTTCCACGGGAGTGAGTTTTACTCTAAGTTACAAAACGACATAAACAGCGTTAGGTCTGGCTGGGCAGGGCAGCTCTCCTGTGGGACTCCTTCCCCCGCACACCCTTCTTTCTCTGGGTATCTTAGCCTGGGTGTCACTTGGCTGCAATCCCCACAGGACTCTCCCAGCAACAAGCTCCTCTACGCCAAGGAGATCTCCACCTACAAGAAGATGGTGGAGGAGTGAGTCCCCCACGCCCACCCCGCCAGGCCAGACCCTGCCTGCCCGCCCTCAGCGCCCACCCAGCAGGGCCCCTAGGTGGTGCCTATGATCAGGAGGAGGGCCCACCTCTGGGAACCACTGCCCCCCACTTCCAGTACTCCCCACCCTGTGTAACTCTCTTTCCCCCACAGCTACTACAAGGGGATCAGACAGATGGTGCAGGTCAGCGACCAGGACATGAACACACACCTGGCAGAGATTTCCCGGGTAAGGGGGTACAGGGGACAAAGGCTGAGATCCCCACCCCCCAGGATTTGCCCTCTGCCCTGCCCTGCATGCCCCACTGGGGGGGGTGGCACAGGAGACGGCCCTGGGGGCAGGTGACATTGTGCCCACAGGACCCGGAGAGGCGCCGGCGAGGGGCCCCAGGGCGCTGGGGGCAGCTCTGAGCCAGCCCCACCTGCCCGGGGCCCGCATGGATGGGAAGCTGTCTGTGCCTAGCACCCTGTGTGTCCAAGTGTTGTGACGGGGTAGGAGGGGGGCCCTTCGTATCTGCCCACCTCCTGGGGCACGGCCTCCGGCCCCCGTGGGTCATGCAGCCCCTGCCCCGGCCCTTCAGGAGCACACGGACTCCCTGAACACCCTCGTGGCCTTGCACCAGCTCTACCAGTACACTCAGAAGTACTACGACGAGGTAGGAGGCCTGGCCTCCCCGGGATGGCAGCGCTCATCGGGCGCCCCCTCCCTTGGCCTGTGGTCTAACGTCACCCACCCACCCCTCCCCTCCCTAACCAAGATCATCAACACCCTGGAGGAGGACCCTGCTGCGCAGAAGATGCAGCTGGCCTTCCGGCTCCAGCAGATCGCGGCTGCGCTTGAGAACAAGGTCACGGACCTCTGACCTCCGGTGTCATGGTCTGGGACACAGGTGTGTGGTGCTGGGCGCTGGGCAGCCCTGGGGAACAGGGCCCAGTGGGCAGGACTCACTCCTTCTCTCTCCGGCAGAGGAGGAGCCCCGGGCTTCTGAGTGTGTGTGGCGGGGGACCCCCCCCCACTCAGCGTTTGTAGCCACGTTAGCATCTTTCCCTGAGCAATAGAGCCGGGCGCCACCAACACCAGCTCCCTCCTGAAGAACCAGCATCCAGCGTGTCTCCTGAGTGATACGAAAAACGTGCCTTACGCCCCGGTGCCATGCTGGGCCGCTGGGGGCAGTCAGGCCTCAGCCCCCCTCCCCGAGCACCAGCAGCCGCCTCAGACACCTGGGTTCGGCCTCCAGCGGCGGGGCCTGAGTGCCTGTGGCTCCCGGGACCCAGCACCCGGACCATGTGCGTCCGGCCCGCCCAGACGGAGGCAGAGAAGCGGTACGATGCCTCGCTGACCTCGCGGGCCTGCCCTGCGGGGTGCCGGCACTCCAGGGACTCCTTGCTGCAGGCCCCACCTCAAAGGTCAAGCTGGACGTCAGACGTCGAGGCCCAGGCGGCCAGAAGGGACCCAGCAGACGGGGGGCTCCTGGGCTTGGCCTGTCAGACAGGCTGACCTGGAGGCCCTGCGCAGGTCTGGGGGGCCAGGAGCAGGTCTGCCAGGACCACCCCAACCCTTTTTGTAAATCTTGTGAATTGTAAATCAAATACAGTTGTCTTTTTCATTCTGCTGGTTGGCTGGGTGCTTCCTGGAGCTGCCAGTCTGCCATCCCTCCACAGCTGCCCTGTCTCCAGATCTGCCTGTGGCCTCGCTTCCTGTGCAGTGTCTGTGGCCCCAGAAGCCGGACTCCTGCTGTGCCTGTGGGGCCTCGCACCCCGCCCCAGAGCCCCTGGCTTCTCTGGGCCAGGCCTGCTGGGTGTCGCAAGGCTGGCTACCCACAGCCATCGGCTCAGCCGGGTCCCCGTCTTCCTGCAGCCCCAGCGGGACAGGATGATGGTCAGAGCTGGGCCGTGAGCTCTGGGCTGTGGAGAGGAGCTGGTCCCAAAGAGACCCTGAGAAGCAAGAGACCTCCCCGCCCAGTGGGGGAGGGGCTGGCTCTGGCGCCGTCTGGTGGTAGGGGCGGGCATGGCATGAGCGCCAGGGAGCTGTTTCCTCCTTGCTGAGATGCGGTGCCCCACAGTGTGGTCCAACCAGCACACGTTTGGTCAGCCCCTACTGTGTACATGCGGGCAGACACGGTAGTTCCTGGAGAGAAGCTCTGTATCCCCGCTGCTCAAGGCTGTGAGCCCTTTAGGGTTGGCTCCTCCTGGGTCCCCTAGACCAGCCCAGGATGACTCAGGACATACGCAGAGGTCAAAGGCCATGTACCCAAGAGCATGAGGACCCTTTCTTAGAGCAGGGAGGGGGGCTGCCCCAGAGGCCACCATGGGGGAAGGGGCTCGCTCCCAATCGCACGTTGCACGCAGCACAGGAACCATGAGGTGTACCAGTCCGCGGCCATCAAGCACATGTGCTGTGAGCACACAGGCGTGCACACACACGCACGCAGCATCAGTGTGTTGGGGCTCTCACGTGTTCATTCAACACATGTCCCGGGCACTAGCTACACAGCAGTAAAGGGGGCAGAAAGGGCCTTCCCTGAGGGAGCCCGTGTGGTCCAAGAAGACCAACCCCAGCAGAAAAGGGATTTAGTGGCTTCATAAAAGCAAGCGAAGGGTCCAGCTTCAGTTACGGCTCCATCCAGGTGCTCACGTGTCTTTGGGTTCCGTCTGTCTGACCTGCTTCCCGGTACGTGCAGCTTTATTCTCAGGATCTGGACGCTACTGGCAGGGTCCCCCGGCCTGTGTCTCCACCGGGTGTACACCACTGCGGTTGAGAGGTCTCAACAGGTTAGGTTTTCGATCATGAGCCGTTTGTGGACAGGCAGCCGATTTCAAGCCACATGAAACAAGAGTGGGTATCTCCCACGCGGAAGGCAAACAATTGGCATCCCCCACCCCAAGGACCACTGAAACGACACTCTACTCTGATCAGGACCTGGGATCCAGCCGCTCAGGAAATCGGAGCAAGATACTGCTAAACTGGAGCGGGGGTGGGGCATAGTTTGGGGGTGTTAACCCAAGGGTGGGGCAGGCCTGAGGGAGCAGGGACCTGGAGACCTGGCTCCTAGACTGAACCCCTGCAGGCACTTCTGCCTCCTCCACACTGGTAGCTAGGCATGAAGCTGGGGGAGAGTGGGTGAGACTGCCTTCTGCTGCAGGTCCAACAGGCGGGGTGTCCTCCCCCGTGGAGGACGGGTGTGAATGGACCCAGAGACCGTCCTTTCATGGAGCCAGTGGGGAAACTGGGTGTGGATGCTGGGTGCATGGGGGTGGGCTGGCCAGCCTGGAGGGGTCGGGAGACTGGCAAACCTAGGGTGACGCAGGCTCCCGTCACTCCCCCGCTCCCCGTTTTCCTCCCAATGCAGTGGGAGCGGGAGAGGCAAAGATGGAGGGGTGACCAGCAACCTCGAAGACTTTTCCTTCCAAGCTACAGAAAACAGCCAGCCCAGGACCACACCCTGCTTGATTGTTAAGAGCATGAGACATCCTCTAAGTCACGGGGCCCCTGTGACAGGGCCAGATAGCATTTTAGGAAGTTCGTCTGACCTCCCTAAAGGTTTCTTCCCTTCGCGGGGACGTGCAGCCAGTCAGAAGACCAGTGTGGGGCTGAGGAGAGGGTGGTCTGCACCTGCGGAGAGGAGACAGTGGACACGGGCATGCAGGATCTTGGCATGGGGTGGGGGCGTGAATCACAGTAGGGAGTGGAAAGAGGCCAGGGGTGGGGCTGGCGGCCCAGGGCTCACGGGGGCTCCCCTGTGCCAGCCCCACCGCGCCCTCCTCAGACCGGCAGTGCCTGCCGCTCCTCTCTGCCCTTGATCCATGCCAGCCCTGCTCCAGGCTCGTCCTGCACCTTCCAGCCAGACCGGCCAGGACGACCCTGAAAACACAGCACAATGAGAAAAAAAAAATGTGGATCCTGTCGGAGGGCAGAATCCCCACTCCCGTCTGGGATTCCGAGGGAAAGTGGGCGACGGGAGAAGGTGGGGCGGGGCTCCCTTAGTCGACAGACCTCTTGGCCTCCTTGGAGGAGGAGGATCCGGCGCCCGCTCCACCCTGCCCGGCCGGGCCGCAGGTCGCCATGGGAACGCGGCCCGCCCCTCGCGGCCTCGGCGCAGACAAAGGCCGCCCCTCCCTGCGGCGCGCGGCCAGTTCCCACGGCCCGCTGCTCCCCTCCCTCCTCGCTTTAGCTGAAGCTCCATTAACTCCGCACAAAACCTCAGTCACTTCGCCCGGCCGGGAAAGGTGTCCCCATCGCGGGGCCCCGAGGAAGCGGGGGTAGGGCCGGGGGCTGGGGGAGGGGACACCAGCTTCTTCGCCGCATCCCACGCTCCCTGCGCCCAGAGAGGGAACTGAGGCCCGCGCGCTGGGAGTGCGACCCGGCACCCTTCTTACTTTCGGGCTCTCTGCAGGACCCGGATCCGCCAGGCACAACTGTCCGTTTGCCTGGGACTGCGTTGACATGTTTTAGTTTGGTTATCAATATTTGAATATCAAGAGGTTTCTCACAAAAACTCAGATTTTTGTTTGTTTCAAGAAAGGGGAAGGTCGGGCACTCAGCCTGAGGTGGCACTCTCTTGGGAGGGGCAGCCGAGCGCCGCCCACCACACCCTCCCGCCCCGCTTCCCCAGGGTGCGGGTCGGGGGGGCTGACTCCCCGGAGATGCTCTGTCCCAACCCTGGTCACTCCTGCCCAGGGCTCCAGACAGATGTTGAAACAGGCCCAGCCCCTTCAGTGACAGCAGCCGGTGCAAACTGCACCTTCCAGGGGCAGAGAGGAAATGCCCCGTGGGGGGTGGAGTTCGCAGTTCGAAACCCCGCAGTACCTGGGAAAGTCAGAGTGGGCTTCCTGGAAGAGGTCACAGTTGAGGGGGCTACTTCAGAAGGAGGGAGGGTACCAGGCCCCAAAGAGGGCCCAGGTGGGGGAGAGTTTTCTAAGAGCCCAGCAGGCCAAGCCCCCTGGTGCCGCCGCTGTCCCTGGTCCTGAGGGCTGGTCTCCCGGCCCGGCCCGGCTGTTGCGCTTCCCCCAGGGTGCGGCTGGGCTCGGCCTTGGAGCCGCCGCTGCAGGAGGCCTCACCAGGCCGGGGAAGCTTTACCAGGAAGCGAACTACACGGCCAAGGCCGGATGGCCAAACGGGAAGGGAAACGAGGCCGACCCTGGGTCCAAGGCGCCGCCATCTGCCCACGGCGAAGGGGACCCTACCCAACCAAATGCCTAGCTTTTATTAGGGGCTATTTTCTATTCTGATAAATATATATGTAAATGTAAATATATATCTCTCCCATGGTTCGCCCTGGCTTCTCTGATTTAGAGGATTCTGCCTTCGTTCCAGGGGGATCGCTGGGGCAGGGGAGGGGTGCAGGGCTTGGATGGAGCGCGGAGAGAGGAGGCGTGCCCGCCTCCGAGCAGGCTGGAGGCGGGAGACGCAGGACCCAGAGCAGGCGGGTGGCGGCGTGCAGGCGTAGGCAGGTGGGCAGGGGTGGCGCCCTGGGTGCGGGCAGGGGAGGGTGCGGGGAGCCGAGCCCGGGAGGTGGCGGCGGCCGGGCCCGGGCGGTGCCGCGCCGAGGACAGATGCGGCGCGCTTGGGGGAGGCGCGCGGTCCCCGGGAGGAGGCCGCGGGAGGAGCGAGGAGCCGTTCCACCGCCGCCCCCCTCCCCGGGAAGGCCGCTTTCCGCCCGGCAGCCGCCCGGGGCCGGCAGGAAGCCGCGCGTCCGTCTGCGGGAACCCCCTCCCCGGCCCCGCCCCGCCCCGCCTCCCGCCGCCGGCTGGGGCTCCGCGGGGCGCGGGGCGCGAGGCGGGGCGCGCGCCGAGCTGCGGCCGCTCCGGACATGTCGGGCCCGCGCGCCGGCTTCTACCGGCAGGAGCTGAACAAGACGCTGTGGGAGGTGCCGCAGCGGCTGCAGGGGCTGCGCCCGGTGGGCTCGGGCGCCTACGGCTCAGTCTGGTAGGGGCGGGCTGGGGCGGGCTGGGGCGGGCTGGGGCGGGCTGGGGCGGGGCGGGGGTCTCCGCCAGCGCCCCTCCCCACCGTGCGGGGCTCCGACGCGGGGAGGGGCTCGCCCTGCCTCCGCCCCCGGGCCTTACGCGGATCCGAGGAATGAATGGGGGTTGGGGGCGCGAGGGAAACTTTCCTCCCGGAGCCTCTCCCTGGCCGGGGAAGGGGCGTCCTTCTGCCCCTCCAGCCCGGAGCGTCCGCCTCCGCGTCTGAATCTGCGGCGTCACAGTGGCGAAAGGGCCGGTCTCCCTGGCTCTGGATGTCTGAGCATGCATCTGGGGTTCCCCGGTCAAGGATCAGGCAGCCCTGGGCTCCGGTAGATACCCTCGCCCCAGGGTGGGTAGTTTTGCTTGAAAAAGAAGAGCCCTGCTTGGGGGTGAGGCGCCAAGACCCCTGCCTAGGAATGACCTCGAGCTCCTCCGTGGGTCCGGTACCCTCCCCCGTTTTCCAAGGGGTCTCAGACTCCGAATGGGCTCAGGCCTTGCCGGAGAAGCCTACCATCCCCCACAGTCTTTAGGGGGTCTACACCGCTCCCCATTTTTGCCCCAACCAATAGAGCCTACACTGCACGGGGACCTGGGGCCCAGACAGGAGGGAGGGCGGGGCCGGGGAGGCCTCTGGGCCCGGCTGCCGGGCGGGGCTTGCAGAGCGTCCTGCTTGGCGTTTCAGTGTTGACAGCGAGGCCAGTTGGGGGTGTGGATGTTGAGGGGTGCCCCCCAATTCAGAACCGGAGAGGTGCCAGGTGTCTGTGGGGCCATGGGTGTGGGCAGGCAGGCCCCCCGGGGGGAGAGTTGTTGCTCTAGGACGTAGCAGAAGATTCCAAGTGGGACTCCTCAGATCCCTCCCAAGGCCCGGCGCTGGAGCCTGGAGAAGGGGTTCGGGGTCCCCTGGGGCTCGAGTCTCACGCTGTCACTGGCCAGCCATCAGGAACCTCAGGCCACTCCAGCCGCCCCAGCCACAAGGCTCTGGCTTCCCCTCTAAGGCCTCAAGGGCAGGAGAGGGTGTGGGCCAGCGTGCGCGTGGCCCCTGAGGGATCTGACAGCCCTGGCTGGAAGCGGGGCCCAGGCAGGTGTCACGCCTGGGCTCCCTCCCTCCTTGGACGAGGCCGATGGCCTGCTGCCAGTCCCCACAGTCCTCTGCTGACCCTACAGACAGAAAACGGTCTGCTCCCCTCCCCTGTGAGGGGCGCTGCCCCCGACTCCCACCCCAGAGCGGCTTCCCTCCGTCACCGCCGGGCCCAGGAGCATCCCACGTGCTGCAGGCTGCGCGAGCATGGAGGGGTGGGGCGGCCACACCCGACAGCCGGCTGGAGGGAAGCCAGATCCTGGAGACAGCGGGGGAGCGGGAGGGGGCGCGCTGAGCAGCTGGGCATGGAGGCTGCGGCTCTGGACCTCCGGGGAGCGGGGCTGCAGGAGGGGAAATGCTCTGGGGGTCCAGACACCGCCCTCTGCTGGACATTTCCTGCTGTCTAGTTTCTCAGTGTCAAAGATAGGGCTGCAACACACACCTTTGGTCAGGTTCTCCTCCACATGTTGAATATTCCGGGGTTTTGGAGCTGGCTCTGGGGCCCCTCAGGGGGCTCCCAGACCCCCCTGGCCCACGGGGAGCTGGAGGACCATCTACTCTGGGAACACACTTCTGGCTGTTTCCTTGGGGTGGTATCTCCGCCCTGAGTCAGGAGAAATTCAGGTGGGCTCGGGAGGCTGGAAGTCAGGGGCTCAGTGGAAGGTGAGCTGCCTCTGGAGGAAGGAGCAAGACTCCAGGAGAGGGACTTCCCTGGTGGTCCAGTGGCTAAGATGCTGTCCTCCCAATGTGGGGAGGCCAGAGTTCAATCCCTGCTCAAGGGACTAGATCCCACATGCCTCAACTAGGACCTAGCACAGCCAAACAAATAAATATTAAAAAAAAAAAGAGAGAGAGAGAAGACCCCAGGAGGGAGGGGAGAGCCTGGGAGCGAGTCTGGTCCGATGCTCCTGCCGGTGGCCTTCTGGCCAGCGGGGAGCGCGGGACGGAGGCTGGGCCTCACACGTGGCCTTGCAGCTCGGCCTACGACACGCGGCTGCGCCAGAGGGTGGCGGTGAAGAAGCTGTCGCGGCCCTTCCAGTCTCTGATCCACGCGCGGAGGACCTACCGCGAGCTGCGGCTGCTCAAACACCTGAAGCACGAGAACGTGAGCCGGCCCGGCGGGCGGGGGCGGGGCGCGCGCAGGCAGCCGAGTTCTGACTCCCCGCGCCCCCAGGTCATCGGGCTGCTGGACGTGTTCACGCCGGCCACCTCCCTCGAGGACTTCAGCGAAGTGTGAGCGGCGGCGGCGGGGCGGGGGGTGCGGGGCGGCGGAGGGCGGGGCGGCGCGGCGGGGGCGCGAGGCTCATTCCCGGCCGCACCCAGGTACCTGGTGACCACGCTGATGGGCGCCGACCTGAACAACATCGTCAAGTGCCAGGCGCTGAGCGACGAGCACGTCCAGTTCCTCGTGTACCAGCTGCTGCGCGGGCTAAAGGTGGGCGCGGAGCGGGCGCGGGTGGGGGCGCGGAGGCCAGCGCCTGACGCCCCGCCGTCTCCCCCTCGCAGTACATCCACTCTGCCGGGATCATCCACCGGGTAGGTGCGGCGCGTGGCGGCGGGGGTCCTGCGCCCGGGACTCTGCCGGCCTCTCACCGCACCTGCCCGCCCCGCAGGACCTGAAGCCCAGCAACGTGGCCGTGAACGAGGACTGCGAGCTGCGGGTGAGCGGCCGGGGCAGGGGGTGGGAGGCGGCTGCCGGGAGGTGGAGACCCGCGGGGCTGAAGGCTGGGGTTGCCCTAGATCCTGGACTTTGGGCTGGCACGCCAGGCAGACGAGGAGATGACTGGCTACGTGGCAACGCGCTGGTACAGGGCCCCTGAGATCATGCTGAACTGGATGCACTACAACCAGACAGGTGACGGCAGCCCCACCGGGCGCGGCCCGCGGAGGGGGTAGGTGGGACCCAGAGGCCAGGGACCTTTGGGACAGGCCAGGCGTTCAAGACCAGACCTTCAGAAAGGCAGGGCACTGCGGGTTCTGGGCTGACCCTTGCGCTGGCCACAGTGCTGTCTTCGGGCCTGGATGTGACCGCGGGGCTGCTGGTCTGGCCCGGTCCATCCAGGGGCTGCTGGTCTGGCCCGGTGCATCCAGCCCCCGGCTCTCTGGGGCGGGACTTGTGGTGGGCAGACTGATGGCGACGCCTCCTCCTTCAGTGGACATCTGGTCCGTGGGCTGCATCATGGCTGAGCTGCTCCAGGGAAAGGCTCTCTTCCCCGGAAATGACTGTATCCTTGGTTCAGGTTGGGGAGGAGGGTTGGGTCTCCTGTTGCAGAGTGGGGGTCGAGGGAGGTGGGCTCTGGCCCTTTCTGGCCAGTCTTGCCTCCTCTGCCCCACACCATGCCACCTTGGGCTCACTGTCCCCAGCGGCAGGAGAGCAGGTTCTGGGCAGTGACCCAAGGTCTGGGGTCTGGGATCCCAGGGAGAGTCCATGCCTGGCTGTTGGACCTTTCCTGAGCCAGGCAGACATCGACCAGCTGAAGCGTATCATGGAGGTGGTGGGCACACCCAGCCCTGAGGTTCTAGCAAAGATATCCTCGGAACATGTGAGTTGTTGGTCACCAGCCCCTCTGCTGACCTGGTGGAAGGGGGACTGTGGGACTGGATGGGGCCCCATGGGGGGAACATGGGTCACAGTGGGACAGACCCCAAGGCGGGCACGGCCCCCTTCAGGGAGAAACAAGTGACCCGGGGAGACGCTCCTGGCATGAGGGACAGGGCGGGTGAAGCCTGGGGACCTGCAGCATCCTGGCCGCGGACCGTGGAGTGGCACCACACCTGGGCCTGCCGGCCTGTAGGGCCACGCGAGGTGCTGGAGCCCCCAGATCCAAGGGGGGAGGTCTTTGTTCCACGCATGCCCTTGCCCAGGCCTGTTGGAGAGAAAGTCCGGGGGCCTCTCCCATCAAGCCCCTGCCTGGCTTAGGGCTGGAGGGGGGCCCTGAATAGCCCCTCAGACCCTTCTGTGGGCACCTAGGCCCGGACCTACATCCAGTCCCTGCCCCCCATGCCCCAGAAGGACCTCAGGAGCATCTTCCGTGGAGCCAACCCCCTGGGTGAGGACGGGCCCGGGGCCTGGGTGGGGCTCCACGCTCAGCCCCAGGTGTGGAGCTGACCTGGCACCTCTGCCCCTGCAGCTGTGGACCTCCTGGGGAGGATGCTGGTGCTGGACAGTGACCAGAGGGTCAGCGCGGCCGAGGCCCTGGCCCATGCCTACTTCAGCCAGTATCACGACCCTGAGGACGAGCCCGAGGCTGAGCCCTACGACGAGAGCGTGGAGGCCAAGGAGCGCACGGTGGAGGAGTGGAAGGGTGGGGCCACGTCCCTCAAGGCTGGCACGGCCGTTCTCAGCGGGGGGCTCCCATTCCTCCGAGAGCGGTCTGGGTGGGGGGACATCTACCCCCCAACTACCTGGGCGGGGGGGGGGCAGCTGGGCTTGGGTGAGTCCACCGGAAACCTGGGGGCCACAGAGGGCGAGCCCAGGAAGGGGCCCGTGGGCAGAGGCTGCTCCCAGAGGGTAGGGGACCTGAGTGCACGCTTCCCCCTCTCTGCACAGAGCTCACCTACCAGGAAGTCCTCAGCTTCAAGCCCCCAGAGCCCCCGCAGCCGCTGGGCAGCCTGGATGTTGAGCAGTGATGGAATGCCGCCTGCCAGCCGCCCCGCTGGGACTCGAGAGGGGGCCTGAGGCCACCTGCCGCCAGCCCCGGCCTGCCAGGCCCCCAGGAGGGGCGCCTGCCTTGACGCCACCACAGCCAGTGGCACCCAGCCCTGGCCTGGGACCCCCGTCCTCACGCTGCTCCTGGGGAACCTGCATGCGTGTGGACGCCTGCACGGGCATGAGCCGCGGGTGTGGGAGCCCAGGCAGAGTGTCCTACACATCCTTGTCCTCCTGCCCCCTCCCGAGGTCCCCTTTAGGGCCTCCCTGGGGGGACCTGGTGCCAGAAGAGCTTTCCCTGGGGAGTGTGTGTGTTTCCAGACCTGGATCCCAGAGGGCTGGCTCTGGGGGGTAAGTACATTGGGGCTGGAGCCTCCCTGAGACAAAGGTCCGGAAGTGAGGGGCTCCCTTCAAAAGTGCTGAGGCTCAAAGGGTCTTCCGTGGGGGTGGTGGAGTGGGGCGGCTGCTGGGAGCCACGTGTCTGCCCATGCTATAAGCAGCAAGTCTGTCCTGGAATCCACACATCAGAGGAGACCCAGGAGTGTGTGTCTGAGGCCCCTGAGAGACGTGGTGTGACCAGCCGCAGGCCCAAGTGGGGGTGACTGTACCGTTGCCTCCCCTGCCTTCAGTCCTCGATGTGGGTGGGGCACGAGGCTTTGCTAAGAGCCTGCTGGGCGGCGTGCAAGGGGCTCAGGTGGCCATGGGCATCCCTGTGAGCAAATCCCCTCTTCCCTTGGACGCTGGAGCTGCAGCAGGTTTTGGAGGCACGGGGTCCCGGGCCCGCTGGGGGGCTGGCAGGCTTGGGGGGCTCCGGCCTCGGGGATGCGCCCATCAGTGTGGACATGGATCCTGGCCCCGAGCGGATGGAGAAACCTGTGCCCGCCCTACCTCTGCCTGCCCTCTGGTCCTGCTGCCGGGACCTGGGGTGCTCTAGTCTGTGGGTCTGCCCTTGTCCTCTGTCCTTCCAGAGTGGAGGGGACCCAGCGACCTCTGGGACAGGACCCTCCTCCAGATGTGTTGGGGGTGTGGGTCTGCTGTCAAGGGGTTTCCCTGCCAGGTGGTGACCTCTCACCCAGCAGGACCGACCAGGGAGGTCTGAGTGTCAAGTGCCTGCACAGGGTTTTGCAATAAAGGGGGTCCTGCCCCCCACTCAGCTTGTGTCTCAGGCTCCAGTTCCTGCTTCCCCTACTGCCTGCAGAGCAGGGCCGTGTCCCTTCGGCCCCTGAGGGCCAGCGGGATCTGAGGTGGACAGAACAGGGTGTCCACCCAGAATCAACCCGCTGCCCTCAGAGGTTCACTGGGCAGCGTCTGGTCCAGATCCAGACCTGCCCCTCACTCTGGTCAGGGAGGATGCAGGGTGGGGGAACAAAGGCCTGCCTTCCCCAGAGTCAGGGAGAAGCTTTCCTTTCTTTCCAGGTCAAGGAGGGCTGCCCACTGAGCGATCAGCCCCTGCTGCTCCCTGCAGCTCAGGCTGGGAAGGCCCAGGCCTCACTGGGGACCAGGCAAGGTGTCCCTAGTCTGGGGACATTCCGTGCCTTTGCCCTGGGCCTTGGGAGGGTTGTGGGGATCATCTGGGAGCTGGGCCTGCAGAGAGGCCTGGTCAGTGTGGCTACTTGGCCTCAGGTCCCGGAGGACCCCCGGTGACCAGGCTGGGCCAAGTCCTGTGGGATGGGGCGGGGCAGGAGCAGCAGAACCCTTCTGGAGCCCTGCCCCTCAATGCAGGGAGTAAGGGGGCCAGCTGCGGGCTTCCTGGAGGAGGCAGGTGGGGTACCACAGGGCATGAGGGGCACGGGCAAAGGTGACTGTGGCTCCAGGGACCCCAGATTACCGCCACGGACCAGCCTGCAGCTCCTGAGTGCCGGCTCGCCGCGGTGGACCAGGTGTAAAGCTGCTCAGGCCGGCGAGCTGCAGGGCTGTTGATCCATGGTGCAGGGCGCAGAAGGTGGCTGGGGACCCCGGGGATCTTGTTACCCCGCTGTGTCTCAGGCCTGGGTCACTGGGCTGGGGAGGGTATGGAGGGGGCTCTGTCCTCCAGGGGTGTCTGGTCCAGGATGGGGGCCAGGTGCATCAAATGATAATGCCCCCCATCTAAAGGTAAGTGGGCACCCCTTCACTTGGGGGTGAGACGTACCTTCCTGGGGAGAGTGAGCCGCTCTGGCTGTGTTTTGAAGCGTAGATCTGAGGGCCTGGGCTGGACAGGGGCGGGACCCGCAGAGCAGCCTGCACATCTCTGGGCAGTCTCCGGACCGGGGTGGTGGGCGTGCAGGACCACTCTCTCTGCTCCAGCTTGGTAGGCAGCCTGAGTTTGGGAGAGGGAATCAACTTCTTCACAGGGAAATGGGGATAGAGGCAAGACAGGGGTGGACCCGGTGCTGGGGGTGGGAGGGTCAGCCAGGGTGAAGGGGCATCCTGGGGTGGGCAGCTGGCGCTGCAGGGCTCAGGTCAGGTGCCTCAGGGTGGGAGTCTCTGGTGCGGGGAGGAAGTCGGCAGGACTGGACGGTGACTTGGGGCTGGGGGCAGAAGCTGAGAAGCTCAGAAGGCCAGGATGGGCCAGCGCCCCGGGGCGCGGCGGGGAAGGAGGACACCGGAGCCCCACGGGCTTCCCACGGAGACCCCGTGCGCTCGGTCCGGGAGTTCAGCCCGAGGGCGGAGCGCGGAGGCAGGCCGGGCCGGGTGCCGCGTCGGCTCCGGGCTGGAGCTGCCCTGCGCGGCGGCGCTCCCCTCCCCCCGCCTCCGGCCTCCCGGGCGGCGCCGCCTCAGGTTTCCGGAGGGGCCGCAGGGCCGCGGCGCGGGGGGGCGGGGGCCGTCACGTGCGCCCGGCCCCGGGGCCGGTTGGTCCTCCCGCAGGGGAGGGGCCGCGCGCGGCCGAGGCCGGGGCTGGGGTCGGAGCTCCGGACGGGACAGCCGGGAGCCGGGTACCCCGGCGGCGGCGGCGGCGGCGGCGGCGCGAAGTCGGCTCTGCCCGCGCGGCGGCCTGGGGTGCGCGTCGGGTCCCCTCGTGGATTCCGGGTCCCCTGCCCTCGAGGCGCGGTGTCCGCGGCGGGGGCGGTGCCCGGCCAGCCATGAGCTCTCCGTCGCCCGCCCGTAAGGGCTTTTATCGCCAGGAGGTGACCAAGACGGCCTGGGAGGTGCGCGTCGTGTACCAGGATCTGCAGCCCGTGGGCTCGGGCGCCTATGGCGCCGTGTGGTGAGCGCAGGCCGGGCGGGGCGGCTGGGGGTGGGGTGTCCTGGCCCCTCGCTGAGCTGTGCGCCCCGCAGCTCGGCGGTGGACAGCCGCACGGGCACCAAGGTGGCCATCAAGAAGCTGTACCGGCCCTTTCAGTCTGAGCTGTTCGCCAAGCGCGCCTACCGCGAGCTGCGCCTGCTGAAGCACATGCGCCACGAGAATGTGAGTCGAGCCGCCTGGACCCGCGGCCGCCCCACTCCGCTCACCCCGCGCCGTCCCCCAGATACCGCCCCGGAGACCCCTGGGCTGCTCCTCGGGGTGGCCGGTCGGAGGCCATGGGTCAGCCCGTGTCCCCGAGCGTGCGAGTCGAGAGGGCGGCTTCCCCAGGTCTCGTCCCCTCTGCCTGGGCCAGTCCCGGAAGGGACTTAGCCCTGGCCCCTTCCCGCGGCTGCCTCTGGCTCTCCGGCCCGGGGCCTGCTCACGGATGACGCAGGCCGAGGGGCTCCTGCGGGTCTCACTCCAAACCTTGACTTGAGCCCCAGGGACCTCAGGGGGGAGGAGGGGTTTTCCAGCCCCTCTCCTGACCCCAGTCTGCCTCCTGAGCCCCAGCCCTGGGACTGGGGCGGCTGGGAACGTGGAGGAAGGCAGAGTTGGAGTTGTCAGCTCCTTCAGAGCCCCCGGGTCTCTGATGGTGAAGGGGTTCAATGAGCCGTGTGTGGAGGACACTGGGCACTGGCAGGCACACAGACCCTTCTTGTGACGCCCACCCCCACAACTGAGGAAGGGTGGGCCCCCACCAGGAAGGGGTCTCCTCTGTCTCCCGACCTGCCCACAGGAGGCCCCAGGAGGCTGCCCCAAGCCTCTCCCTGCACAGTGCGGGCCACGGAGGGCCCTTCCCTTCTTCCGTGAGGTTCCTCCTGTGATCCTGAAAGCTGCCTGCTTCCCCACCCGCAAGCCACTCCTGCCCAGTCTGAGAGTCATCTGGGTGCCCAGACCCTGGCCAGTCATGGCGGGCTGGCGCCTCCTGGTCCCCATGTCCACCAGAAAACTCCCCTCAGCTCCAGGGCCCACCCACTCAGCACCACGGGTGGGTCCTGCTCTCATTCCCAGGTGGAATCCCTTCGCGGTGGACACCAGCCCAGCCCCGGCTTTGCTACCTGCAGGCCACACCTGCTCACATGCGGGACTCGTCCCCATGAGGACCGACCCCTCTGCCAGAGCCTTCCTCCAGTCCCCTCCCTCCCAGTCCGCACTCCCACCCTCGCCCCGGCCTGTCCGCGCTCTCTCTGGGATTCTGCTCAGTGGCCTCCCGTCCCTGTCCTTGCTCGGGCCTGCTTGGGGCCTCCCCACTGCTGCTGGTCTCTGCCTTCCCGCAGGCCTCCTGACCCACAGCAGCTGCCCCCCTTAGCTGGAAGGCTCTGCCTTTCATGACCCCTTGTTCCTGAGATGAAACGGTCTCCGAGAGGCTGAGGCATGCCCCAGTCCTGCCCATTCTGTGCCCACTTCCGCCCATTCACCCCAGCCCCCCACCCCCAGCACCGGGCTCTCTGTGCAAGGCAGAGGCCCGGAAGTTTCCATCAACCTGTCACGCCTCCCCTGAACCTCCGGGATTCTTGCTGAAACCCCCTCCTGACGCTTCTCCTGCCTCTGGCCCCTCTCTGGGTGTCCCCGCCTCCCTCACCCATGTCCTGGCCCTGGTGGCTGTGGTGGTCACCAAGCTGTCCCTCCGCCTCGTGTCCACGCCCACCTCAGTCCACTCTGTCCCCGCACCGCAGCCCGGGCTGCACCCAGCAGCATGCCCGTCTAAACCCCCCGCGGCAGCTCCTCGGGTCAGGGCAGCCTTTGCCTGGTGCCGCGGGCCCGCTGGGTTTCCTCGACTTCTCCTTGGCGGCTCCCTGGCCTGGTTCTTGGCCACCTGGCCTCTCTCCCACGTTCCTCAAGTGCTCCGAGCTCTCTGTCTCCTGCCCCCGCCCCCGTTCATACAGCCTCTGCCAGGCCTGCCCCTGCCAGCATGCCCACCTGTCCCTCCAGCCGCTTGGATGTGCAGGCTTCACGGGGTCCCTGGAGGCCCAGGTGCCCGTTGTCACACTGCCCGTGTGCTGTCACCCCCCAAGCACAGGCCTGCAGGGCTGTGGGTTTGGTCTTAGTGCCATCTGCCTGGATCTCTCTGGCAGAGGCGTGGTCCCTGCTAGAGGCTGGCTGTCCCCACGCTGGTCCTGGGTCTTCAGTAGGGACAGGAAGTGGGGGGAGGACGGGCCAAGGGCTGAGCTCCTTGGATGGCTGGGGGCTGACCCGAACTTGAGGCTGCCCTTCCCCCAGAGGATACCGGCAGTCTCCACCCAGAAATAGCCTTTGTCTGTGGGCACGTGTGCCAGAGCAAGGTAGAGCTGCCCGTGGGCAGAGCTGGGCCCGTGGGCAGCTGCATGGGGCTCTCCTGCCGAGAGCAGTGGGTGCCCGAGCCTCCACCCACCCGGCACTTGGCCTCCTCCCCAGGTGATTGGGCTGCTGGACGTGTTCACGCCCGATGAGACGCTGGGTGACTTCACAGACTTGTGAGTGCCAGCCCGGGTCTGGCCGGGTGGGGAGCTGGTATTGGGTGGCTCCTGGGTGTCAACTTCAGGTTTGGGGTTGGCCGGGGGCCCCTTGAGGCGGGCCTCGCCTTGCAGCCTGGCCAGGGATCGGTGCCCCCTGCCACGCGCCCCTGGTGCTGTGGGGTGGGCCTGGGTCCCCTCCTCCAGCGCCAGAGGTGTGAGTCTTGGCCCCGAGGGCTGTCAGCGGTCCCGTGCTCCGGGACGCTGGCCCTAGGCTGTGCCTGTAATTGGAGCTGCTGACCTTTGCTGCAGGAGGGGAGGGGCGCAGGGGGCCCAGTGCTGACTGTTCTGCGACGCCGCGTGACGGCCCGGGTGGCTACCCCTGGACTCATGCTCCTCTCGGCTAGGAGCCCGGGGCCCGGCCTGGCCAGGGTGGGGAGACTGGCTTCTCCCCGCCGACCTCGCGCAGGTCAAGGACACACACACACTGGCCTGGCGTCCTGGTGGGGTGCTCAGGGTGTCTCCCCGTCTCCCGCCCCATCCAGCCTGCCCCCCGACACGGATGCCCTGCGTCTACCCTTGTCCAGCGGCACCTCTCTCCTTTCTCTCGCTCCCTCTCCTGCCTCGCACCTCGGTGTCCCTGGTCACCCTTCGGAAACGCCAAAGCACAGTTCTCACCTGCCTGGCATCACGGGGCCCGCAGGGTGGGGCCCGGGGCAGAGCCGTGGGAGGTGGGGACCACGTGCCGCGGGGTGACGGGGTCCCTTGTGACCCCGAGTGTCTGTGCCCCGTCGTGCCCCACAGTTACCTGGTGATGCCATTCATGGGCACCGACCTGGGGAAGCTCATGAAGCACGAGAAGCTGAGTGAGGACCGTGTGCAGTTCCTCGTCTACCAGATGCTCAAGGGGCTGAAGGTGGGGACGCGGGGGGCCGCTGGGCTGGGAGGAGCCCCGGGCGCGGCCGGGACCCGGGCTCCTGTGAGCTGGCCACCGCTGACCGCGCTCTGTCCCCACAGTACATCCACGCTGCTGGCGTCATCCACAGGGTGAGTCCTGGCCCGGGGGGGCGCCTCTCTTGGCTGTGGGTGCAAGGGGCTCCGTCCTAGAGCCGCCAGTCCCACCCCTGAGGGGGCACTCCGTCTGCACACAGGCCGGGGCGGGTACCCCCACCCATCCTGGAAGGGCTGTGGGGAGGCTGGCCGTGCCCCCCCGTTCAGGCGCTGCTCAGGCCTTGGCCTTGGCCCCTGCTGGGTGGCAGTATGCAGCCACCTTCCCTCTGTCCCCAGGACCTGAAGCCTGGCAACCTGGCTGTGAACGAGGACTGTGAACTGAAGGTGTGTGGGGCTGGGCGCTCGGGGCCTCCCCTGAACCCGCCTGTTTGCCTGCTGGGCCCCCTGCTCTCGGGCCCGGAGGTGGGCTGGCCCAGGCCCATGCGGACAGACCAGACCCCAGCCATGCAGGCCCCCGTGGCCGGGGGTCCTAGGGAGGCACTTGGTGGCGTGGCCTGGGACACGTGCCCATACCTGCTTGAGGAGAAGCGGGGCAGAGGAAGGTCTGCGCAGAGATACTGGCCGGGGCCGGGGTGTCCGCAGGGGTGGAGTGTGGGGGAGGAGACCCCTGGGGGGCCTGTTTCTGAGGGTTGGGGGCAGGCGCGGCCTGTTGGGCTGGGTGCCCTGGCTGTGAGGGGGCCCTGCAGGCAGGGTTAGGGGTACGTGGCCGAGACCTCAGCCCCAGAGGGTTGGCCCAAGGCCCCAGTGTGCCCGGGCTCCTTGAGGTCTTCTGGACCACAGTCGGCCCGCCCACTCCCCAGGGACCGCTTTGCCCCCTACCCCCTCTGACTCTGGCTGTAGATCCTGGACTTTGGCCTGGCCCGGCAGGCAGACAGCGAGATGACTGGCTACGTGGTGACCCGGTGGTACCGGGCGCCCGAGGTCATCTTGAACTGGATGCACTACACGCAGACGGGTGAGGAGCTGCCCGCCCGCGCCCTGCTCCACGGGGCTCCGTGGCGGCTGCTCTGTGGGGAGGCTCCCAGCTGGGCGGGGGGCTGGGCAGGCGGTGGCAGGCCAGATGGCTCTGGTGCCCATGACCCCTCCGCTGCCCCCACCCCCGTCCGTGTCTCCCCTTCCCCAGTCTGTGTGTGCCCCCCTCCCCAGCCCGCAGAGCCCTGACGCAGGGGCTTCTGTCTCAGTGGACATCTGGTCCGTGGGCTGCATCATGGCCGAGATGATCACAGGGAAGACACTCTTCAAAGGCAACGACCGTATCCTACACTGAGGGCCAGGCTGGGGCTCAGCCTGCACCTGCGGCTGGGGCTGGGGGGCTTACCCTGCACCCGGGGGGCACTTGCCGGGAGCAGGTGGGTGGGCGAGCCCCGCTCTCTGGCCTGCTCTGTGTTCCTGACCTCGGCCAAGACCTGGACCAGCTGAAGGAGATCATGAAGGTGACCGGGACGCCTCCCGCGGAGTTTGTGCAGAAGCTGCAAAGTGACGAGGTCAGCTGGGAGCCGGGTGGGGGCTGGGGACGGGCCTGGGACTGGCCCCTCACGCTCTGTTCCCGCGCAGGCTAAGAACTACATGAAGGGCCTCCCTGAACTGGAGAAGAAGGATTTTGCCTCTGTCCTGACCAACGCGAGCCCCCTGGGTAGGTGGCACTGGGGTGGGCGTGGCTCCAGGGCCTGGGACTCTGCCCTCGGCTGGCCTGACCTGCTCTGCCCGCAGCCGTGAACCTCCTGGAGAAAATGCTGGTGCTGGACGCGGAGCGGCGGGTGACGGCGGCCGAGGCGCTGGCCCACCCCTACTTCGAGTCGCTGCACGACACGGAGGATGAGCCCCAGGCCCAAAAGTACGACGAGTCCTTTGATGATGTGGACCGCACACTGGATGAGTGGAAGCGTGAGTGGGGGCCCTGGGCCAGCTGTGCGGGTGGCCGGGCTCAGGGTCCTGGGTCCCCCCTCTCTGGGATGCAGGTTCAGCGAGGAACACAGCAGGAGGTCAGAGGGCAGCTGGGCTGCCCGGCCAAATCGGCCCAGGCACTTGGTCTATCCCAGTGCCCAGAGTGGCCAGCGTGCCCGTCCACATCTAAGCCAGGGCCTGGGCTGCCCCAGAGCCCCTCAGAACCCCTCCCTCAGGCCTCTGCTCATGCTTCTTGAATCTCCTGGCCTTTTTGCCCCTTTCAGGACCCCTCCTGCCTGGACAGCCACACATCACCCTCGTCCTCCCGGGAGGGTCAGGTCTGTGCCCGGCAGGCCGTATGCCCTCCACTTCCTCAGCACCCCTGGCCCATCCCCTCCAGCTCCCTGAGCACCCCCCACCTGTGGTCTGCATCTCCAGGCTTTGCGTCGGCTGTCCCCTTAGACCAAGGGCCCTGCTGGTCTCTGAGGGCTGCTCAGCCTAAGGCTTGGCTCAGGGACGCCTGCCTGGTCCCCGGGCCCCCCCACGCCAGGTCCCTGACGCCCCACGCTGGCACGGGCCTCATCCAGCACGTGGTCTCTCTGCGGCTTTGGGCCCCCTGGAGGGAGCCGGGACCCGGCTGAGGGCAGCATAGGGCCGCTGGAGCTGTGGGCCTGGTGGCTACCGTCCGAGACCCTGTCCCGGCCGAGCCTCAGGCCAGAGCTGTGGTCCTGGATGCGGAGGGTTTGGCAGGGCCAGACAGCTGTGCTGCTCACACCAAGCTGCTTAGGGTCACTGGGTTCTCAGTGCCACCAGCAGGGACACCACTCTTGTCTGTGCTGGGTTTTATGCTTGTAAGTTTTCTGTTGCTAAAAATAGACAAGAAAACCAAAAACCACGGGCCACAGGATCCTGTCTGTGGTTCCCTCCTCAAAGTGTAATAAGAGCTTTTGCTTTTACTACAGACCATGTGTGCGGTTAAGCCCCTGGTCAGGAATTCAAGCTCATCACTTCCTGTCTCCCTGGGAAAGGCCAGCCTTCCAGCAAGGGCTTCTCCACACAGACCTTCCCCGTGTGGCCTGGCCCCTCCCTGCATGAGGGTCAGGCAGAGGGCCTGGGAGGCACCCCACGGGGTGGGCACACAACTGTGCCGCTCGCTGGGCAAACCACACAGATCACATGCTGTCGAGGCACGGTCTTCTGAACGGGGCTCCGGGAGCCCCAGTGGCCCCCCAGATGGGCGATCTCCCGGCCCAGTGAGTGTGGGCACGCTGGGGGAGGCGGAGCAGCGCCTCCTCCCTTGGGACCGCCTGCTCTGGGCATGGTGCGGGGAACATGGGGACCGGTGAGGAAGCCTGAGATGCAGGTGGTCAGTGGGAATTTCACACTTGTTTGAGGCTTCATAGATGTTTTGGATTCAGAAGCTGGAATGCCCAGGTGGGACCCTGAGTAGCTCCACTCAAGCGAACACATTGCTTTATGTTCCTGCAACATCCTCTGTTCACTGAGGCAGGCTGTGGGGCCAAAGCCACTCTAGGGGCTGTGGGTGCGGGCTACAGGAGTCCCATCAGGGTGGACAATCCCTGTGGATGCACATGTGGGACAAAGGAGCTGCTCCCCTTGGTGCCTAAGCCCTAGCAGTGATTTCTGACTGTAATTTAGGGGGGCAGTGAGCCCCTAGGTCAGTGACCTGTGCTCTGGGCCCAGGAGTTTTCCTCATCCCCACCCCGAGTAGAATCTCAGGAATTATCCCTGGTCCGGGCAAGCACTTCATCTTGGTCTCTGGCATTGATCCTTGGTGTGCACCGTGGAGCTGTCTGATGGGTGGTGGGCTCCTTCTCCCGTGACTCTGTCCTTCTGGCCCCAGGTGTCACATATAAAGAGGTGCTCAGCTTCAAGCCTCCCCGGCAGCTGGGGGCCAAGGTCTCCAAGGAGACAGCCTTGTGAAGACTCCTGGGCCCTGGCTGGGGCTCCACCTGGACGGGAGAGCCTGTCTGCCACTGTGACCTTGGCTGGGTCTGGAGTCTCGGGAGTCCCGTTGCTCCACGGAACCTCTCTTGGAAGCCTGTTCCTCTGCTCACAGACCCCATCTCAGCCTAACCTTGGAGGAGCACCTGGACTTTCTGGACAGGATGCCCACCTGACCTGGGGCTGGGCTCCGACCCTGCCAGCATCAGTCCCTGCCCCCAGGATGCACCAGAAGCTTCAGAACCAGTAGGGTGGGACGGGGTTTGGGGTCAAGGCCTGGCCTCTGACCCTGCCTTCTCTGAACTGTGCTGAGAAGGAAGGACAGGGTGCCAACTCAGGGATGCGTCTCCGGGGGGCGTTCGTGTGGACGCTTCTTCACCCCCAGCCTGGAATGTACATTGGCCACACGGTGTGGCCCCTCTGTGGCCCCTCGGCTGGAGGAAATAAACCCTTTGTAGGTCCCACTCTGCTTCGCTTCCTCATTCCTGGGCTGGAGCTCCACCTTTAGGTTTTTGTTTGGGGTAAGGAGGCTGGTCTGGGAGTTTCTCCCCATCCTGAGCCATTGGGCCTGGGCAACCCTTCCCTCCCAGGCCACGGAGCTGACCCCCGAACCCGTGTCAGTGAGCCCCGAGCCTGGAGCCCCGGAGTCAGGGCTCAGCCCCGCCCTTCTTGTGGGGTGGTGGTTGTGTAGTCAGTTGCTCCGCCCTGTCCGGCTCCGCGACCCCGTGGACTGTAGCCCGCCAGGCTCCTCTGTCCATGGGATTCTCCAGGCAAGAATACTGGAGTGGGTTGCCGTTTCCTTCCTCTAAGCTTAGACCCGGGAGCCAGATGCAGGGCAGGGCCTGACGGGGGAGACGGGGGGTCAAGGTCCAATTCAGGTGTCAACTCTGGGGTCCCCGCACTCTCCAAGGCCAGGTTCTTGGGGCAGCAGGGTCACGCAAGACGCTCGCGGCTTCTCAGGGGCCTCTGAGCCTCCTGCGCGGTAGCAGAGGGTGGTTTCTGTGCTCCTCTTGCTGTCGCAGGCCCGGCCATCCCCCGCCGCCGCTGGCGAGCCCGCGGAGCCCTCTGCTGGCCGTTGCAGAGGACTTGCCGCTGGATCCGGGCCGCCCTGTGGCTCCTCCCGACTGTTTCCCTAGGCAGGAGCGCGCAAGGCGGGATCAGCCCGTCTTCCCTCTCCCGGCCTCGCGCACAGCTGGTGCAGCCGAATATTCAGTCAAGACAACTTGCCACGGTGGATACGGCCGCCTCCTCTCAGCCTAGGGCCCGCCCGCGCCCGTGACGCAAGCGTTCGGCCATCTCGGCGGGGCGGCGGCCGCGGGCCACGCCTCGGCGACCACGGGCGCGGGACGGCCCATCCGCGCGCCGCTTCCGAGCTGCTCTGATTGGCTCGGGGGCGGGCTCGCCTTCGCCAGCCCCGCGGCGGCCAGGCGCCCACGCAGCAGGCACCCCGGCCCGCACGGGGGCGTTTCTAGCGAGGCTGCGGGCCGCGGGCGGCGGGGCAGTGCCAGGGCCTCCCTCTACAGCTGTCCCGCCGTGGGGGTCGTCCCCGTACGGCTGGGGCGACCGAGGACCGGAGTGAGCACGCCCGCCCAGGGCCCCCGCCCCGCCTCCAGGTCTCCCGCCTCGGAGACGCCGCCCTCGCAGGCCGAGCTATCTCGCCCCTACCCGAGACCGCCTCTGAAAGTCTGCCCTCCAGGCCCAGGCCCGCCTCCACGGGCTCAGTCCCCCGAAGCCCTCGGTTTGAGGCCGGGGGCTCCGTTTCCTCCTGTCTCTGGCCCTCGCGTTCATTCACACTCACCCCTCCCTCGCCCGGACCCCCTCTGTTGGCCTCCTCCCTCGCTTTCCCCACGCTGTGCCGCTTCTGTCCGGCTTCTCAGCCACAGCCCTGACCCCCCCGAGTCCCCTGCTTTTCGGCCGGGGGTCTTCCTGGAGCTTCAATCGGACGCTTCTTGCGCCTCGGGGGGCAGCACTGCGCTGCAGCCCCGGCCGGCCTGAGTCCCGGCCACCATCCCGGGGCGAGGCTGTCTCATCGCCTCGCTCCCGCGGACACTCAGCTTCGCGCTCCTTTCCTTCTCCCTGAGCCCTCGCTGCGGGGCCTTGGGCAGCGCGGGGCGGCGCGATGGGCAACCACTGTGTCTGAGCCGCGGTGCGCCGCATCTGGGCAGGCCTGGAGGAGACCCGGAGCGGGGGGCACGGACCCACGTGGCGCCGCCGCGGCAGCCCGCAGGAGCTTGGGCACACTGGCCGTGCTGCGGGGGGAAGGGAGGCGCGCAGAGCCCGAAGGCCTCAGTCCTGGGTCCGCCCTGCTGCATCGGGGCGGGGACTGGGGCAGCCGGAGGCGGGCGCAGGCCAGGCCCGCGTGGGACGAGACGGAAGCCAGGCCTCCAGAGGTACCCGGGCGACCCCGGCCTGGCTCTGTCGCCAGCTGGGGCTGGGGCTGGGGCTGGGGCCTCCTTCCAGTCTGGGTTTCCTGAGATCCAGCCGAGGCTCCGGTGGCACCCCTGGCTGCTCCCTGGGGTGGCCACAAGGGGCGGGCAGCGCACTGACCTGCCTGTGAGTGGGAGCATTGGGTCCTGCCCGCCCTGAGTGGCCCACAGTGACCGCGGGCAGACCATGGGGACTGCACTTGTGTACCACGAGGACATGACAGCCTCCCGGCTGCTCTGGGACGAGTAAGTGGGACCTGGCAGGGGAGAGGCGGGGAATGAAGACAGAGGCTCCGGACACCGACCTCTCTGTCCATTCAGCCCTGAGTGTGAGATTGAGTGTCCTGAGCGCCTGACCACTGCCCTGGAGTGCCTGCAGCAGCATGGTCTGGAGCAAAGGTGTCTGCGGCTGGCAGCCCGCGAGGCCTCGGAGGTGGAGCTGGGCCTGGTGCACAGGTCAGATGCGGGGGGCGGGCCATGGCCCTGGAAGGCTGGGCCTGCCCCAACCAGCCAGTTTTGGCACAGAGCCTCCCCCCAAGCCTCAGTTTCCCCATTGTGGGGGTAGGCGAGGGAGCAATGAGGCGGGCACTCCCTCTACCTGCTCCTCCTGGCGACCCTGCCTTGCTTGCCTGCCTCTTTGCAGCCCCGAGTACGTGGCCCTGTTGCGGGGGACCCAGGCCTTGGGCACCAGGGAACTCCAGGCTCTGTCCAAGCAGTACGATGCCGTCTGCCTCCATCCGGTGCGTGCCTTGGCTAACCCACCCACCCAGTCACACATCCGGTACTTGTGCCTGTTCATGGCCAATGCTGCCGTGTACCATGCCCTGTTGGCTGCCACTGCAGGCGCCCGGGACTGGCCTGGCCAGTTCTGCTTACTGCATGGTGCCTTGTAACCTGGCACAGGCCTTGGTAGAGCCTGTGAGGGGTGGGGGCCAGGGGCTGACCTGGACCCTCACCCCCGCAGAGTACCTTCCACTGCGCCCGGCTGGCCGTGGGGGCTGCGCTGGAGCTGGTGGACGCAGTGTTGACGGGAGCTGTGCACAACGGGCTCGCTCTGGTGAGGTGAGTGCGGGCCTCCCCCCGACCTGCGGGGGGCACCTGAAGGCACGATAACCCTGACCCGCCCCCATGCTCACCCCCAGGCCTCCTGGGCACCACAGCCAGAGGGCTACTGCCAACGGATTCTGCGTGTTCAACAACGTAGCCATAGCAGCCAAACATGCCCAGCAGAAGCACGGGCTGCACAGGTTTGTGCCAGTCTGGCTGCAGGGTAAGGCCCAGGCCAGACGGGAAGCGGGTGGACGGAGGGACCCCTTCCCCTCCTGGGCCTGGCTCCTGGCCAGGAGTGGGAGGCCCGGCCCCTCAGCGACCCCAGAACTGTCTGTCCCAGGATCCTCATCGTTGACTGGGATGTCCATCATGGTCAGGGCATCCAGTATATCTTCGAGGATGACCCCAGGTAAGCGGGGGGGGGGGCCTCCCTGCTACCCCACTTTTCAGGATGAGCAAAGCCTGAGAGGGGAGACATGGCTGTGTGCTCGGCAGCTGGGGGTGGGGATCAGGGTTCTGTCAGGAGCCCTGAGGCTGAGGGGACGTGACCTCTGACCCTGGCTGGCTGTTGCAGCGTCCTTTACTTCTCCTGGCACCGCTACGAGCACGGGCACTTCTGGCCGTGTCTGCGGGAATCAGATGCAGACGCTGTCGGACGGGGGCGGGGCCTCGGCTTCACTGTCAACCTGCCCTGGAACCAGGTACTGGCCCCCCACCGGACCCCCCCGAGCCCCTTACCCAGTCTACATTCCCCCTAACCCGTGTGTAGCCCAGGGTGTCCAGCCAGAACCACCCCCAGAAGCTGGGCCTGGGGTTGAAGACCCTGCAGTCCTCCCTGGCAGGGCCGCTCTGACGTCCCTTGGCTGCAGGTCGGAATGGGAAATGCTGACTACGTGGCTGCCTTCCTGCACGTGCTGCTGCCCTTGGCCTTTGAGGTGACTCTGAGGGGGGGGTGGAGGCAGGAGGGGAGGGGGATTCAGTGCCCAGAGCTACCCCCTCCCCACCAGAGTGGAACAGGACTCTTGGGGGTTAGGAGGATCTCTCTGGAGGGGCCTCTTCTCTGCCTCTGTTCCAGCTGCTTTTCTGCCTCTTCCCACTGGGCTCTGTCTGCAGTTTGACCCTGAGCTTGTCCTAGTCTCCGCAGGATTCGACTCAGCCATCGGTGATCCCGAGGTGAGGGCCTGGCCGGGCTGCGGAGGGGTTCTGGGGGCCTGGGCCAGGCCCTCCTCACTCCCGGCTCTGCCTGCAGGGGCAGATGCTGGCCACGCCGGAGTGCTTCGCCCACCTCACGCGGCTGCTGCAGGTGCTGGCTGGCGGCCGGGTCTGCGCCGTGCTGGAGGTGACTGTGGCGAGGGGGAGGGCGCCCGGGCCGGAGGCTGGGGTACCGTTGGAGGCAGCTGCCGTGTGGGGCGGGGCGTCCTGCCTGGGGCCCTGACCGCCCTGCCCCGTTGGGTCTCTGCTTCCTCCTCCTCCCAGGGTGGCTACCACCTGGAGTCCCTCTCCCAGTCCGTGTGCATGACGGTGCGAGCGCTGCTGGGCGACCCTGCCCTGCCCTTGTCAGGGCCCATGGAGCCCCACGGCAGGTGCGGGGGCGGGAGGAGGGACGGTGGGAAAGGCCGGGGATGGGGGCCGGGCCTCAGTGATCCTGCTTCTCCTCGCAGTGCCCTGGAGTCCATCCAGCGTGTGCGGGCAGCCCAGGCCCCTCACTGGGTGAGCCTCCAGCAACAAGGTCAGCCTGACTTGGGTCGGCAGGTGGGATGGTGCCTCAGGCTCCCATCGGTGGCCGTGGCTCTGGACCACCCTGTACCCCTAGGTGCTGCCCTCGTACTGAGCCCCGGCACCCCCTGCCCAGAGGGGCGGCCCTCGCTGCTGCTGCCGGGGGAGCCCGAATTCAAGGCAGCGGAGACCCAGGCTGCTGCTGCTCTGAGCTCCCTGCTGGAGCAGCTGCGCCTCCACCCCACACCCCCTGTCTGCATGGCTGTTGCCCTGGCTGCGCCAGACACAGGCCTGGCCCTGCTTCCTGGTGTTCTCTGTGAGGAGGGGTCACTGCCGCAGGAGCAGGCGCAGGCCTGGGCCAGGTGGGCAGGGCAGGCCTGGGGTGAAGGACCGGGTCGTGTCTGCACCTGTGTCTGTGTGATTCATCTGAGGTCTGCATGTCACGCCGTCTCCTTGTGTCCCCCTGGTTTGTCTACCACAGGCCACATGAGGCCCTGGCCCAGGACGAGGCCCTCACTGCACTCGGGAAGGTCCTGTACCTCTTGGACAGGATCCTGGATGGGCAGGTGGGAGCAACTTGGAGTCAGGGCAGGGTTGGGTGGTACAGAACCATGTGGACGTGAGTGTTGCTTTGTGCCAAGGATCATTCCCAGGACAGCCCTCAGGGACAGAGTTCAGGAGCACCCCTCAGTTCCCTCAGAGAAATTCTCTTGGCAGAGAGGTAAAGGGGAGGACTTGTAGTTTTAAGCCTCTCGTTTTCAGGAGTGAAGCAGTTGAAGCAATTTGACCTCAGATTGCACAGATGATACCATGTAGCCAGGGGCAAATAAGGGACAGATGGGTATGTTTACCCGGCGTGGGAGTTGCCCTTTACACCTGTTACCCACCCCACAGGTGAGCAGTGGCATGGCAGCCACCCCAGCCCCTGCTGCAGCTGCCACCCTGGACGTGGCCATTCGGTATGGCCTGTCCCATGGAGCCCAGAGGTAAGCCTCTCCTGGCTGGTCTGAGGCTCCGAGGCAGGGCTTGTGGGCTGGCCGCGAGGGAAGGGCTCTGGGAATGGGCTCCAGCTGGGGTGAGTGCAGCTCATCTGGAGTCAACTCTTCCTCCAGGCTGCTCTGTGTGGCCGTGGGACAGCTGGATCGGCCCCCAGATCTCACCAATGAC